>NW_006256828.1:1896949-2018137 GCF_000478725.1 Eutrema salsugineum | reverse complement strand
CTACATTCTACAGCCAAAGACCACCATATCCACCAGCTGCTCCACCGTATCCGCCACCTGCTCCTTCTCCTCCTCCACTAGCATAACCACCGGAAGATGAAGCTCCACCACCGCCTCCACCATGACCACCACCACCAGCATTACCACCATATCCACCAGTGGCTCCACCGTAACCACCACCTCCTCCTTCTCCTCCTCCACTAGCATATCCACCGGAAGAAGCAGCTGCACCACCGCCTCCACCATGACCACCACCACCACCACCAGCATATCCTTCAGCTCCTCCATATCCACCACCACCTCCTTCTCCACTTCCACCACCACTCACTCCTCCATAACCTTCAGCACCACCGTGTCTACCACCTCTGCCACCACCATGACCAGCCGGGACTTCATTGTAGGTTAAGAGATTCCGGCTAGTGGCGTAGCAAATGCCAACGCCGAGTATAAGAAAAAAGATAGTTGAGAGAGCTTTGAGAGAAACCATTTTGGGAAAATGTTGTAGGTAGTAGTGAGACTTGATGAACTAAAATGGAAAACCTTAATGAGGTATTTATAGTGATTGGGGTTTGGTATCTTAAGCCGCGTCCTCTGTAATAAAAAGAGTGGTTGACGCACATGCTTGTGACTAGTTTGAAAAGTGTAGATTTACTGTCCCTACCATTACTCCTAACTTTGGTTTCAATTTCTTCATTTCCCTCTAATCTAATCAATAGTTGTAACATACCAATTTCAAATGACCTAGACGTCAATATAAATCGTTAAAAACATGACCCTAAGTTATTAGTTTAAGATTAAGATTTGGTTAGGGATCTGCGTTAGCTCAATCCTTAATTTATATGACTCCCGGTCCGAAGAGATTATGGACGTTGGCTTGCATTTTCATGGTTAAGGCTGCGATTAGGGTTTGTATGAATCAGGTTACTTCTGTTACGGATCATGTACGAATACACATAACACATGCAAATGCGAGCACCTTCTTTAGACGGTTTGGCATAAACCATACCTTTAGAGTACTTTTATACAGTTTAATAACTCTTTACAATATCTTGATTGATATACATCGTTAAATTGGTTAGAAAAAGTAGTTAGAATATCATTTAACAATTCACAATGTCGTGTAAGTATAATGTTGAGTATTCCATTCTGACTTTTATCTTTTTTATTATTATTATTCTTCAACTAAGGTTTTTATAAACCCATAAAGGTAATACATAGTATTACCAACCCATTCATCAACTTTCACCTAAACATTATTATTACTCTTTTACTTTCACTAATTTTTTTTGTCTTACGTTGTTATTTAACTAAAATTTTTTTGTTAAAATAGATTATAGAGATGTCTCTATGTGTACATATATAGATAATTATAGACTACAGTTTTTATTAATTGGCACACAATATATGGATCAACGTAGCCGTATGATTAAATTTGAAGATGAAGAATAATCTCTAATTCTGACAACACAATTTTCAGTAAACATGTATATAAGTAAACTATTGAACCCAAACCTTAAGAACCAAATAGTTTGATAGAAAGTCAAGACTCTAGTATACACAAAGAATGGAAAATCTAATTTTGGCGATTTAATTTGAAAAGACTTAGTTATATATATTTATTTGTTAACTACTGGGGAATCCCATGCCGAATCGCAGACTAATCCTCCGCGACCAATTAAAATTATCCAAATTTTCTTGTTACCACTGAAGGCGTCTACATGACTACATGTAACCAAAATGATTGAGATCGCGTTGAAATATTCGAACGTGGCAAAAAAAATAAGACATGCAAAGTAAATCCTTAAACCACACTATATTAGTTATATTACAATTAGGGGCTAGAGGTTACCTAGAAACATTTATATAAAATCGTAGTATAACAAGTCACAGTATCGTGACTTACGGTGTTTATTATTCCTTTTTAACCATCCCTCCATTCTTCACCAAATCCTCAAATAACCTTATTGTCTCAAACCAATAATCTTTTCTTTCTACTTATAGTTTCTGCTAAGACTTATATTTATCTTGCACTGAGCTAAGCTCTTACTTCTTTTATACTTTCTTTTCTGCCAAGTTTATACACCTAAACTTACAAGAACTAATTTGACTACGTAAAATTTTCTTCTTCTTTGAAATACATTCAGATATAGAAGAATGCGTGGACTTATCACTCCAATAAATGCATTTATTAAGAAACTAAATATTTTCCCATGAGAGTTCACTTCTAGAAAGTTGAATTCAAATCCTGATTATTTTATTCACGAAACTTTGGTACAAAAACATATATGAATAGAAAATAAAAAAGATTTTGGTAAGAGACTACTAACTATATATGAAAATACTTATTAATGCGTCTTAGCATTGCCACTAAGAAGACCAATCAAGATTTTGAAACATTGGTGCTGTCCAGCCAGTGACCACTTCTCTACCTATTATGCGTAGAGATAACAGTACAGTGAAATAAAATATATACAAAAACAAATCAATAAGTGTATACCTTACGCATTGACAAAAAAAGAAAAAAAAAAGGAAGAAGTGAATACATTACGCACTTATCCTAAATAGCATTTTATAGTTTATATATATATATATATATATGTATATGAAAGTCTCGTTAGAATTATGAAACTATATATGTCTAAATTTTCAAGGATACTTGGATAGTCGCTTGAAATTTAGACTAATTGATGCTACAATTTGAACAAAAGCTACGATTGATAACATTGCAGAATACAAAACATATGTGCGAAATGAAAGGATATAGTTTTTTTGGTAAACGGCTTACTTGAATAAATTAAATAATATAGTTTACAGGAACCTTGAATAAATTAAATAATGAAAGGATCTAGTTATAGTACATGATAGTTGTTATAATTTATTTGCAGCATGGTATTATAACCAAACTTATATATTTTAGAAAATCAGGGGAATATAAAAGAATGATCTAATGTAGATGTGTGTCTCTAACAACCCGCATAATCGCATAATCATTTTCTCAGTACGTGGATTACGAATCGAGGTTTGTTATTTATTAATGAATTTAATATAATATTATTTCAAATCCAGTCCATTAATATTCAATAGTTTATCAGTTATGCATTAAAACCTTGTGTTATTCGACTTGCTATTAGTAAATTTTGTTTTAGAAACTTTAAAAATGTTATTCAGCTAAGAATAATTACATACTTGACTAACTTATTGTGTTACTCAAAACTAAAATATTTACAAAATCTTTGTATATTAAACCATTTAAAATGAAAATCAAGGGAGTGTCATGAGTTAATTATAACTCAAAACAAAAACAAAAGACAATGCAAAAGACAACGATTCTAGAATCCACGAACGTGAATTCTTATAAATACTATCAAAATTTTAAATTTCGAAATTTATAAATGTAGAGAACCGAATTTAAAATCATTGATCAAATACCTTATATGTTCCATAAGAATCTACCATTTATATCCAACTGCATATATACGATAATATCACTAGAATAACAAACTTTTGGTTCATTTGACAATGCTAATGGAAGTTAAAGTATATAGTGTCTATAAATTTAACAAACAAGTTTTTGGAGAAAAAGTGTGTAAGAACATTGACAAATGAAGAGCTCAAGCTTTTGGCATTGTCAAAAGTATAAGCACCCAAATTACCCATAATTGGTTACAGCAAAATACAGATTTGTTCCATTCAGAGAGGAAGGTAATGATGATACATATGTACAAACATATACATATAAATGGGTGTATGTACAGTTTCATACGCAACACAAAGTGGGAGATCACATGGGCAAAAAAAAAGCACACACCGTCGTTGTTGAAGTTTAGCGTGAAGAAGAAGTAGTAGGACCAGTATAGTTCCATAGTGCTCTTCTTCTTTCACTTCTCTTCCACGCGTCCTCAAAAGAAAATAATTTTTTTTATTTACTTAGTTTCTCAATAGAATCATAAATCCCACACAATGTCCTATAGCGTTGATGATCAATAAAAAGTGCTAGTTTGAGTCATCAAGTATCTCTGTGTACAAAGAAAAGGATCTCTGTGCAGGTTCAATCTATAAGAGAAGTTCGGATTCCTATAATGAGAACAGTTCAAAAGACAAAACATAGTGGTTATTATCAACTATCCAAGACATAACAAACAATATGGATTAAATTACATCGATCTTGGATTAGCGCATTTCTGACTCTCGCGGTAGCTAAGCCAAATCTTTATTGGGGGATTCGGAACATAGCATTTTTGTACTTAAGAGTCTTATTGAGATTGCACTAACAAAAAAAGCGTTTGGTCCCTCTCACTGACAATGGAGATCACAAAGTCTGACAACAACATACAACAACAAAAAGTCCCACTACTAAGATTTCTGGTTTCTCTCACACATGACACACCATTCACAAAAAAAAAACAAACTCGAAACGACAAAAAAAGAAAGAAGAAAACAAAACAAAACAAAGTGCGTATAGGTAAGGCGTTATTACAAAGCCGCAAACGTCTCATTGCCTACTGCTCCTACAGTCCTACTACCACCACTTCGTCAAACTGTAATTTATAGTAGTCGGGTACTTTCTTCGTAAGGAAATAAGGGGTAAGTGGTATGTTAAATGAATAGTAGAATGAATATAGAACATTCGAATAATCGAACAACGAAAACATTATCATAAACATTGTAATATGGTTTTATTAGATTAAGTGCATTTCGTTTTTATAGTACATACATGGTTTACAGTCGTGGCAGCACCACTCATCAAACTGTATTTCGTAATTGATAAAAAAAAAACACTTTAAAATACTACTATACAAAAAATATTATCATAAATTTATGGTTAGAATGTTTTCATGTCTAAGGGTTTCTATGACCAGCAAAAAGTCTAATAAGGGTTTCAAAATCGTTTATTATCCTTTCCTAAACGTAAAGTTTATGGTATTTGTGAAAATTTTAGTGTTACATGGTATTTTAGTAAAGAGAAATTTGCAAAAATTTAATAATTATTTAAAAATTTAATAATTTTTTTTTTTTAACACTTTTTCAAAATGTTATTAGAATGTAGCATTTTAGCTATTGTTCATGACTAATTGGCCTTCCGACATATATATTTGTGTACTATATAGGGTATACGAGAAATTAGTTTGGGATAATTTTGATTTTTACTCGTAAAGGACAAAAAGTGAGCGGTAAAAAACTTAAATATGTTGAAAAAAAAAACTAAAGAGTTTAAAATTAAGTGTTAATTTGTGCAATATTGTAATTAGTAAATTAGAACATAAAATATGCTATTTCTAGTGTATGTACGATCCAAAGTTATAGAACTGATTCAATCAAAGCTGACCATCTTTTTTGATAAATAAATGAAAGCTCTTTTACAGTATTTTATCAAAACAAAATCAACAGTCGCTTACAGCCTGAGACGCACGAAGAGCTTGTTTAGCAAGAGAATCAGCCAATAGATTGGTCGAACTCGAAACGAAACTGAAAGAAATATGTTGGGAAGATTCTGCTAGCTCAAAGTTCGAAACCTTTTTTGATAAAGGAATCAAAGCTGAATTTTTTTTTTTGACGATTATGGACATCTCTTTCAATTTTCAAAACTATGCAACTATTTTCAAAATTTTCATAAAATGACTAAAATTATTGAAATCTGAGCATGGCCAGAAGATAAGCAAGAAGCACAATGACAGATTTAAAATTCTAAACCATAATCATCTAAACAGTCGATCACTACACTGTAACTATAGAGGTCTTAACTCCAAAATTAGCAGCAAAAGATAGAATTTTGAGCTATACCCATTGTGATTAAGCCTTGAAAAGAGATTGTACATTAGTCTTCAACTTCATAATCATAATCATCTACACAATAAGGTTCATTAGTCTAGAAAATAGAAGCAAGGAATCGAATTTGAACTATACCCATTTTCGAAATAGCGATGACCATTGAATCAATTTAGTCTTCAATCGGTAGTAGACGACGACACAAAAGCTTCAATCTCATCAAGAACAGAGCTAAACCTTGGCCTATCCTTAGGCCTAACATACAAAACGCCGTCGTTTTCACCGAATTCACACATCCCACACTTTCCTCTCTTCTCCCACAACCGCTCGCCGAATCTACAATGAGCAAAGTAAGCCTCCGCCGAAACGACGCCGTTTGATTCGTCTTCCTCGATCACTTCAATCGGCAATCTCTCGTAGTGCTCAACTTCGATCCCTTCCAATTCGTCAAGCCTTGCAAGCCCACGTTTCGAAACCGCATAAAGCTCGCCCCGGATCCGTTGACCCGACCCGGATTTGTTGATTAAGTAAGGAATCCCGTAGAGACCCGTGATGAGCGGGTACGATAACCGGGTCGTGCGTTGACCGATGTAAACGGCGTTGTTCTTAGCGATCAGATTTTCTAAGAGGAAATGGTTTGGATGGTTTCTTTTTAACGTACCGTACACGAATATGAGGTTCTTGTGTGCTCCTCCTCCCATGGTTTTCGCGACGGCGAGTTTTCTGAGACTCGGGATAAAACTCGGTGGCTGACTCGGAAAAACTTTTATCTTCTTTGTTTATTATGGGCTTTTTAATAATATATAATGGGCTTTGAAGCCCATCAACTTCATAAATGGATTACAAAAAATAAGGTTTAAATCATTTCACTACCCAACTATGTTTTGGTTTGCCAATCAGTCTTCTTCTTTTTATTTCCCACACTTATATGCTCTATGCGCCGGTGATGATTGATGAAGCCAGGAATGTTTTCCCCTTTTTGGCACTTTGAGAACCTTTTTGTTTTAATTTATTAAAATTAAAATTATTCTATTGATTTATCGAACTGATATTTTATATGCTAGGACAAAAAAAGAAGAAGGGAAACACTGTTAACAAACAAGAAAGCAGATAAGGTTCAAAAAAAAAAAAAAGACAAAAAAACGAAACGCGATGCCAAAAAATGAAGGTTGTTCAGATTAGTAATGATTGGATGTTTTAAAACTAGTGGCTTTAATTAAAGGATATTGTGAGTCTGTGACACATTACTCCAATTGAAAAAATATGTTGGTCTTTTAAATATAAAAGTGAAGAGGTCGGCCGAATTTGCTGGGAGTTTTAAAAATAAATAAATGTTTTATTGATTATATTTTTATTTAACAGTGTCAGCATTTTTCATTTTATCACACACGTGTTTGTTTTCTTGGAAAAATAACTATATGCTCTGTCTGTTCTTAAGCAAAACCAGTATCTATAAGAGGATTGGGTTATACATTACTTATTCTAGAAAATATATAAAGGAATAACATATTAATGTTATTAAGATTTCCTTTTGTTACAATCAGACCTAGCTATTTATAAGATTCGATAAATTTATATTTTCAGTCAAATGTGAATTAATGAGTATTCCTAGCGTTTGATATATAAATGATTCTAAATGTGAAGCACAACATGAATCATGGACAAGATTGAGCTATGGTGGAAAGTAGGAAACAAAAGTATAATTTTACATGTCTTAACAAAAATTGCCACGTGAACAATGCCGATGATTTGTCCCGTCCATTCCGACATGCATTTAGTGAAAAACGATGGTAATTAAGTTAACATGTAATCATGTATACTATGTGTTAAGAATCTTAAGATATACAATCAATAAGTATATTTAATAGAATGTTTGACACAAAACTTTCAAATAATATATATAAATTAAAAGATGTGAAATTTTAAATTTTGACACTTTCTTTTTGTTTTCGCTAGTTATACCAATTTTAGCGGTAGAATGATTATATGGTTGGTTAAAATATTGAACGTTAAATAATATTTATAGTATATTTCATGAGAAAAGGGAGCGCAGGAGTGGCACTATTAAAATGCGTTCGATGTTAAAAACAAAAAAGCATTCATAGCAGCTCAAGTTCGATATTAGCTTAAGGTGATTTTTTTTTTATAAAAAAAAACCCTTTATGTGAGTTTGGACCGCTTTGGACGCATTAAAATCTGATTAACACGCTCGTACGTTTTTTAAAATATATTTGTCCACAGAAACTGCCGTGAAAAAGTACAGAAAACTTCAGAAATGAGGATCAAATAGTAAGTCAACAGTCAACGCCTCGAAACTGCAAACAATAAATGCCGGTTTGCTTGACCGGTTGGTTTTGCCTCTGAAGACCAATTCGCTTAATTAGTAACTTCCACTGTTCCACATAAATGTAGTTCATCATTAACCATATAGTTTCACTCAATTTATCAAATAATCTTCACTGGTTTTATTTGGTTTACTATATTAGGGTATCTATCTAACTCTAAGTCCGTGGTTAGATACATTGTATGGTTATGTATGGTTGTTCCATATATGATATATCATAAAATTACAGTATTGTGAAACCGATAATTCCGATTGGTCCCATAACTATAAGAAAGAAAATAGTAGAATAGTGTGTACCCGGGAAAGTATGGATATTCCAGGTTCAGATATGGCGTGCCGTGTGTCCCATTACTTCACTTTATTTCAAATGTTTATTACTATTTATTTGTCTATCCTATGTACGGTATCTAGAATTTCTTTTGTCAAGAACCAGTCAATTTTCGATGATATTGTTTGTTAACTTTAACATAAGATACAAAGAGGTTGCTTACAAGAACATGAAATATCAATAGTTATCAAGAGAAATATCTTCAAATATCTTTCAACCGTTTAACGAAAAACAAAAACTTAAAAGGCACAATTCTTCATATGCATATTATCAAACTAAGTTATGGTGACATACTGATATTAGTGTTTAAAAATATATGACTTGCGGATATATAAATATATTCATGTTTTGCTTTTATTATGGCCTTTTAAACCTAAAGACATAGTTTATGGTGTGAAGGTAAGACCGTTTACATGCCATAGGACAAATGAATGTTTACAACTTATTACAAGTGTGCATGCTTCATGGAGGATTAAGTACGCAATTAACTTGATATTTAATCATCTATCAACTAATAAAGGATGAGAGCCTGAATGTATCTGTTTGAGACAGCTCACTCTGGATTTTGGTGAGATATATATAGTTCAATATATATTTAAGTCAAAACTAAATTTTCCTAGTTCGGGTTAATGTGACTTTAGTTCTTGTTCATCTTTTTTTTTTGTATGAAGCTCATCACTCATTAAAATTTTAGAATTCTTTCTTTTTCTTCTCGGCTGGGACTTAATTTCGGTGTTCTATATATATTATTGAATAAATAGCCTGAGACAAAATATATTTCCATTTTCTTATAAATGTTTCAGTTTGGTTTGTTTTGGTTCATATCGGTTTTACTGTCCATCTAAAAATTATTTGCTTATGTTAATGAAAAATATCCCATCGAGGTCGGTATTAGTTTGAATCGAACTTCCCTTTCAGATGATGCATGTTGGAATAGTTAGTATTGACTTTGCAATTTCATTTTCCTAATTATTCTATTTAATTGAAACAGCAACCAAACTCAACACTAAAACACAAAAGGACATGGTGTAAGCAATTATCTTTAAACCTAGATTTGTGCATTAATTTAATGTATGGAATCGGTTAATTCTCTATTAAGATGCTTCTCTCTGTAGCTCTACTATGCACACAACATAGGTCACTTATATACATCACCCATCTTTTTACTTAATTATAATTTTTTTCATTGTGTATATATCAAGTATTAATAAATATATTATAAAGTGCAATTCACTCTCTTTCCAACTCATACTTATGAGTAAGCATATAAATAGAAGGGTCCCTAAATAGAATTTTAAATACGCAATTTACTTTTTAAAAGTTACCTTTCTAAGAACATGGAAAAATAAATAGATGAATGTTAAAAACTAGCAAAATCACTTTTCAAAATGTAGAAACGTAAATAATTGGTATGCAATTGATCATCTTCGTTATTATGTTATGTCTTTTGACAAAAAAGAAAGAAAGTTATGTTATGATTTCAAAAAGTCAGTTTAAAAGATAGAGAAAGCACCTGATGAAGAAACAAAGCAGCATGTAATGTAATTAATGATAGATATGAGATGTCAAATTGCAATAATGGAGCGATATAACTTTATCGACTAAGGAATATCAACTTTTCAAAAATGTATATAAATATCATAACTTTGTAATAGTTATCAAACTCTAACAGCCAATAAATGTGATGACTACATAACAAGAGATATACATTTTTTTTTTTTTGAGAAAACCAAAAAAGGAATAAAATTTGACAAGATTCATAATATTTTTGGAAGAAAAACAGTAATATAATTGGGAGAGATAAGACCAAAGAAGGACAGAAAGATATTTTTTAAATTACAAAAAGGAATAATCGAATAGAAAATTTCAAGGAAAGGCCAAGGAGGGTTCCTTGAACCCAACGCATCTTAGGCTCGGATTTTAGGTTCGGAATCAGGTTTGGTTTGTAACCCAAGGAATATTAGGCTCGTCTTTTAGGTTCGGGAATTTAGGTTCGGTTTGTCGACATTGGGAGGATAAGAATGACTCTTTCGCTACTTCTTCTCTCTAAACCCTTTCTGCAAGAAACCCATTTCTCTCTCTCATACTCTCTCGCTTTCTAAAACCCTTTCTCTCTCTAAAACCCCTTTTTTCTATTTCTACAAAAGCTTTGGGGCTGACTCAGAAAAGTCTAGTGTTTTACTGCATTCCGAAAATGGCGATTGAAGATCACGAGAACCCAAATCGAGAAATCAAGCCTAAAAACAGAAGAATCATGGTATTTCTAGCAAAACCCCCTTTCCCAGATTATCGCATTGTTGATTCTGTTTTTACATTGTTAACTCATTGTTTTTGCAATGTCCACTCGCAAATGTTGTTTGTATTCTACTGATTCATTATCGATTCTAAGATTTGGGTTTTTTTTATTGAATCAAAATTATACTGGAAACAAGAAAAGTTGTGTGTATGTTTTTACCTTTTTTTTTTTTTCTTTTCTATTGAAAATACTCTGTTTTGTGTTTAAAGAAAAATGACTGTCGATTTTCTCGGAAGAATCCGAATAATGTTGTTTAGAAATGTTCATATTTCGCCATTACTGATTCCAGTTACTTTAATTTCAGTCTGACGAAGAACCACGCTCGAAGCTTTTGATAATGTAGTTGGTTGATTAGGGTTTAAATTAGGGGTGATGGAGAAGATATAAAGAATCTGGAATATATTTCTGGGTTTTAAGAATAGGATCTTCTTCGAACTAGATTCACGGCTCAATATTCGATCCCGTACTTATCGCCGTTCAAATTGCCTTTGTTTTTTCTTATATAAATAAAAACTTTGACAGAATCATATTCTGTAAACGAACTTGGGGATTCTTTATTTATCTTTGATTGCGAGATTTTAAAATGGTATATGAAATTTGGAAAACCATTAACAGTAGTATTGTGAAAACTTGAGAGAAACAGTCAAGTGTCTCCTTAAGTCTATAAAGGAGAAAGTCAATGGTGTTTTTGGTAGATTAGAGCTAACTGTTCTGAGTTTTTTTTTTTTTTGGGGATAATGGCTAATGAGTGATGTTGTTAATGGTGTTTTGCAGGGAGCTGGTGGACCGGAGGAAGAAGAGAACCGGTGGCCTATATGGCTGAAACCTTTACTGAAAGAACACTTCTTTGTTCAATGCAACTCTCATGGACACTCACCGAAAAGCGAATGCAATATGTATTGCTTAGACTGCACTAATGGCTCCCTTTGCTCTCTCTGTCTGGCTCACCACAAGGATCATCGCACGATTCAGGTTCGTTTCATTTCATGATCCAGGTTTCATGTATTTAGACTTCATTTGGCGAAATTTAGATTTTGAAAATGTTAGTGTTCGTGATTTGCAGATAAGGAGATCATCTTATCATGATGTAATAAGGGTCAATGAGATTCAGAAGTATTTAGATATCTCCAGCATTCAGACGTATGTGATCAACAGTGCAAAGGTTGTGTTTTTGAATGAGAGGCCTCAGCCTAAGCCCGGTAAAGGGGTTACTAATACCTGCGTGGTCTGTTATCGTGGCCTTGTCGATGATTGCTTCAGCTTCTGCTCTCTTGGCTGCAAGGTACATTTCCTAATTACATAACAATCACCATTCAGTTTTTGTTTGTTTTCTGAGATAACTAAGGAACAATCTTCAAGTTTTAAGCATCCTTTACCAAACTTTTCTTGTCCTTTGGTGATTTCCGGCTATGTACATAGAAGAGTTTGGAACTTTTGATTTGGGTCATCTTTCTTCTGATAAACTTTTTCTATATGTTTTTGGAAACTGAAATCAAAAGGTAGCAGGAACTTCTAGAAGCTTTGAGAAGAGAGTGAAGGATACAGCTATGGAATCAGAGAATTCAAGCCACAGTTCAGGGGTAGAGGATAATATCCCTCAGAGTTTAAGCCCATCAACGCCTCAACTTCCTACTTCTAGTTCTATGCGAAAAACACGAAGAAAGGGACTCCCTTACCGATCTCCACTGCACTGAGATTAGATCGCAAAGAAGAAGAAGTCTGTGAGTGATACATTTCAAGGTTCCTGATGATATACAGACATCCTCAAAAGAAGCGTATATAGCTCAATACAAGACACACAAAAGGTTTTAACTTTCTCTTACAGCAAAGAAGTGCCTTAGGTTTTATGCTATGAAGTAGTCAAATAAGTAGTAAGTGTATATATATGATATCGTCGTTTATACTTTTAATGTGATGAAAATGAGGCTAGACAGTGAGTGATAGTATTTTCCTACAAGTAGTTGGTTTTTGACTAAGTCTTTTGGGTGTAAATTTGGTTTTGATAGACTATAATAACAATAACATATTATTTATCTATACATCTGTTTTTTGGAATGCTTATTAGACAAAAGGGAAGTTATGCAAACACAAACCAGAGAGATACAAAATATTATTCCAGTAACTGGTAAATACAGATGTAAAGGAAAAAAAAATGTACAAGGAATCCAAGTCTGCGCAAAAGACTTGATCATGTCACGACGACAACTTTCATTCGTCTAAGAACCCTTTGATCTAGACCATTAATCCTCTGTTCTAGACACTCTAAAGAACAAGAAACGAGTTTATACCTGTAAAAGTAGACTTCATAGTACACATGAGTCGGGCAACGCTGCTCACATCCATCACATATAGGACGAGTGATACTATTGTTGCGAAGTACTTTCACCTTGAAAGTAATGTAAGCGAATGTGAAACCGGGCTTCATATAAATGGAGGACCCGAAGATGCAATGGAGGTGGACAGTGACACAACATTTGTTGCATGTGTAGAACCATTTTGTTGAATCTAACTCTTTCTCACATATGTCACACCAATACTTTCCACCATCTGCGGTTTCTCCGTAGCAAAGGGAGAGAGGATGCTCATCGTGTTTGTAGTGTACCTCGTTAGGAAATGTGGCGCAACGATAACACATATCGAATTCGCATGTAGTACATTGTAGAAAAGATAGCAAACAATGTTTCTTGCAAATCTTGCATATGATCTTCTCTTTGTAGCGGTGTTCTAATATGGGGAAACATAAAGGATGCTCATGACTTTTATGAGTAAAAACATCAGGGAGTGTTATGCAGCCAACATGTATTCGATATATGTCGCTTATCAAGCAACCTTTGTCTTTGCACTTGTACCTGAAACCACTGAACCTTTGAAGACAAACTGAACAACTCATGTCATCATAGTCATTCTGAGGAGACGTGTCTAGGACAAGCCGGTGTTTATGCAAAGCATGATCCAATTCTCGAGGAAGACTAGCACATACCTCGTGGAGTGAGAAATCACATTCTATACAATCGTAGAAGTCACGAGAGTCGATAGGAAGAACACACGCCTGACATAGCTTGTCTTGTGCATCTCCAACGTTTTTGTAGTACTTGTTGAGTCTTAGAGCATGTTCATGACAAATATGTTTGATCAAATCAACACCTATCTTCTTGAACGGTGCGGTGTTTTCAGGATCCTCTGGCTCTTCGGGCTCCCATTCAAGCTCTCTCCCATCCCACACTTCCTTATGAGTTGCACATTTTGAGTGTGCTACATAAGAACATGTTTCATGGTTGCAAGAGTACTGACCATACTTGTTGTCAACATTCTTGTGGCAAACACGGCATGATGACCTTATTGTAGGGGAAAGGTAAGGAGTATGAGAAAGACGATGCTGATGACGAGTGATTTTAATGACGCGTGGTAAGTTGATACAAGACTCATGGACAATGTAACTGCATTGAAAACAAGCATAGCTTGGATCTGATTGATTGATCAAGCCACAAGCATCACATGGAACTAATAAAGGCCGTGGAAAAAAAGAGAGAGGATGGTGATGGCTTTGAGGGTTTGTGATGGTGAGAGAAGGGTATTTATAGGAGCAAGAAGCATCCAAACAAAAGCTACAAATGGAACAATGATAGTACCACCTTGTGTGGTTTGATCCACACCAAGTGCATTTATAAGTTTGATCAGCTTCATGATTCTTACTGTCGATGAGATCGAGAGGGTGTTGGAGATGATACGGGTGTGTTAGCTTCTTTGGTTCCGAGTAACAATCTTTGTGGAACTCAACATCACAAGTGGTGCAGGAGTAATACAAATCATCTCCCCACTTTAAGATATCTCTGGAACACACGAAACAAACAGATTTAGGGGTTTCTTTAGAGGTTCTAGGAGAGAGGGTGTGAGGATAAGCCGGATGAGAGAGACGACATGTAAGGTTTAGATGTTTTTTAGCATTCATTTTCTTTGCAGCTTTTGGTTATGGTCGATCTTCGATGTGTTCTGCTCTCTCACATTCCTATCTGTGGTGGAAGTTGATAAATATAGAGAACACAAAATGTTAAAATAAAAGGGACAATAGTTGTATGATCTACACGACTTGTTATTATAATTTATCCCAAAGATTTTTATGGTTGTATCCAGACTGTATAATGAATACTCAAACGATATAGTCAAACTCCAGATACAAGAAATCTAATTAATTATTTTGACGGGTGACACTCAATACTCTTCAAACCACAATTACAATTTACAATCCGTGATGTAGTTCTACGAAATATTATGTTTTGATTTTAACCCTTGTTAGAAGAATTCAAAACATTCAAAATTGAAATTTACATCTTCTGTATTACATCATTTTAAATAAAAAGAAATTGATGACAACTATCAGCTATGACAACAGCTATTGCAACAATTATTAATTAATCAATTTAGATATAATATTAAACAATGTTCCCCTTATTTATTGTAGCTGGTAATCTGGTATCAATCTGAGTGAATAAAATATAGAAAAATATTGACATCGTGAAACTCGCCTCAATATTATAAAATAAGGCCAAAATGATGATGTATAAGGTTGTTAACTGGTTTTATATGGTTTGATTTCTTCGTTGTGGGTTTGAGATTTTGGCATATTGAATTAATTTGGGTTGCAAAATATCAACTTCAAAGTATATGGGCCGTGTGATTTGTAATACTAATTTAAAAAAAAAAAAAAAAAACTAAGGGGTGTTGGTCTAGTACATATGAATTAGAGTTGTGAAAGACTTGCTATATGGGTTTAGGACATGGTTTGAATTTCTTCATAATTGACTCTTTATCAATATACATGTCTTAAAATGATATAGATATATATGTGTTCAAAAGGACGTGAGAAACACAAATAGAGAATGTATAATACAGAAACAAATCTAGGTGGTTTAAGAATAAAAATCTAGGTGGTTTTAGAATAAAAATCTAGGTGGTTCATCAACTTGGATATGGATTATAATGGAGTACGAGGATATGAATTGGTTATTTCCCCATTACTACACAAATGCAAAGCTTTTGTGAACCAAACAAGCGAGATAATACAAAAACTACAAAAGTATTCTTCCCAGTTACAGCATATGTCAATAGACTCAATACACAATAAAAACAACCAGAGGGCCCAAAACGTAAATAAGCTAAAAATATAGGAAATCCAATCATTGAAAAGCATTCCTCCCAGTTTTTCCCCTAAACTTTTTATCACGATCATGTATAACCCTGCTTATACTTTCTGAATATATCCTCAGTTTTCGCGTTTCGGAAAGCGCAGCAACCGATTATATAAACGATTATCAATCCAATTAGCGCCAAGAGGAGAAATATATCCGCTTTTAACCAATCTACCTTGAGATTTGCGAGCAAACCGGCTTTACAAGAATCACAACCATAACACAAAGTGTTTTGATCGTTGTTCCATTGTAGACAATCCATATCTGCAGACATATCTATGGGACTTATCCAGTAAGTTGGGTTAACGAACGTGAATCCACATTTTGTTGGGGGCTTGCAGCAACCAGACTGAAAAAATAAAAGAAACGGGGTTAAATTTAAATAAAATAAAAGAGTAGGGCACAAAAAAGTTGTTCCGCGTGACTGATTAAGAAAGTGCACATAGTGGAAGAATCTAGAAAAGTTGGGGAGTTTAGTATATTTTTATCAAAAGGTTAAAACTTTTCCAGTTCTTTTGTTCAGACAGGCCTATAAGCTATGAATCATTTCTAGTTAATCTAAATCCCGACCGGTTCTTTTCGTGGCCATTCGATTTCAACCTTTCATAAGATGTGAGACCCACTTTTTCTTAAAAATATGAGTATGTGACATGTTCAGTCTATTCTAATTTTGATTATCCTTAAAACAGTAGATAATTTGATATTTTCATATGAATTGCAGCTTTTTTACATCAAAAGGATCTATATATTTTTCAGTATTTTTACCGACAAGGCGACAATACTGAACAAGCAAAGCACAATTCTTTTCATTACCGCCCCATTTCTTTTCAATATTTATTCGAATTCACCCCAATACTTCTTTCTATTCTAATTACGCCCTAATTTTCCTCGATTAACGAGTTCACGAAGACACGAACTGACGCAAAAAAAAAAAAAAAAGAGTTCCAAACAACTAATTAACAACAAAGAACGAGGAAATCATACTTTAACAAACCCCAAATGCATAGATTCATTTAGGGCAAGAACTAAGAACTACCAAAAACTTGAAGGACTATAACAAAAAAAAAACCATAAACCCATGAAAAAAAAACTTAAATTTTCTGGTGAATTTCTTATAAAAAAGAAAAAAAAAAAATTCGGAAGGGAAAGAGAGGTACTTACTTGAATGGGACTAAGATGAGCATTGAAGAAATCTTGAGCCAAAGTGTAACTCTGATTTAATTCAGGACAAATACTAGTAGTACTCAAACAAGTACGGATCCTGTCCCATTTATAAGATCTCTGAACTCTTCGACGTAAGAAACCAGAGAAATCTTGAAGACTATACTCAAGATAAGCTCTACTTGGTTCTTGATGACCTGAGCCTCTAATGGTAACCATGTAAATAAATCCAACAAGAATAGCCAAAAGCACGATGAGAGCAAGCATGGCGATTAAGTAAATAACGAGGAGCCAAGTGATTCTCCAAAACCCTCCTATGAAACCAGCGAGACCCACAAGGAGGATTAAGATTCCGATGATTATTACTGGCCATTGAAGGATCTTGACGCAGGAGTTTACGGTTCCGATGGCAAGCCAGATTCCGGCGCCGATGACCGGAATTGAGAGGAGGACGGAGATGAAGTTGATGCAACCGATTACATTGTTGCTTAAAGGCATTTTTTTGTTTTGAGAGGAAAGTTTAACTATTTGTGTTTCTTGAAATTTGTTTGGTTTGAAAGGGATTTAGGGTAATGGCAATAACTTAGAAAGAGAGAGAGAGAGAGTGAAAGCAGAGAGATTTACATGTGTGAAAAGTGAATTGTATAGTATAAAAAAGGAGTAATTATTTGAAAATAAAAGGAGGTGGATCTATCATTTCTTAAATTAGGTCCATTGACCTTATCTTGCTTAAAAGAGAAAAAAATCAAAACTATTTAATTCACTTTTGAAATATAATTTTCACAAGTAATATATAGTTCTCAAATTTCGATCATTAGAGGTTAGAATGAGTCATAGTTTTGATTTTAATCATTAGGAAAAAATTGGGAAGATGACACATAAAATGACAATATGCAAAGTGTCAATTTTTCTTATTTATTCTTATTGTTACCATATTTAAGGCAGTAAAAAGATAATATAAAAAGGAAATTAGTTTAAATAATACAAATAATTTATTTGAAAAAAAACAAATCGCTCCTTTTCATTATTATTTTTATATTATAGTTACATATTTGCTTTTAGAAAATTATAAGCATCTTATAATGACCACATCTTGAAAAAGATGACACATAAGATAACAAAATGCAAAGTATTGTTCATTAAACATTATTAAAGATAATGATATCAAATTCCATTCCCAAATATAAACACAAATAATTTAAAATTTATATCTTAAAGGAGCAACAAACCCAACATTTTTAAAAATAATTACAGGCCTAAAATATAACTAGAAAAAACTTACATTTAATTAAGTATATAATCAAAACGCAACACAAAATCTATTCTAAAAAGAAGCCAGTTGCTAGTAACCATTATAAATCTCCAAGTAAATTAAAATATATTGTTATTATTCACCTAAGTTTGATGTTTTTGTCTATGTACGTATTGAAATCGACGTCTCGTTTCAGACAGAAAATAAATTACATCGCTTTTTGTTCGTCTCTGATGTGTGGATGGAGGAAATGATTGTGAACATTTGCATCTGCCTTTTTTTGTTCTTAAATTTGCATTTTTGTTGTGAATCAAACGAAGAAGACAATAAACTATAGAGAAAAATCATAAATTGAGGCAAACATTGGTTTATGATTTTATTATTAATTGTGTAAATAAATAATTACAAATTTTTAATTTTATATTTATACCTCAAAAACCCGATTCCCAAACCTACTACTAGATAAAAGAAAACTTAAATCAAACTCAATAAAGAAACTGTACTCCACACCCCAAGTGAATTCACATCTGCTTATAATCTAATAAAACCCATAAGATCCAGTTAGAATTCGCCGGTCTGTAACAGACCTTAGACCCGTTACATTTCTCAATTCGCTCTAACAAAACCCTTTTAAAATATTTTGTCACTTAAAAACAACAATCTTTAATTTAGAGTTTTTGGTAAATTTAAACTTTTAATAAACAAAAATCATTGAATTGTTCATTATAATAGAAATCATATTGTTATGTAATTCATGTGGCGATAAATAGTCTTATACAATTTTGAAATGTTTATTTTTTTGTAACAAACAAAAAATGAAATGTTGGAGTTCTCATTTAGTTTAATTCCCGAATTTATGGAACATTGGATAGAGGAAACGTGATTATAATTTTTTTAATCAAAGTAAGACTTTATATCTGGAAACTTTAGCCCGGAGGGTAATTACTTTGTTCTGTCACTTTTTGAAAAGAAAACACCTTGGAATTGAATATGTAAGATAGGGCAAGAATATATACCATTTTTTTCGAAGGACTACAAATTATTTTATGTATTAGTAATGATAACAAGAGAGAACTTTACAGTCTACATATAATGAGAATGCATTCGCTGTAATTTTATTTTTTCTCATAAAGATATACCTATGTTCAGTGTCACATTAGCTAATTGTTTCAACAAACAAAGATAATCATTTTCTTTTCAAACATCATCTTTAAAATGTAGACACATTGATAAAATGCTAAACACACATTGTTAAAATTACTTAATTAATCTGTACACATTGGATATAATAAACTTATGCATGCAATCTAAACAAAAAATAAATGAATTAATTTTCATTTGAAAAAAAAAAACACAATACCTAAATTAAACGATAGAATATTATAATAAGTTGCGTAGAACCAACCAGATATGAGGAAAATGTGAACATGTTGACCAGATTCATATAATCCAAAAGAAACATGAGAAAAGAAAAGAATTATTGTGAATATTTTTTCTTGTTAAGTATTGTGAATAGTTCAAATAAAATTGGGAGATAATTCGACCAGGGGAGAATCTTTATTACATGAAGAGAAGTCAGATTTTCACTTCTTTCTGAGTACAAGATCATCAGCTTTCTAGTGCGGTAGAAAATGATAAGCATTGAGAAACTTTTAAGCATCAGGTACGAACGGGTCCCAAACAATAATTGACCATTCGTTTGTAGATATTTGGACGCTTTTGTTCTTTTATCTAACATTGACAGCGTATAAATTCACTGGAAATGTAAAAAAAACTGGATAATTTAAAAATTTAGTAGATCAAAATAAATTTAAATCATGATGGCTAAGAAGAAAATCCAAATTTGTCTCAAATAAAGAAAGACAAAGAAAATGGCAAAAATAAAACTAATCGAGAGGGATATATAAAATAAGCCCATATCCAAAAACATATATATGGGCCATTGCCCATTGGAAACAGATCCGTAAAATGGAATCAATGTGGGCGACAACAGAAATAAAGCAACTGAATAGAGTCTCACGCATAATGACGGTGCTTATAGCACATGTCTCTATGTAATCCAAATCGCTAGATTAACAAGATAAGCATATATATATGATGAGAAGTCCAGATAAGCATCTAAGAAAATATTTTCTTATCACCAAGATCTCTCTAGCCCTCTCGTTTTGCAGGATTTTAGAGGCATGATTTCAAGTTCACAAAACAAAAAAAGTTTTCACTTTTCAAGTTCAGATATTTATTAATCCTAAGTTTACGCCCATATTCTGTGAAAGACAGACCTTTTTTTTTTTTTTTTCCATAACCCAACTATTACATCACATTTGGCCCGTTAAAGGACTGGTCCGAAAACCGTCTTCAACTGACTCGGTATGAATAATTTGGGAGAAAATACGTCCTCTTGTTCGAGCTCATTTTGCAAGACTATCCGCTCGGACATTTAAACTTTTTGGGATATGGGAGAGAGTGAAATCCAAAAAGCTTTTCCGGAGAATGCGGAAAGCTTCCAACTCCGATAAGAATGATGGCCAATCCGATGGAGATTCAGACATACTTACCAGATCCGAGCAATCGGTTTGAAAGTGTGTGAAAGACAGAACCTTATATTCATATCCTTATTTTTTTAAATGACTTTTAGAGTACTTCTGTAATTTTTTGTAATCAAATTGTTAACTAGAATTTTGCATGTCTCATTATTCTGAAATATAATTATGGGGGTTACTGCGAAATCATCAATCATGTTGAAGGCCAGATTATTGATAGAGATGCAAGTATTGTGTATTTTAAAATCCGGATCTCACTATTTCTCTTGTATTATAAGGTGTTATATTTATACGCTTTTGCCTTTCTTTCTTTTTTGGTGTTATAACATCTTGTCCTAGGTGAAATACAAGATATTCACTTTCTAAAGCTCGAGGTGGTAGATGAAATCATTAAACTGATGATTATCTGTTCGGTTCTTCTCGGATTAAAGAAGCTGCTATAAAATTTGGATGGACTAAAACATCTCGGTTGACTTAGTGAAACTACCAGAAGAACAATTGTACGGTAAGAACTAGAAGCTCTTAAATATAGAAACTAGTCGAAAGCTGAAAATTAGTTTAAAAGTAGATAAATTATGTTATTGGTGGTTGAAACTGAATCGTTTGAGTTAAAATCTAAACTGAACAAATTGTGCACAACTTATTAGATATATATCAAATTTACTGATTTGACTCAACACAACTGCCAATTTTGAATCAATTCCACATTTTTCAGACCAAACATCATGAAAATGGTTTCCCCACAAACATGTCAATAGCTCTAAATAAGAAAATGCGATGTTGGAAAGAAGATATGAGTTTCCTTTTTAACATGTAAAGTCCCATGTTATTCAAAAAATTCAAAGTCAATTATTAAGTTTCAGTTTGCTCTAGCCTTGGCTATTGCTATGCCAGTGTTGACCTTCTCAAGCTGTGCTTCAAAGTAACAGCGCAGAAACTCAACTCAAGCTCTAAGATTTCCACTCAACATAATCTTTTCCATTAGTATCGACATTCACCTTATCTTCGAGATTTTTTTGTCCACAACCTTCAACATGTCATTATAGCGACTGTTTTCTCCTCTTTTCCTCTTGCTGCTTCTTTTGTCTTTCTTGCAGCACCTTCTTCCTTCTCCTTCCATAAACCCAATAATCTTTTGGAACACGCGTGCCAACTACTCTTACCGATTTAGCATTTTGTTATTGTAGGTTGTTTATACTCTCTTGACAAATATCTCTTCCATATTTATATTTTGAAAATCATGTATATATTCGGTTACTTACGTTTGTCACCCTATTCATGTTTCTTGGTCTTTGGTGTTGGTGAGGCATCATTTATACGTCTTAAAATATTCTGCTTGATTTTCCTTTTTTTTTTTGAAAACCGCTTGATGTCTTTTTCCATAGAAAACGCTGATATGATATTTGGAGGGATCACAGTTATCTGTGGAATCGTTGATACATTTGTCAAGAGGAGTGGTTTTAGATTTGATAATTATCAAGATTCCTTAAACAAATTTTAAGAACAATCTTGAGAAAGACACTTAAAAAAAACCATGTCATATATTATTGACAACTTTGCCATGTTGATGTATCAATTTCAGAGAACTTCTCAAAGATTTTTTGAAATTAGATTCAACTTATTAGATTAATTATATCATATGCCATTAACATTAATTTGGATAAAGATTAGTTTATATCAAATTTATATTTAATATTTAAACATTTAATTTATAAAGATACTCTCTCTCTCTCTCTCTCTCTTTCTATTTCTTATCAACATATTTATAAAAATTTAATACATAATATTACTTATATTACTAAACATTATTTTCTTATCTTATCTTTTTTTAATCTTAATTTTGTTAAAAAATAATCATATTATCTATTTCATAATAATAAAATCTAATTTTTTTTTCATTCATATTATAATTCACATTTTTTTATATCAAAGCAAAATATCTTAATCTGATGTTAGACCGGTTAGATATAGCATATTAATCTAATTCAGTATATTTAATGTGTAATTTTATTCATATAAAAAATACTACTAAAATTAATTATAAAATTAATAATTATCTAACATTTATACAATTGTATTATAAAATAAATATAACTTTGATCATTATTTATAATTGCATAATCATCACAAGCCACTCAAACAATCCCTCACGCGTCTTAAAAGCTGTCTTCCACTCATCTCCTAGGCGAATTCGAATTTGGTGATATCCACTCTTCAAATCCAACTTAGAGAAGACCTTTGCACTACTAATCTGATTCAACAAATCATCCAGACGAGGAATAGGAAAGCGATATCGTAGAGTGATTTTGTTGATCGCTCTGCTGTCCACACACATACGCCAAGAACCATCTTTCTTGGGTATCAACAACGCTGGAACCGCACAAGGACTTAAGCTCTCCCTGACATGTCCTTTTGCGATCAACGCTTCAACCTGATGTCGCAACTCCTCATGCTCTTGGAGACTCATGCGGTAGTGAGGACGGTTTGGTAAGGACGCGCCTGGAACAAGATCAATGTGATGCTGAATATCACGAAGAGGAGGGAGTCCCTGTGGCAACTCACTCGGCGATACGTCCCTGAACTCCTCTAATATGCTCGCTATCTGTGGAGGTAACACGCTAGGTGCATCTGATGGCACTGAAGAGGACAAAAGAACAATCGCAAACCATGTGTCTTGAAACTCAGATTGAAACGAAGTTAATGAACACAATAGAACTGGCGTAGGAGGAGTACACTCAACGGTGTGTGGAGGAGACGGCTCCGACAATGCTCGCGATGGAGACGGCGAGAATGGAGGATTCGGAGTGAGGATGATACGCCTGTTCTCAAACACGAACGAGTAAGTGTTGCTCTTCCCATGGTGCATGACGTCACGATCATACTGCCATGGACGGCCCAACAACAAATGACTGACATCCATAGGTACGATATCACAAAAGAACTTGTCTTTGTAGTGAGTACCGATGGAGAACGAGACCAACGTGCGATGAGTGATGCGAACCTTGGTATAGTCTTTCAGCCAAGTCAGTTTATACGGAGCAGGATGTTCCTCCCGTCGCAGACTCAGTTTACGACAAGCTTCTTCCGACACCACATTCCGACAGCTGCCAGAGTCGATAACAAATCGGCATACCTTGCCCTTGATCGTACAGGTAGACTGAAAGATATTCGATCTCAGCCATGGTTCCTCATTCGCTACCGGCGATAAGCAGACACGAACCACCAATGACTGACCATGGTCGCCCGAAGTACGTTCTACAGGTAGCTCGTCATTCTCGAGTTCCTGCCCCTCGTCATCATCACCGTCCCATTTGACCTCATCTATGAGCAACCCACGACGAGATTTCTTCGGGCAGGCCGTCTGAAGATGACCCTGCTCGCCGCACGTGTAGCAACGGAGCATGTTAGGTCGCGACGAGCGACGCAGTGCTTGGACGTCACCAGCATTGTCTTGGTTAGGACCACGTTTCTGAGAACCGTCGACAATGTCCTTGCCTGTGTGAGTGCCCTGAATCGCTGGTTGATGATGAGGAATCTCCGGTTCGCCGTTAATTAGTGCCTTGACTTGTTGAAGAAGTAACCGTCTGGTTTAGTTTAGCCTTTTGAAGCTTTTGAGCTTCAAGAGATAGTAATTGATGTTCAAGTTCTTTGATGAAATCTATGGCTCCACCAACAATTGAAGCTTGATCGCCCTTTGATGAAAAAAACCCACAACAAATAATGAACATATAAGTAAATATATAAAAACCAATAATGAAATTTTAACCTTTTAAAAAGAAATTTTGAGAATTCACTTGCCTTGTTTGGATTGCGCAGATCGAAAGCTATATAATTTTCAGAATAATAACATTAAAGGAATTAGAAAAATAATAATATAAATATCTCTTTCCTCTTCGACAGAAAAGGGGGAAAAAGAAAAAACAAACTTCTTCATACCCTAAATCCCATTCGGACGCTCTTCTCTCAGCTTCTCCATGGAAGACGAATCCGCCATCACAGGGCAGGAATCAAAGTGCAGTGATGCAGACATTCTTGCGTAGCGTAAGCGTAACGTTTCGATTGCTCGTTGATTCACAGAATAGCCGAACAAAGGAGAAAGCTTGTAGCTCGTTGATTCGAAGGAATAACCGAGAAACAAGAGAGATATAAGCTTGAAAAGCTCTGAATAATTCAATAAAATCAAAGTTGGTTTCTCGTTACAAAGAGGAAGCTATTTATAATAGCTGCTAAACGAAAACCCTAAAAGAATACGAAAACGAAATAGTCTTAAAGCCCAAGTAATATGAAAACCAAACATAAGTAAAAACCCATAGCAAAAATAATAAGGAAATAGAAACTTTAGGATAGATATGATAAGATGCGCTGCATCAGGTCCCTCCGGGTAGAAGAAGATTCGCCTCTGAATCTGGAATGTCATTGTCGCCCTGATACTTAGAAATGTATTTGACGTTAAAAACATCAGCGGTCTTAAGGTGAGGAGGAAGCTTCAACCTGTACGCATTGTTATTGATGCGCTGTAGTACTTCGACGGGACCAATCTTTCTAGAACGAAGCTTATTGTACTCCTGTGATGGCATACGATCCTTTGTGAGAACAACCCACACTAAATCACCGGGTTCAAAAATCACCTCGCGATGCTTTCCATCAGCACGACGCTTGTACTTTTGCGCAAACAAGGTAAGCTGATCATGAGTCTGTCGATGTGTATCCTGCAATGCCTCCACAAAATCTACTGCACGACCATGAAGGCGACGCCTGTCCGGAACGGTAGTAAGATCCAACGGTCCCCGAGGTAGAAGACTGTAAACAACCTTGAAGGGGCAAAAACCAGAACTCCTATTAGTTGCCCGGTTGTGTGCGAATTCCGCTTGGCAGAGACGAGATTCCCACGCGCGAATGTTCTCACCAACAAGACATCGCAGCATATTACCCAGAGCACGGTTAGTCACCTCCGTTTGTCCATCTGTTTGGGGATGATAAGCGGTGCTCATGTCAAGCCGCGTATGCAAAAGCTTCCACAACGAACGCCAAAAGTGACTTAGAAAACATGTGTCGCGATCAGAAACAATAGATGACGGCAAACCATGCAACCTGTAGATCTCCTGAAAGAAGAGAGAAGCAACCCTCAGGGCATCCGTTGTTCGCTTACATGGCACGAAATGAGCCATTTTGGATAAACGATCAACAACAACAAAGATTGAATCATTGCCGCGTTGGGAACGAGGAAGCCCGAGAACGAAGTCCATACTCAAATCAGTCCATGGCTGTGTCGGTATCGGCAATGGAAGATACAGCCCCGCATTCGAAGCTTGACCTTTAGCCAATTGACACGCTCGACAACGCTCCACAAATCGCTCCACATCGCGATGAAGGGATGGCCAGTAATAAGATGCCGCTACAAGCTGCAATGTGCGATCCCTGCCCACATGACCTTCATTGTGGAGCTCCTCGATCACGCGCAGGCGAAGGCTACAATCCGGGATACATAATTGGACTCCCTTGAACAAAAAACTATCTGTATAGGTAAAATCTGTGTGCTGACCAGCCTTGACTGTCTCAAAAATTTTACCAAAGAACGGATCAGATGGATAGAGCTCCGAAAATGTCGCAAAACCTGGAACTGTAGTATGTATCATCGTCAACAAAGAACGCCGTCGGCTGAGAGCATCTGCCACACGGTTCAACTTTCCTGCTTTATGTCGAATGGAGAAAGTAAACTGCTGCAAGAAAGCAATCCACGAGGCATGCCGAAAAGACACTTTCACCTGACTGTCCAATGCTTTAATGCGTCATGATCGGTAAAGAGTATGAAATCACGATGCACCAAATAGTGACGCCAGTGCTTGATGGCCTGCACCACAGCGTAGAACTCCACGTCATAGGTACTGTAACGGCAACGAGCCCTTGATAACTTTTCGCTAAAGAATGTGACAGGGCGAGAATTCTGACTCAAGACTGCGCCAATCCCCAATTTAGAAGCATCGAAATGTAGCTCAAAAGTTTCAGTGTAATCCGGTAACACAAGAACTAGAGCTGTGGTGAGCTTCTCCTTGACGAGGGAAAATGCAGCACTAGCCGCTGGGGTCCAACAAAAGGTATCGGCCTTCACGCAATCAGTCAAAGGAGCCATAAAGGTTCTGAAATGAGAGACAAACCGTCGATAAAACGACGCCAGACCATGAAATGAACGCACCTTCGAAATGGATTTAGGTTCGGGCCAAGAGCGCACCACAGCCACCTTTCCTTCGTCCATAGCCAAGCCCTCAGACGAAACCACATAGCCCAGAAAAAACACTCTAGAGACGCCCCATTTACACTTCTGCGCCGCGACAAATAATGTTTCCTTACGCAGCACCAAAAGAACCTCACACAAATGAGAAAGATGGTCCTCCAGCGACGCGCTAAACACCAGAATATCGTCAAATTACACCACCACAAACTTGCCAATATAGGCACGCAAAGCCTGGTTCATCACGCGCATAAAGGTACTGGGCGCATTGGACAAGCCGAAAGGCATCACAAGCCACTCAAACAATCCCTCACGCGTCTTAAAAACTGTCTTCCACTCATCTCCTGGGCGAATTCGAATTTGGTGATATCCACTCTTCAAATCCAACTTAGAGAAGACCTTTGCACTACTAATCTGATTCAACAAATCATCCACACGAGGAATAGGAAAGCGATATCGTACAGTAGTTTTGTTGATCGCTCTGCTGTCCATACACATACGCCAAGAACCATCTTTCTTGGGTATCAACAACGCTGGAACCGCACAAGGACTTAAGCTCTCCCTGACATGTCCTTTTGCGATCAACGCTTCAACCTGATGTCGCAACTCCTCATGCTCTTGGGGACTCATACGGTAGTGAGGACGGTTTGGTAAGGATGCGCCTGGAACAAGATCAATGTGATGCTGAATATCACGAAGAGGAGGGAGTCCCTGTGGCAACTCACTCGGCGATACGTCCCTGAACTCCTCTAATATGCTCGCTATCTGTGGAGGTAACACGCTAGGTGCATCTGATGGCACTGAAGAGGACAAAAGAACAATCGCAAACCATGTGTCTTGAAACTCAGATTGAAATGAAGTTAATGAACACAATAGAACTGGCGTAGGAGGAGTACACTCAACGGTGTGTGGAGGAGACGGCTCCGACAATGCTCGCGATGGAGACGGCGAGAATGGAGGATTCAGAGTGAGGATGATACGCCTGTTCTCAAACACGAACGAGTAAGTGTTGCTCTTCCCATGGTGCATGACGTCACGATCATACTGCCATGGACGGCCCAACAACAAATGACTGACATCCATAGGTACGATATCACAAAAGAGCTTGTCTTTGTAGTGAGTACCGATGGAGAACGAGACCAAATTGTGATGAGTGATGCGAACCTCGGTATCGTCTTTCAACCAAGTCAGTTTATACGGAGCAGGATGTTCCTCCCGTTGCAGACTCAGTTTACGACAAGCTTCTTCCGACACCACATTCCGACAGCTGCCAGAGTCGATAACAAATCGGCATACCTTGCCCTTGATCGTATAGGTAGACTGAAAGATATTCGATCTCAGCCATGGTTCCTCATTCGCTACCGGCGATAAGCAGACACGAACCACCAATGACTGACCATGGTCGCCCGAAGTACGTTCTACAGGTAGCTCGTCATTCTCGAGTTCCTACCCCTCGTCATCATCACCGTCCCATTTGACCTCATCTATGAGCAACCCACGACGAGATTTCTTCAGGCAGGCCGTCTGAAGATGACCCTGCTCGCCGCACGTGTAGCAACGGAGCATGTTAGGTCGCGACGAGCGATGCAGTGCTTGGACGTCACCAGCATTGTCTTGGTTATGACCACGGTTCTGAGAACCGTCGACAATGTCCTTGCCTGTGTGAGTGCCCTGAATTGCTTCCCCACTTGTTTACCCAATCACACGGTTGCGGTTAGCTGAAGACCAGTTGGAACCCGATTTAAATTGTTGCCTAAAAGCCACTGCACGATGGTGCGCTTCTGCCAAAGAGGTAGGATCGAACTGTATCATCGCGTTCTAGATCTGTTGTCTTAAGCCTCCAATAAAGCGTGATACTAGTTGTATCTCAGAGTCAAAGATCTCATTACGCGTCACCAAGAGAAAAAATTCGTCGGCATACTCATCAACAGTACGCGACCCTTGACGCAGATTCTGTAGTCTCGTATACATTGTGCGATCATAGTTCTGCGGCAAAAACGCTTGTTTGAGATACTTCCGAAATTTATCCCATGTACTGATTTTGTCTCTACGGTGCGAGACCTTGTCGATTTCAATTGCATCCACCAGGATGCAGCTCTGCCACGAAACTTCGTTGCAACAAGAGCAACCTTACGATCTTCAGGAACATGTTTGAATTCCATCGCCTCATCCACAGCGACAAGCTAGTCAAGGAGCTCGTCTCCGCGTGCGCCACCATGAAATTCTGGAATCTCCACTTTAAAGCTTGATTCCCAGTTCCGATCGCCTCTGTCAAACTTGCGATCCCCAACACGCTGTCGCCTTTGCTGATCCCGAGCAAACGGATTGACCCGCGAGTCGACTGATTCCTCATCTGAACCCTGCGATGACTGTTGTTGGCGATGCTGCTCGCGATGGTTCAAGACTCTCTCTGCGAGTTCCTGAATGGAGGTGGTGATCGTGGCCTGAATATTTTCCTGCATAGCCAAGAACGTTCGACGAAGCTCAGCCCAGTCGTTAACTGCTTCTTCGTTGTGTACGTCTTGTTGATGCTGGGGTTGCGCTTAGGAGCCATCTCGGATTGAAAAGAACACAACAGGAACGGTGCTGTCTCTGATACCAAAACTGGCATAGCGTAAGCGTAACGTCTCGATTGCTCGTTGATTCACAGAATAGCCGAACAAAGGAGAAAGCTTGTAGCTCGTTGATTCGAAGGAATAGCCGAGAAACAAAAGAGATATAAGCTTGAAAAGCTTTGAATAATTCAATAAAATCAAAGTTGGTTTCTCGTTACAAAGAGGAAGCTATTTATAATAGCTGCTAAACGAAAACCCTAAACAGATACGAAAAGAAAATAGTCTTAAAGCCCAAGTAATATGAAAACCAAACATAAGTAAAAACCCAGAGCAAAAATAATAAGAAAATAGAAAGTTTAGGATAAGATATGATAAGATGCGCTGCATCACATTCCAAAAAGCCGTAGCATTAGGAGGCTTATCGTTGAGGGATACGACACTAGGCATGATTACTATGATCTTGATACGGATTTGAGAAAAGGTTTCTCTTCATGTGGAGAGGTGGTACATGTTTATATTCCCAGATTATGTAAATCCGGTCCTTTGGCCCAACTAGGCAGATTTGCTTTTATTCACCTTCGGGGAGAAGGTGCAGAAGAAAAGGCGTTGGAACTTAGTGGAAGTGACGTGGGAGGAGGAGGACGGAAGCTAGTCGTTAAGGCTTACCCATTTGAGGAAACATACCTTGATCTTGACCTTGAGTGGACAATCATCAGAGCCAGTGACCAGTGGGAACAGCGCACGTAAAATCCTTTTTTTTTTTTGGGAACTTTTTAAGTGTAATGTGCTCTTCTTGTCTACGTTGTTGTTGTTGCTGATCTACTACGTTACCAAAAATGTTATTAATTAAGTTGGGAGTGACGGGATTTGATACTTGGCTTCCTGAGGATGTTGTGAGTAGAAGGCTGTGTGAAATTTTCTCTGCAACTACAGCTTCAGTGTTTGAGGATATGGGTGAGCACGTTTACAATTGTACGGTGTGTCAACACTTCTCTCCATTTCGCAGTGTACGCAACTTTGCTACTCCCGAAGACCTATTCTTCAGCAACCTTGGTCCATACGCCAGCTTTTGTGGCTTCTTCTGATCCTCGATCCCCAGTTTGCTGCTGCTTTTTCACTACAAGAAAAACATCATTTTACAACGGCCGAAATGGTCGTTATTTCGTCGTAATAGGGCCATTACGACGGACTACCGACGATTTCGAAATCGTCGTAAAGTCATCGTCGTAATAGACAAATCGTCGTAAAATCGTCGTATAATATACAACGGTTTTGTTTCGTCGTAACGTCGAGGGAAACAAAATCGTCGTAAATGCGTTGTACAGTTTACGACGAGTTTACATCGAATTGCGTCAACTTGGTTTTCGTCTGGACCGTCGTTAAGTGGTCGTTAATGGTCGACGTAAGATCGTCGTAAAATGTACGACGCATAAATCGTCGTAAATCAATCGTAAAGTATTTCTTCATTTCGTCGTAAAATTGTCGTAACTCTCGGACGTATAATCGTCGTATTTATCGTCGTACATTGTAGTCTTAAATTCGTCGTAATATTTACGACGAATGTACGACAGTTTTTATAAATCTATTACGACGATTATACGATGTTTAATATAATTGAAAATTAAAAAAAAAAAATTCAAATTAAAATTTAAATAAAAAACAATTTAAATTTAAAATTTATGAAAATTTGAAATTAAAATTAATTGTAATTTACAAAAAAAACCCTACAGATCTAAATCTAAATCTAAATCGATCCCGTCGATCCCGTCACCGGCTTACTCCCCATCGTCCTGGACATGTTCCTTGCCGGGACTTCGGTTTGATGCTACCGCCGGCGCCTGATCTCTGGCTCTAGGAGGCTCAACCCCGAGAGATCGGAACATCTCCTCGTCCGTCTGCACCGGCGGTTGCGTCTTAGTGGATGACCCGACGGCAGACGATCCGACAATCCCATCAGCCCGCAGCTTGTCCAACTGCGCCATGAGTACCGGATTGTCGGCTCCCATGATCTCGAAGAGACCGTAGAGCTGGTCGATCCTCGTCTCGTACCGGGTCCGCATCTGATCGATCTCCTGGCGGATAACCGGATCCGGGACCCGGACGTGACCAGTCGCCGTAGCTCTCGGGGTATCACGAATGGACCCCATCCTTAATACCCGCCCCTTTTTCTTTAGGGCAACCTACAAATATTTAAAAACATTATGGTTAGAAATATAATTTAAAAATAAAGTTACAATAATTAAATATAGTAATTAAAATTACCTCTTCGAAGATGTGGTCCATCTCCGCCACCGTCAGCGCCGAGGTCGATTGGACCGAGCTACCTCCGGGAGACGTTTGACGCGCCTGCTGAGTCAGCTGCGTCTGTCGCTCCTCGATCGCTGCACAGGCGGCGTTGTAGATCTCATCCGCCTAAGGATCCGTGAATTCGCCGTTACGCTTTTTATGCGTCTCGGCGAAACCTTCGTCATCGGAGAAAGTTCTCCGCCGTTATCTTCGACCTACAAAATCAAAATGAAAAAATTAATTAATATCAAGAAATAAGAGTTAATTATTTGAAAACAAAAAAATTAATAATTTTAATTTACTAACCATCATAAGCCGTCTTCCGGCAAAAGGAATCTGGCCGGAAGTGTGCGAGACGTTCTTCCGATTTCCCGCATCGTCAGTAGCGTTCCTGAAAAATATTTTGATTAGAATCTATTATAAGAAAAAAAATAATGTAAATATTACTGAAATTAACTACGACTTACCTAGATCCGGAACACTTTGCGGCCGTAGTCTGGTTGTGCGGATCCAACCAGTACTGGACAAGGCCCCGCCAGACGGTATTGGACATAGGCCGTCTCCACACGTCCGTGTGCGGATGTTTCCCAATGCCAGTTTTGCTAGGAAAAAAAAAAGAAGTTAATAATTATTGTAAAAAGTTAAAATTAAAAATTAAAATTAAACGAAATGGTAAATTACTTACCGCAAAACACTTGAACCAAGTGTCAAGTGTGGCCTGATCCAGCTTCTTCCAGCTGGTATGGAGTTGTACGAAAAATTCCTTGATGATATCCGCAATTTTACGACCGACTGCATTGTCGGTAGTAAACCTAGTCAAATGGAAAGAGAAAAAGTAAATTAATATCAAATATATAAGAATAAATATTAATTAATTTAAAAATATTGTAGGAAAAAAATTACGTACCAATAGGTGCCGGGGGCTTGATCCCGGTCGAGTTTGTTCATGGTTCCACGACCGGGTTGTGCCAGAAGATCCTGTACCGTAAACTGCGCATACGGTACAGGCGGGATCGGATCAGCCTCAGGCTCGGCCTGTGCGGGAGCCGCTGGTTTGGCTGGTGGTGGTGGAGGCGGTGCCGGCTGCGAAACAACGACCGGTTGGGAAACCGTCCGTTGTGTTCCCGAGGACTCCGGGATGGCTGATCCGGTCGCCGAGGTAGACGGGCCGTACCGTCAGAATCGACGAGCTGTCGGTAGTGAAATCTCTTAGCCCGAGGAGCCATCAAGACAGAATCTACAAAATTTTAAAAAATTTGTTACTAATTTTTCAAATATTTATTAAAATTTACAAAATCCGGGCCTATCTAAATTCCGAAACCTAAATCTAAATTCCGAACCTAAATCTAAATTCCGAACCTAAATCTAAAATAATATGTAATGAAATTAATTTAAAAAAAAACTTACAACTTTTGGCTGTGAGAGTAGGGAGAAAGGGAGTGGTTTAGGGATTAGACAGCGAAAGTATTGTAGAGAGAGAGGGGAGAAGAGAGGAATGAGTGACGAAAGGGGGAAATCTCGCATCCCTTATATAGATTTTGTGATCGTCGTAAAATCGTCGTAAATTTACGACGATTTTACGACGATTTGGTTGTATAACAGTCGGTCGACTGCATGATATGACACGTGTCGTGATGGGAGCATTTGACCGTTACGACGATTTTACGACGATTTAACCCTAAACCGTCGTAAAATCCTCGTAATGTCTAAACATTTATAACCTCGTACCTCGGATCAAGAGCATATCCGGTGCAAACGTTACGACGGTTTTACGACGGTTTTGGGTTTAATCGTCGTAAAACCGTCGTAAATTTATAATTATATTACGACGGTTTTACGATGTTTTTAAAAAAGGTGAGTAAACCCTAAATCTTATAAATGGGATATTGCATAAAGAACAATGCAAAGGTTATTGTATCCTAACATATAATAAAAGGTTTACAACTTTGCATGTATGATGGATTTATGACATGAGATAGTAAAAAATGAAATTCCGTAATCTAATATATAACCTTTTACTTAACATTTACGAAAACATGCATGAACTTGTAAATATGTATGTTTTTTTTCAAATTTTTTGATTTTGATCAGATTGATAGCATTTCATATAAAATAAGATAACCAATCAAAAACAATTGTGAAATACCTTACAATTGTGTACTCGTCGTAAAACCGTCATAAATTTACGACGATATTACGATGATTCGTCGTAAAGACGTCGTAATGTTGAAACCCTATTCATTCAGGGCTTAAAACCTAGACTTAGGGTTTAGGGTTTGGAAAAACCGTCGTAAACCCGTCGTAAAATCGAATTTTATGGTTTTTAAAAAATTCAAACAAACAAAGTTACAAATTACATAATAACAAACATTCACTAAATACAATGCATGAAACTCAATCAGATTCATCTTCCTCTATTACTTTATCACCATCACCGTCTTCTTCCGCCAAATCGTCATCATCGGTTTCAGCAAACTCATCATCACCTTCTTCTTCTGTATCATCGGGAAGATCTTCAAGTTGCCTGTTCCGAGGGTCTATTAAGAAAATCTCCTCATCAACATCTGGTTCAGACAGATCTACGCAAGTGTCCTGTTGAAGTGGAACATCCTCAACCCCTACAATCATAGCCTCGAGTGAAATACATTGAGGCTGTAGTTATTTTTGCCATCGGACCTAGTAGTAACTTATGGAACCATGTTGGAAATTCATCCGGATCATTCGGGTCCACCTAATAAGAAATAAATTCCGCTTTTATTTCTTGATTTCGATATATAGCAAATTAAAGTAGTACTCTTTTAATTTAAATTTTATACGTATTTGCCCTTTTAACCACTGGGCATAGTGTTGATCTTTTCGATCATTGATTTCATTTTCAGAAACCCCAGATATGCATTCTTTAACCTCATCAACAAATGTGCTGAGAAAAACAACAAACAGTTATTAATACTGACAACTCATATAAAGATATTATTAATTAAAAAAGTATCTTTCATACGATGACAACTCTTCACAATTTAACAGGATATACGTATGTGCACTGTGATAATCTTTTTCAATGGACCACCAAACATCTTTTAGTTTTCCACTAAGACGTCCGATCGGCGAGAATATGTCAGGTACACCTTCAACGGCATATGTATGGCCAACTCCTCCATCATCATATCGATGAGTAGCTCTTTTGCGTGTTCGTACTTTCGGTGCATAGTATGAAGTGAAGTGTGAAGTCTCTTGCGTTAAGCTTCCCGCCACAATTGAGCCTTCCACTTTAGCTAGGTTTTTTGCTTTACCTTTAAGATGCTTCATGAAACGCTCGAACGGATACATCCACCTGTACTGAACGGGTCCACTGAGCTCTGCTTCGTATGGGAGATGAACAGGAAGATGTTCCATAACATCAAAAAATGATGGTGGGAAGATCTTTTCTAAATTGCACAACAAGATTGGAATATTCAATGTCAGTTGTGATATTACATCAACTGATAATGTTCGTGTACTAAGATCCCGAAAAAAAGCACCAATGCCTCCAATAGCTTCATGGACGTTTTTGGGCAAGAGTTTAACAAATGCAAATGGAAATAATCGTTGCATAAAGACATGACAGTCATGGCTTTTCATCCCAGCAAACTTTACCCCCTTCTCAACAGATTTGAAAAGATTAGAGACATACCCATCAGGAAATTTAACGTCAGAAGAAACCCATCTGAACAATGCTGACTTTTGATCTGCACTCAACCGAAATACAGGAACTGGTGCTTTCCCGTTTCTCAGTAGATGCAACTCACTTCTGTTGCATAAATCAGGCAAGTCCAATCTTGATTTACCATTGTCTTTTGTTCTTCCCGCTACGTTCATAACTGTATGCATGATGTTATCAAAAAAGTTTTTTTCAATGTACATGACATCAAGATTGTGTCTGAGCAGATGATCTTTCCAATAAGGTAGTTGCATGAAGATACTTTTCTTGTGCCAATTATGATGAACTCCATAACCTTCAGGCATATTTGCAGGAGTGTGCCAGTTTCCCCCACGAGTTACTGTTTCTTCTGCCCTTCAATGATTTATTTGCGCCTGTATATCAGCTCCTGTTAAATTAACGGGTGGAGGGACACGTACACTTTTGTTCTTCAAAAATAACCTCTTGTTCCTCCGATATGGATGGTTATCCGGTAAAAACCTCCGGTGACAATCAAACCAACAAGTTTTTCTACCATGTTTTAGCTGAAACGCATTAGTTTGATGAAGACAATAAGGACAAGATAGCCTCCCATGTGTAGTCCATCCTGATAGCATACCGTAAGCGGGGAAATCGCTTATTGTCCACATAAGCACAGCCCGCATAGTAAAACTTTTCCTCGTAGAACAGTCATATGTACGAACGCCAGTATACCATAACTGATTCAACTCATGTATGAGTGGCTGAAGAAATACATCGAGAGCTCGCTTCGGATGATTTGGACCTGGAACCAAAATACTTAGGAAAAGAAATTCCCTTTGCATGCACAAATCTGGAGAAAGGTTATAAAGAGTTAGGATTACTGGCCATAATGAATATTGTCTACCAGACATACCAAATGGACTAAAACCATTAGTGCACAGACCAAGATAGACATTCCGTTTGAACTTAGCAAAATCTGGGTATACCATATTGAAGTGTTTCCATGCCTTTGCATCTGATGGATGAACAACTTCTCCATCTACTTGTGTATGTTCTGCATGCCATCTCATTGATGCAGCTGTCCTTTCAGATTGATAAAGCCGTTTTAACCTATCAGTTATAGGGAGATACCACATACGTTGGTACGGTATCCTTTTACGCCCACCAGTTTGAGGCCTGTATCTTGGTTTATGGCAAAATCGACATTACTCCAGCTGATCATCGTCTTTCCAAAAAATCATACAATTGTCAACACATACATCTATCATCTCAGAAGGTAGACCAAGACTAAAAATCAACTTCTGAATTTCGTAGTATGTTCCTGCTGCCAAGTTATCCTCCGGTAGATACTCCTTCAGAAGATCAGCCCAATCATCCATGCAAACCTCAGCCAGGTTATGATCTGTTTTAATTGACATCATCTTAGCTGCCAACGATAATTTAGACAAGCCTTCTCTACATCCTTCGTAGATTGGCTGATTAGCATTGTCTAACAAATCATAAAATTGTTTGGCATCTACATTAGGTTCCTCAACAGCATTACCCGTATGCGTTTCATGAAATGCATCAGTCACCATTTCGTGTATCCTATCATGATCTACACTTTGGTCATATTGATACTGATTAGGCTGATGACCATAATTCGATTCATCAATATCAACATGACTTTGATAATTACTACTACTACCAGCATTCCCATGAGTATTGCTGCCATATCCTTCTCCATGTAGATATCAAACAAAATATTGCGGCATAAACCCTCTATTTAATAAATGCGTCCACACGGTTTTGGTTAGTGTATACCTCGTATTCTTGCATTTCAAACAAGGACAAAACATCTTCCCACTATCTTTCGTTCTCTCCATATTTGTAGCCTGATACATAAATATTTCTAACCCGTTCTTGAACTCTTCTGTCAACGCCCCATCTGAATCTTTACGCATATACATCCAACTTCTTAGCTCGTATATAGACATCTTGAAAATAAACTCAAAATACTATCTCTTTTTATTGATTAGACAATAAAGAAGGTGGTCTCTTGTGTCACGTCTAGCCACGTGAATGAAGTAAATTAACCTTATAATATTATTACTTCTTTGATTCAAAGTAATATAACTCTTAATTCGGGTTTTCAGCAATGGACAACCCAATATATAAGGATTTACAACACTATACTAAAATTTAAGAGACCTACAATGGGTCTCCAAGATGAAGATGCTCTTATGTTTGAATGATGATGTGTTGTGATTGAATGAAGGAATGAAGATCTATTTATAGGAAAATTTCGGGCTTTACAACGCTTTTACGACGACTTTTTACGACGGTTTTACATTCAACAATAATATTACGACGAGTTTACGACGATTTTGCGATAAAATTTTTCATCTACAATTGTTAGGTAAACATGTTTTAAATGTTTTTCACCTAACTCCTTTTTCGACGTACAATCATCGTAACATGTACATCGAAATGTAGTCGTCGTATATTCGTCGTAATTTTGCGACGAATTTACGACGATTTTACATTTACTAGCAAATCTCTCGTTATCGATGTATAATCATCGTAATTCGTCGTAAATTGTACGTCGAGTTTACGACGATTTTTATATACGACGGTTTTACGACGGTTTTAAAATTACGACGGTTGTACGTAAAATCGTTGTAAACTTGCGATGATTTGAAAACCGTCGTAATGGACTGTTGGAAAACGATTGTTTTCTTGTAATGTTTGTTTTATTGTCTCTCTCTCTCAAGTTATCAAATGTTATTAGGTCGGAACTTAGGAGATATGGCACTGCGATTCCTCATGATGTTTTCAGGAGTAGGATGCGTGATAGTTTCTCTCTACTTCAAACTCTATCTAACGTGGATCCCCACAGCCAATTCCGCAGCAGTGTTTGCCTTAATAAGTTTTGCGATTTCTGACATTTTTGTTTTGTTTCTCTTTATCTATCTCTCTCTATATATCAAGTTAAGTAACTAAAGACTTGACTTTGTTGATTTCTACAGGAAAGCTCGTGTTGTTGTTAGGGGAGAAGACGCAATAGAGAAGGCGCTGAAACTTAGTGGACGTGATGTGGGAGGATGGAATATTGAAGTTACCCTGGTCACGCCGCCAATGAGAATGCCAGTGGTTGGCGGCGAGACCAGTGTACCCTACACGTCCTTCTCTACTTACCCACATGGTACATAGTAGTTTTGATTCCTTTATTTTGCTGTTTTTTTTTTGTCTATTCCTTGTAACAAAGTGAAACCTCTCTCTCTCACTGATTCGTGGTTTCATTTTAGGTAATTTACCTGAGATGGCCAGCAAAGCTCTCTTTCTCTCTCTTGTGGAAGATGAAGAATAATAAGACTCCTAATACGGAGTAGACGCAAGCTCTTTTTTTTTTTTTTTTGGTTCTGGAATGTTAAAACTAAGCTCACGAATCCTTCCATCTGCCTTCATTATATATAACTTAAGTATGATGTTTTTGTCTGGATTTTAAATGTTAAGCTCAATAATCATTATCTGCCTTCATTACTACCCAATATAGTGTATATATGGTTCGGTTGATTAGCATTTTTCATTAAAGTCATCATATCCTATTCATTATCCCATATCTGATGATCGACAGCTGAGTTTATGGAAAAATGACTGTAATCAAATCAATTTTATTTACATAGGGAACAAGTACTGGATCCTAATGCTTGCTTTTGCACCTAAGTTCATAAATGGAGCTAATAGAACTTGCATGGCGTTTAAAGCAAAACACAAAACATAACTACGGTGCCACGTAAGTTATAATATATCAAACTAACATTTCCCACCTTCCATTATTTAAATATGAAGTTAATACAACGATTAAATATTGACATAATATTCATATTAGCAAATTCAATTCCAATAATTAAATAAGTGAAAGAAAAAAGTCTTGGATTCTTAGACTTTTTGAGTCTTTGAATAGGTAAACGTTTTGTTACCATAATAGGAATGATATGACCTCCTTCACACTCGGTTTTTCCATCTTTCATGAAAGGTTTAGAGTTTGACTTCTCCTTAGTGTCTGCCCCTGATTTTCCTTCTAGAGCTGTTGTCATGACATTGCAGAATTTCTTTGGATTATCTTCCACCCTTCCTGGCAAAACTCCTGCTTGTCTTTTCATTGAATCTGCAGTTTGGCCTAATTGTAGTTCCAACTTCTTGACATGGGTTGCAAGAGATTCAAACTTCCCATTCAAGTCATTGTAAATACAATCTATCCTCACTCCCATCTCTTTAAACGACTTCTCATTTCTCTGAGATATCTGCATCACGTTTAGTTCAAGCGATTTCATCTGGTTGCTTATTTGGGAGAGAATTGCTTCTAATGAGCTGGTATGCGCTTGTTGAGGATTGAAAGATGATCTTTGTTAGAAATTTCTTCTTCCATAGTTCCCGTTTTGGAACTTGGTTGGAAAATTCTTTAGTTGCTGCAGATAGGGCTGGTCCTGGGGGTTCTCAGCTCCTTGACTTTGGTATTAAAGGTTGTTGAAGTTGGCATTCCTAAAATTATGGTTGAAAACTGGAGTGAATCGGCTCTGATATGTCCCTTGTGCTCCAACGAAATTCACTTCCTCTTCTTGAGCATATGTGCCATTATCTTTATACCCTCCATCTTCTTCATTACATACAGCAGAATCACAAGCATGTATATTCCTATTTTGAGATTTAAGAAGTTGAGTTACCATGCTTTTTAGCTCAACAATCTCCTTTGACTCATGACTGATGATGGTTTTCTTTGATCTGTTAATAATCAAGGTTGTTGTTGTTATTGGCTACAGCTAGATTTTCGATGAGTGCTCTCCTTTGTGTTATATTTACTCTTAATATACATTTGTCGTTGTAATCTAAAGTTGGTGTAAAATTGATAACCTCAATCTATGACTCCTAATCTCTAAAATGTGTAACTAAAAAAACGTGAATTTTTTTTAGGAAAAAAAATTTAATAGCCAAGAATAAAATATTTACTTATTAATTATTTTGATACTTGATTCGTTGCCAATATTTTGAGTGTTAGACATTTTGAAAATTTTAAATATATAAACAATAAATTTGTAATAATAAATAATCAAGTTTACTCGCATATAGTATCTTCAATATTATTTAAATATTCATTGTATTGTTTTCTAATTTTCTACCTAAAATAACTCAGCATTATATGTATTATGTGATTGTAATTTTTATTATTCTCATTTATTTTGAAATATATTTAACTTTGATTATTTATGATAACTGCTTTAAAAAGGTACACCAATTTGCTTCGAAAATTATCTACTGACCAAAAATAAATTATATCTTATTTAGTTAGTTTCCACATTTTATGTTATAAATTGATTTGATTGTTTTTCTACAATATTTGGTAGATATTTTTTAATATAAAATACTTGCAGAATACATAGAATACATATAGAAATACATGCAGAATACATGGAACACAAATAGAAATACATTTAAAATGCTAGCTAATTTTTCTATAAGATTCTCAACATATCCTAAGAGCGGATAGGTGGTTGGTCCGCACGCATGTGTGGGCGAACCACCTAGACGCACTTTGAACAATTTAAATGTGTTAAAAAATACTTGCATCAATATAAATGTGAACCAAAATTTATTAATTTATTATTTTTCTTGAAATACTATCTATATTTTATTATATATTCTTAATATTTATTAAAATTAAAAGAATTACAAAGATTTCATAAACTTATACTATTTAAAATATCTAAATTAATTTGGTAAAAATTGGTACGAAATCAAAAAATAGTTTATGTGATTGTTGTAAAATGCCAAAACAACAACCCACTGCAAATATAACGTACGTGAGGTAATGAGAGAACCAATCAAATCTAAGTATTATATGTGATTGAGTGATAGATTTCTCGACGTCCAGAGACTAAGTTTTAACAAACATTTTATGTTTGTACATGTGTGATGATCAACCATTTAAGATCATTAGTATATGATAGTCATTACAATAAACATACTAATCAACCCATATAAATATTAAGTATATAAAATTTTTTTCGTAATATCAATCTTGCGTGCGGGCCAATATCCTGGTATAACTTATATTGATATTATTAATTTTTTTGGTTTATATTTTACAAAACTATAAAGTAGAACAAATAAATGTAATTTGTTGTCATGGTAATTTGTGCTGGGGTTAGTGCATATCAGAATTTTAAATTTGACAACTCTCCTTAAAATATCATATTTTTAGTCCTTGAAATTCTATACAAACACTTATTAAGATATTTAGTTTACTATTAGTGTCCAATACAGAGAGCCTAGCTGAAAATTATGATGATTGATAAATAAGAATCCAATTCGATTTGAAGAATTCAAATCCTCACAAGTATGCTAATTTTATAATTCATTAGAAAATACAAAAAAGGTAGAAATCAACTAATATAGGCATATAGCTATCATTATCCACATGGATTCACATTTAGCCTTTACAGTGACTCAGAAAAGAACCTAGGAAAAAAAAAATTAACTTTCTTTTTATTTTGAAAGAAAAAAAAAACTTAAGGATGTGCTTCTGATAAAAAAAAAAGTGTCCTTAAAGAGAATGAGTGGCATTTGTGTGATTTAAAGGGAAATCAAAGGGTAATTCTGATATTGATGAGCAACACAAATGCTCCTCTTCAATGATACTTAGCATGTGATGGACTGCTCCTGCAATGTCATCTACTGAACTTAGCTGGCAACTCTCTTCCACCTTTAAAAATCCAATAAAAATATGATGTAAAACAGTTATAACCCTAGGAAATTAACATTCTGTGAATTCGGAAATAAAAAGAAATTAAATAATTATGATTCATTTTGCAATAATTTTGAACCTCTTCTCAAGAAATTGGTAAGAAAAGAAAAATAAGAAAAGTGACTCCGGCAAGTATGGTAATAAATGTTAGACCAAATCTAGTTAAGAGTTCATTGACATTCCTTTTCTATGCCCTGTCCCTTGGACCGTACATAATCTACCGTCTAGCTCTAATTTTGTAACATTTATTCTAAAATATATATTATTTGATTATATAATAAATCCGTCTACTCCGGTTTAGCTTCAGGCATAGAGTAGAGTTTATATGATAATGATAAGAGTTCGATTACCCTAGTGCAGCTGCTGATAGAGTAAACAGCATACAATGTCCAATGGTAATAACCTTATTCAATCCGGTTTAGTCCGGTTTAGATGATATATAGGGTTTTAATTATTACCTTAGTGCTGATGGAGTATATAGCAAAAGTTTCCAATGTTGTGACACTGAGGTGAAGCACGGAGAGGGAGAGTGATTGTAGAGCAGCCACCAGCTTCGAAAGCTGCGGTGGCCCGGCGGTGGTCACCGCGGTCCACCGGAAACCGTTTCTTCTTGACAAGATTCTGATGTTAGCATGAGTTTCGATTAGAGTCACTTCGAGATCTTCCATAGCGGTTTTCACCGAGCTTGTTGAGCCGTTCATATTCTCCTGGCTCGGATCGTACGAGTAAAGAAAGAACTGTGACAGCGAGGAAGGTTGATGGGGAATCTCCGGATCGCCGTTAGTGTCTTGACTTGTTGAAGAAGTAACCGTCTGGTTTAGTTTAGCCTTTTGAAGCTTTTGAGCTTCAAGAGATAGTAATTGATGTTCAAGTTCTTTGATGAAATCTATGGCTCCACCAACTATTGAAGCTTGGTCGCCCTTTAATGAAAAAACCCACAACAAAGAATGAACATATAAGTAAATATATAAAAACCAAAAATGAAATTTTAACCTTTTTAAAGAAATGGTCATGAAAAGAGGATCAACGAAACTCAAATCGAAATCTTAAACATCTTTTTGAAGTTTTTTTTAATAGTGAAAATTGAAACCCAATCAAAATTTTTATTTTAAAGAGAAAAACTCACAATCAATATTTTATAACTTTGATTGTTCATAAAATTGAAACCCTAGTTGAAGTTGTAAACTTTTCTATAAGAATAAAGAATTATCCATTAAAATTGAACCTTTTGAGCAAAAGGTTGAGGCATGAGAGATCTTAAGACAGAGAGATGTTGATTCATTTGTCTTCTCCGATTTCTCTCTACGGCGATGTGAGTCATTCGTTGATTCTCAGCTTCTTCTTCGTTTTTGCAAACCCTAGGCTTCCTCCTCCTCCGCTTCTTCCCTCTGCTAGCTGGTGGTGGCTGCCGCGAGGACGGTTCTTGGTGGGATATCGCCGGAATTGTGTTCTTGGAGATGATGATATCATTTTCCGGCGATGGCTCGAGATCGACGAGAGACTTGAATGGGGTTGGTGAAAGAGTCTCAGAGAGTAAAAAGTTTAAGAGACCGTTTGATGATAAAGCTTCTAGTGTCATTTCTCTTTACGACGTACTCATTGAATTGCTAAGTATCGTTGAGTTATATAGCAACATTCCAAATCCTTAGTATTTTTGTTATAAAAAATAAATAAATATAGAGTTGTGGGCGAAAACGACATATTCAGAAAAATAAATGAAAATGATTATAAAATATGACAAATGTTGAAGCTCTGAGTTTTCTGAGTGTGTACATGTGCCATTATTTGATTTTGATTTTGATCGGTACTATCATGGAGTGTAATTCTGAAGAAAGCAACTATGAAAATTGCTGAACGACATAATCTTTTTTCTTTGTTCTACCATTGAATTTTGTAAAATTTTGACTAAACATGCATATATATGTTTTGTAGTTTATAAAAAAAGAACATGACAATCACATAATAGAAGGAAGAAGAGAAATGGAGTTGTAATGGCACGTGAGATGGGTCAGACAGTCTAAGGTCTTGTTCTTTTCTCGAAGTCGTGGACCATCACTTATTTTTTTTTTTCACTTAATTACCCCTTTTACTACCTAAAAGCCTCTAAACATTTTACATTTTTAAAATGTGAACAAAAAAACACTTTTTATAACGTATTTCAGCCCCAAAGGCAACACTAATACATTAATCTTTTGAATATTATCAGTACAAATGCAAATAAGCAAATATCTAGTATTATATTCGATTAAAAAAAGAATCTCAATGATCTAAAGAGAGACTAAATTCCAAGTCTTTGAATCAAGAAGAAAACAAATGGGACCAAACCGGTTCGGTATTTGGCATGAGTGGACCGTGGGGACCGGACAGTAGCTTACACATATAGTGACAAATGAGTGCTGGAAGAAAGCAAAATTTTACATTGAAATCTTTTTATTTGTTTCTTCGATTGCATCTAAAATCTATTTCGTGGGCTAAATATAACATATCCACAAGATTTTTTTCTTTGTATGATATTGGGAAAAGTGAGTAATTATTATTGCAATTGTATGCTTATAATTAAAAAAGGACTGTCCCTATTTCAACAGTCAGATTTGTTTGCACATTAGAAGGACCAGAAGAAGCTATGAAGGTATAAAACACAGCCCGTGATTAAAAAAAATTCTTATATTTAATTTTCTTTAAATTACTTGTAAGTTTAACCATCTGCCCTTTCTGTTTTCTTATGATAGAAATTGTCAGAGTCAAAAACAAAAACAAAAAACGTTAACTTTCACAAATTAGACAGCTCCATACACAAAATCTATCAAATATTTTAAATAATAGAAACAAACCCACACTGTAAATTCTAATTGATAAAGCATACAAAAACAAATTAACAAGAGAATAAAGTAATCATTAGCAACAATGACCTCCATTCCAAATCAAGAAAAATATATCTTAAGTTTCAAGAATTTGACAATATATCAAAAGAAAATCTACTTAGATAGCGGTCTATTTAAGAGTTTCTAGAATTACTAATTCAATTTCATCTAAAAAGGTGATTTATACTTTTAAATAAAATGTGGTATTATTAACGACTAACCTCAAACAGGAAAAATTATGGCCAAAATTTCCAAAGTTTATCAGCAAAAAAAATCCACAACACTTCTCTTGTGGCCTATACATTGGGGGTTTTGGGTTTCAGATTATCGGTTTTAGAAAAACAAATCCGAACTAAATGATTTTTTATTTTTTTTGGTTTGAAAAGTTTCGGCTCAGTTCAGAATCGATTTAGATTCGGTTCGGTTTAAATGAATATTCATTTGGGTTTGGTTCGATTGATTCGGTACAATTTATTTGCAACCGTTGGGGGTTAAGATAAAACTCGGCTGTCCCGAATTCGAGCTTGGTTTGGGTTTGCTTCGGTATAATACTTTTGTAATTGTTCGGGTCAAAACAAATTAGGTTCGGTGTTGGTTTAAGAAATTTTGATTCGGTTCGATTTGTTTGATTATATTCAGTTTTAAACCTTTTTTGGATAATCGGGTCTACTAAACGTCTAAGCCTAATCTCACAATTTATAATCACTATGTAAATTTCACATGAATACACACCTAATAAAACTAGAATCTCTTCATGCGAAAACGGCCAATTACCCTATGAATTGTATGTCTTCTGAAAGTCCATACACGAACTATTGAACCATGCCTATAGCTACATGTCACAGCCAATCACTCACACTCGACCAACTGATCTACATAAATTTTTTAATAGAAACTATCTAATAAAATTTATATAGACACTTTATTGTCGTTTTTTAAGGAGAGGATCGATCCTGTGGCATGTTCTTTGCGCTTCCAGGGATCCTGATTCTTCTTCAGCGATAGATTCACAACAAGGCTAGAGATTTCATCTGTACTAGGTTGTATCTCGAAGCAATCATACTCTTTGCAAGAGCACGAATCCAAGGGAAACAAAGTGAAACTCTAGCTTTGTCTTTCGTGCGAATCATATTTCTCATCATAATCAAACCTTGCTCTGGATCGAAATTATCAGTGATATTAAGTTAGTTGTAGATCTGTTCCCTGGGAAGAATTCGCAGCGACGGAAGTTGAAGGAGGAGAGATTTGATTTCAGTTTTAGATGAAGAAGACGACATCGAAGAATAGGAGTTTTAGGGATTAAAAAAGAGTTTTAGTAATTATTTGATAGATAAAATAATAAAGTCTATGTAGCTCAATTGGTTGAAAGATAGATGGTTTGCTGTGATGTTGAAGGTTCAAACTCAGCCAAATGAATTTAATTTTTTATTTTATTTTTTAAGGTCACTAAAACGACATCGTTTTGATGGTTGAATTAAAAAAAAATCAGTTAAACCACATATCATAACAAACCGATATGCCATATGTCAGCCATGTCATTAAATATTGACGGAAAACTCACATTGTTTACAGTTTTGATAAAATTAATCATATTTTAATATTTCATGTAGCTATAAGCATGATTCAATAGTTCATGGGGAATTGGCCGTTTTCCCATCTCTTAATTTCATTGACAAGCAACAATGTCCGTTTGCTTCCAAGTTCCAATAATTTGACTTAAAAGATTCCTGTGAATGTTTTTACACTCAGCAAACGTGTCTACTCTTATCTGATTCGTTGCATCAACAAACAAACACGTGTTCATGTCTGTAAAATCTCTGAAAGCATCCATCTCTAAACTTGCAACAGATCTTTGTACTTGTGCATCTGTAGAGAGATTAATAGAAGTGTGTACCAATTTACGAAGTCCGAGAAAAAGAAAGACAAGAAAAACAAAGAGGACGAAGACCAGAAACTGTTGTTGTCAGATTTGTCCACGTCTAGATAGTAAACTCAGTCTTTATCTTTAGTCCTCTGCTCAAAAAAAAAAAAAAAAAAAATTCTTACTGGTTTCTGTTAAAAAACAGAGAAGCTCCAATAGTAAAAATAGTTCTATAGAAAAAGTCCAAACTTCAAAAATTAGCTTTTTTCACTGTGTTCAGAAGCAGCACATGAGTAACGTGGCTACATTTTGGGACCAGTGGTTCCAAAAATGGCGTCTTAGGTCATTTGTCTAAACTTACTTTGGACCCTTAAGGACTCTTTACCAAACTTTTAACAGAATGAAATGAACACAAAGAAGATACGTTTAAACCTGAAAATTACTGGAGCAAAATCACAATCTTGCTCTTTCATTCAATATCCTCAAAATCTAACTCATCTAAGTAAATTTACAAGCGACAGATTTCTCATCTCTATGCGATTAAATCCCAAGTTTTCCCACCAAGTTGCTCAATAGTGAAACAATAGCTAACCTCAAGTCATTGATGTTGTTGAAAAATGCGAAAGATACTTTCAATGTCTTACAGGATGCTTTAGTGCATGGCGCTTAATAGCAGCTTGGAGTTTGATATCCGTCTCCCTCGCCGCCTGGTTAGATACCGTAATCCGTAAACCAGACAACACTGCTCGTCTTGCTGATGATGGAATCTTCATTCCCATTTCGTAACAAGACAAGAGCACTTTCGAAGCGCATACTATCCGCCCATCTTTACATAGATTATGCACAACAGAAGTGCAAGCGTACTCATTTTTCACCGTCATCGACCTAAACAACATCAACGCACGGTCTACATGACCCGCTTTACACAACCCATCAATCAAACAGTTACAAGTGACGACACTTGGCTGCTCCCCTCTCTCTTCTATACAAGCCAAATGCTTCTCAGCTCCTCTCATATGCCCTAAGCTTAACAAACCATTGACTATGATCGTGTTCGTGTAGTCATCATGCTTCAATCCCTTCATCTCTATCTCCTCCAAAACATCATCCACTGCGTCCAAGTTCCCTTCTTTAAAGTAAAGATTCAACAACGTGTTGTACGAGACAATGTCTTGACTCCGTGTACCGCTTCTCACAAGCTCTACCATACACTCGTACGCCTCCTCTGCTCTTCCGGTTTTAATCAAAGCACTAACCACCGCACAATTCGCATACCCGTCAAATGTATACCCTTCTTCCTTCATCTTCAAGAAAAGCTCAAGCCCTTTCTCAATCCTCTTGGTCTTGAAATAAAGCTTAAGCATCGTCGTGTAAGTAACAGCATTCGGAGTGTAACCCGATTTCTTGAGCTCTCTCAGCATCCAATTCACGCAATTCATTCTTCTTGATTTACAAAGACCGTTGATGAGAATGTTATACGTCATGAGCTCTGGTTTAACCCGGCTCTTGAGCTGTTTAAAGAGCTCGATCGCATTATCCGTGTGACCGCTTTTGAAAAGCGCGTCGAGCAGGATGTTGAAAGTATCAACACCTGGAGACAGCCCGGCGCGATATACATCCTCGTTAAGTATCTGAAACGCATCTCCGTGTCTCCCGAGCTTGAAGTAGCAAGACATCAAAATGTTGTAACTCCATATGTCAGGAGATAAAAGTGATTGACGCATTTCGTCGAACAGTTGGTGGACACGATTCAGCAATAGGTGTTTTGCGGCTCCTGAGATCAACGAGTTGTATGTAACGATGTCGGGTTTGATTCCGGCTTCTCTCATCCGACGAGTTACGGCGTAAGCCTCGTCGATTCCGACGAAACGAGTGTACCCTTTGATTAACGTGTTGTAAGTGACGACATCGGGAAGAACACCTAATCGGATTCCGTCTATGATCAAGGACTCGACTTTCTCCAAGTTTCGGAATTTGCAGAGAGAATCAACACATATGTTCAATAGCTTCGTGGAGAATTTCGGGAATTTCATTAACTCACAAGCCATTTTTCTCCAAGAACACTAAATCAAATCGACATAGAAGGGATGGTGGAATATTTAGAGTTTTCAAGTGAGTAAGTAGCATTTGGAAACGTGATGATCACGAATTTTGACAGATAAGGTAGAAACTCGATAAAAAAAAAGAAAAAAAAAACAGGAATTCAAAAGCAGAGCTTGACGAAGAAGAAAACATATGAATATCCTAAAGCTGCGTCGTATTCAAGTTTCAATCACTTCCGCTTTTACAACACGGCGTCGTATATAACCAAAGTAGCATTTGGAAACGTGATGATCAAAAATATTTTTTGACAGATAGATTAGAAAAAAATAGGATCTTTTTATTTATTCTGTTAAAGATGATCATTTGGTGTTATATAGAAAATAAAATATCATCTTTAACAGAATAAATAAAAATAATTAATTAAAAATTAAATTTGAATAAAAAAATGACACATTATGTTTTTCTTTCTCATGCATAATCACACGATTAAAAATTAGTTCACACTAATCAGATTGAAGCAAGTTGCCGCACTCTTCAATTCATTCTCTCTGATTTCACCTATCGATTCCTTTAACGATTCACCGGAGGGTTCAAAACATTTTTTTCCCAAATTTTTTAGATTTTTTAAAAGGAGAATAACACAAAGAAACGTGCAAAAAAGGAAAGACAACAAAAACACATACCTTGAAGCGTAAACTTTTTTGGAATCTGCAAATGATTGTCTGTCATCAATGAAGTCGAGGAAGTGATGGATTTCATCGTATTCGTGAGCATCATCTCTTTCCCCCTCTTGCTGATTTGATACCATTTGAAGATTAACGAGTTGCAATTGTATGGCCATCACACCATTATTGCTCTTGATCTCATTACAGCTCTCGTTTTGATTGTTGAATCCACTGTTATGACAAGGAAATCCATTCTGACCCAACCCATTCTTATTAGCCTCACCACAACTATAAGTGTAAGAGGTGTTGTTGGGTTTCAGAAATGGTCAAAGGACTAAAGAATGATGTATTTGGATTATTGTTAATGGGAAGTCTCATTCCTAAGTCGAGCTGTGATGTAATATCCTCTTGTTTTTCACCAATGAATGATCATTCTGTGTTATATAGAAAAAGATGATCATTCTTTGTTATATAGTAAGGTATGTGTTTTTTTTTTGTTTTTCTTTTTCTACACGTTTTTTTGTGTTATTCTCTTTACAAAAATCTAAAAATTGGGGAAAAAATGTTTTGAATCATATTTTTTAGTAATTGCAGCTCTGGTGAATCATTAAAAGAACCGATAGGTGAAATCAGAAAGAACGAGTTGAGGAGTGTGGCAATTTGCTTCAATTTGACTAGTGTGAACGATTTTTGATCGTGTGATTATGCATAAGAGGGAAAAACACAATATCATTTTTTTATTCAAAATTTAAATTTTAATTAATCGTTTTTATTTATTATGTTAAAGATGATATTTTGTTTCTATATAACACGGAATGAATCTTTAACTAATTTTGACAGATAAGTTAGAAACTCGAGGAAACAAAGAAAAGAAAAAATGAATTCAAAAGCAGAGCTTGACGAAGAAGAAAACATATGAATATCCTAAAGTGACGTCGTATTCAAGTTTCAATCACTTCCGCTTTTACAACACGGCGTCGTATATTAACCAAAGACAAGGCCGTTTTCATTTTTTTTAAACCAACATTTAAAAATCTCTATAATCCCAACTAACAAAACGAACTAATTTTAATAATTAAAAAAATTTGTAAAAAATCTTCACTAATTTTCTGAATCCAGTACAAGTGATTGACCAGAGACTTCACCAAACCGGCCTCCTCTGTTTCTCATAAGCTCACCAAAAGAAATACAACTCTCTGTTTGAGTATTGTTATTTCTTCTTGTAACCTTAATCTTAACATGATCCGGTAATCTCAAAGTATACCGATCTTCTTCCTCCGGTTTATTCCTCACTATCGAATGACCCGTCGTCTTCGATCTCGAGAATTTATCCGGTAAAGATTCAACCTTTCTCTCGTTGTTGTTACCACTACGAGTACTACTCTGTCTCGACAACAGAACCTCGTTCGACGATGTTGTCGTTTGATCTCGGTTATCGTCTCGACTCTCGTGTATGACTTCGATGATCAGCTCTTTGATGTTTTCAGGCGCGTTTGGATCTAGATTCCGGCGACAAACAGGGCATGTTTTGTTGGATTCGAGCCATCGATCGATGCATTCTTGGTGGAAAACATGGTAACACGTGGTTAAGAGACGGAGAAGGATGTGTTCTTCTTCGAATTCGAGAAGACAAATTGCGCATTCGAGCCCGTGTTTGTCTTCTCGGAGATCTTTGACTGATGAGAATGGAAATAACGGGAAGGATTGGATGATTCTTGGCTCTAAACCGGGGTTAGGTGGTGGTTGACCGGCGGTTTCTTGTTGTGATTGGATTTGGTTTTCTGGTGATCCGTTGCGGTAGTGGCGATTCCAAGCTTGTGTGAGACTGTGGAAGAAGTATTTGCAGAAATAGAGAGTGAAGAAACCTATGAAGAAGACGACGAGGAGGATCACGGTTAGGATTATGACGAGTGGTGGTTTATTGTAATGATGTAGTGGTTGAGACTGAAGTGTTATGTTTGGTTGGATCGGTTGTGCTATCGGCATTGAGTGTCGGAGATTGTTTATCTCCGCCGTAGAGAATTGAGAGGTTGAATGCTTTTTTGTTTCTCAATTCATATTTTGTTTTTGATTTTATTTTTTGATGAAATATGATAGATTTTGTGTATGGCGAGAATGTGAAAAAAAAAAAAAAAAAAAAAAAATGGTGAGAATGTGAGAGTGTGTGGGTGTGTGTGTGTAGGATTTGTTTACTTAATTTAGAAATGAGTTTTGTTAGTTGTGTGTGTGTGTGTGATTGCTTTAACTTGCATTGAACGAGTCTTTAGTGACAATGTGTTGATGATTAAACCACCACAATTAAGCTACTTAGTCTAAATACTGAAAAGTGCAGAAGGATTTGCTTAAAGTTGAAGTTATTTTTTTTTTAGACACAGATGTAATTTTGATTTGTAAAACTAAATTGCAGGATATTTTATAGAAATACATAAAAAAATCTAAAAACATATCAAATGTCATTGGTGACACAAACAAAAGAAATGCAATTTACATGGTGGGAAATAGAGGATAGAGTGAATTAAGTAAATGGTAAGTAACGGAGATTTATTTAGGAAATTATTGTTAGAATTGTAATTAAGGAAATAGCTAAAGAATGGTGAAAATATAACGTGTTTTTTTTTCTTTATCAAGCCTTAAAAATATATTAACTTAATTGGTATTCTCGAACATGGATATATATACCATGAGTATCATGCGTTAATAATTTCCAAGTGTTAAACCATCTTAATATCTTATGAAGGAGTATAGACACTATTTTACACTTGTACTAATTAAACTTCAAACATTATACATGCTAATTAATTTACTTATGAATACTATAAGACGCACGGACTTTAACTAAATTACAACTCCATGTTGAAGGTAGACAAAAAAACTGTTTTTTATTTTCGTTTAGCCAAAAAAAAATGTTGAGCGTAGAGGAAACAGCATTAGGTAAATTTCGGGTAGTTACATACTTGCAACTATTCGTGGTCTAGTGGTGAGAGCATGGGTCAGTGCTCTATCTTCCACTGATCGAGTTGTTGCACCACATCGACAAAACTGGATATCAGTAAATTAATTTAGTGATATTACTGTATATGCACAAATGAGGTATTCTAAAATACCTTTTTTCTGGTATTAATATAGTGTTTATTTTTTGTCTTATACAAAAGCCTCTTTTTGTTAACAGTTATCATCATCGCTCTCATTTTTTTTTTTTTTTATGTAGGAAAAATTAAACAAGGTGTTCAATCTATAAACTCGCAAGTTTAATCAATATAATCAGATGTACAAAGAAACAAGGTATTCAATTTGTAAGTAAGAGTTCTTAGTCTGGTTTCATTATGGTAGTTATATCAGATATTTTGGGTTTAGTCTTTTGTTGTTGGCTTGAATTGAAATTTAGTCGTTAGTAATAATCGTATAGATTTTCTTTAAATGTATATGTAAGATGTAACACAAATCAAATAAATTAAATCAAATCATATTTAGCAAACAAAAAAAATTAAACCAAATCATAGTTCACTATAACTAGGAGACAAAAAAAAAAAAAAAGATTTGGTAGTCATTAAGTCTCTGCGGGGTTAGCTGCAGTCGTCCATCTAGTCTCATTGGTCTGACCACATGTGAGTGATTTCACCAGACCAGAGTTCGAGTTTAGACGACTGCATCTGATGAGAAGATGATGATGATGATGATGAAGAAGTTATGTTTCACTATCACATTTGAGGTACTCTAAAGTACCTTTTTCTTTTTAATCGCATGGTTTGATGAGAAGCCACGTGCAACTTAACGACGGCCGATTAAGCTTCTCTCAATTGCCGCTTAGCGCCATGTAACGTGTCATCACATCAACGGTCATCACATCCAACGGCTGTGAGACCAAAGCTTAATTGCACCTTATGAGAGGTTGGCGACAAATCTAACGGCTGATATTCAAAGAAAAATCGATAGCGAAGACATGAACCCCAAACGTCGTTAATGATTAACATCGGCCTAATGTTTTTAAAAATAGTCTTAATAATGTATACTTGTATCATTTAATTCAGATAGTCTTAAAATTGAAAGAGGTAACAAGAAAAAGAGAGATTTTTATCACCATCACGTAAAAAGAAATAAAAAGAGTCACATAAAATTAACCAAAAAAAAAAAAAATTAACCGAGAAACTAAAGTAATCACTAAAAAGCAATGTAAAGACTAAAGACCATCCCCACAAAAAAAAACTAAAACCCCCTAATTTTAAGATCTCTCTATATGTAATTATTTATCTAAAAACAAAAACAAAAAAAGAAGCTAGTAGAAGCCTCAAGCTTGAAATCTTCTTTAGTTTGGCATAACCTTCACAAAAGAAACAAAAGATCAAATCCAGCCTAAACCAACCAAAACCGAAGCAGATTCTCTGCAGCAACTTCTGATTATTGACCATTACTCGGCCAAAGATTATGGTACATTTGCATCTGACGCAGTTGCTGTTGTTGCTGTTGAGCCACAGAGTTTCCATAAATCCCATTGTTATTGTCACGGTGCATCGAAGGAGAACCGCTTTCATTCTCATCTGATGACTCGCTTGATGGTCCTTGAGAGTTTGATCCAAAGTTCAACATATTAGCCGGTGCTGAAGCAGGTTCAGGATTCTGTCCCCGAGCATTGTTCCCGCTACTCTGTTTCGGTTTCTTTGCTTCTGCAACAAAGCTTCCCACTATGACCTGTATATTGGATCACATTGGGAATCAAATGAAACATAAAAGAAACCGATTTGGTGATTTTGTTTCTTCCCCTTAAGCAAATTAAACAAGAAAAGGTTGATGTTTTTGTACCTGCACTTGTGTTGCAGCTACTAGCGGACCAACTACACGGCCACCTAAAATCCGGCCCTCGGGTCCAGCCACAGCCACACTCAAGCTACCACTTCTGTTAACGGAACCATTTACTTCATAATTTAAGAAGGAGCCTGAGAGTGTAATGATTTCGAACCGTCCCTGCAAAAGAAGAACACATATACAAAATCTCAACACTAAAGACACAGATACATGCTTTAGCACTAAAGTGAAGAGCATGTTTTGGAACCTCGTAAGTATCACTTGCACCAGGATTAGAAGCTTGGCGAAGCGTCATAGTAGAAACTGCGCCACTTGCAGAGAGAATACAGATTGTTCGTGGCCCTTGATCCGAAAAAGCCATCACCTTCGACGCTATGTCCTGATTTAGCAAACACAAACAACATTACTCGCAAAAATCATTCTTCCATCTAATTCACTGAAAAACAAGATCTTTACTACTTCCTCCAAACTTTTTCTAAGTCACTAATCTTGAAGCATTGAAAGAGTTCCAGAATCAATCACATTTTGAGATAATTAAAACAACATACCTCTCCTGTCTTCACTTCAATCACATGAGGTGTAAAACCTACTCCTGCTGTTCCTGAAGCAAAATCCATCAAACCCATCAGATCAATTTGCATGTAATCAGAAACGAATGTGTGTTAAAGATTCGAACTTTAAGAGATGAGATTCAAGTTCTTGTTTTTTTTTTTACCTAAAGCATCAAGCTGTTTCTTGCTTGAGCCAGGAGGTCTTCCTCTGTTACGTTTAGCAGGTGGATCAGCAGAACTCGCATTTCCTCCACCGCCGCCGCTATCTCCGACGCCGTCACCGCCACCACCGTAGGAATTAGAAGCGGCGGCGAGAAGTGGAGACGTCGGAGCTAAACCTAACCCAATGCTACCATCAGGAGCATATTTCCTTGGCCTTCCTCGCTTCTTCTTCACTTGCTGCTGTTGAAGTTGCTGATTCTGATTCTGATCGATCCCAAACCGCATCGGCTGAGAAGAAGGCGATCCGTCGCCGAATCCAAGCGACTCGAGCGTTTTCTGATCCATTTGCTGTTGTTGTTGCTGAAGCGTTTGGTGTTGTTGCGGTGCGAGAGAGCCGAAAGGTAGACGGTGATGGATCGATTGAGATGTTGAGGTGGGACCCATTAGTGCGGCGGCGTTAGGGTTACGGTAATGAGGTATTAACATTCCCGGTGGTGGTTGAAGCTGTTGATGCGGCGGTTGTGGGATGTCTCTTGAATCCATTAGAGAGAGAGGGAAGAGGAAGAAGAAATCAAACTCAAAGATTGTTTCTTTCGGCCTAATTTTCGTAGACCCAGATTTCTGATTTCTTTTTTTATTTTTCTGTTTTGCGAATTCCGAGAAAATCGAGTCGAGAAATTGGCGAAGCTTTAAGGTAAAGCGTGTGAGCTAACAACTATCTCACACACACACAGAGTCCGAGAGAGAGAGAGAGAGGGACGAAGTTGTAGCGGAATTTGTAATTTTAATAGAAAAATATAAAATCTTAGTATTTAGGGTTTTCAGGAGATTTTCTGTGTTTGTTTTGTTACTTTAATTTAATTAATATTTAGATATTTAGAGTCCTAGAGACTGAAAGACTCTGATTGGGTATAATACTTCGAGCATTAAAAAAAAAATTATTTTAGAATCTCTTAATTAGATCGTGCTTTGGTTTTATTATCATCCAAAATATAGGAAAGGAAATTTGTCGTCATCCCTTGTTTTACTACGAATTTAATATAATTATTAAAATAATTAAGGATAAAAATATTTTAAGCTACATATCAAATTTGATAGTACTAAAATTTAATCTGCACTTTGTGCAGAGTAATATTTTTTAAAATATTTTTAAATTTAGTTTTAATTTTTTGGTTAAATTAAAATTAATGGTAAAAATTCTTTCATAAAAATATAAATAAAACAATTAGTGACAATTAGATAACATATATAAATATCACACAACCGATATTTATTTCTATATATATATCATCAAATAGAATTTTAAGCTAGTTTTGTTATGTGCTTTAATTATTAATAGGTTTTAAATGTAAAAGTGATATGATGTTAATATTATATATCCATAAAATAAGAATTTAATTGTGAATATTTTATCAAAGATCAAACTATCATTTTTAGTTAATAAATTATATAATATGTGTTAATAATAAATATATATAAATTGTTAAATTGGAAAAATTATTCTATTTAATCTATTTTGTAATTTACTAAAATATTATTTGGATCAATTCGTAAAAAAATATAATTTAAAATTTAAAAAAATATTTTATTTTTTATATAAATAACTGAACTGATTTTCAAAAATAATACTAATTAATTATGAACATAAAAATGAAAAATATTATAAAAGTCTAAATAAATTATTTTCATATATAGGGATTGATATTATTTAAAATAATAAAACATATTTTACTATTGTAATAAATAAAAAAATTAAAATACACTTTTGATTTATATCCATATATATTCAAAACAAATCTGAGAATTTTATATTTAATTATTTTTTAAAAAGAAATATTTAATTGAGTTTTCTATATTTATAATTTATAAAACTTATTTATGTACTATTTTCTAAGTAAAAATTTATTTATATAATATCTTATAAATATAAATATTTATTTATGTAAAATACTTTGTAATATTTTACAAATAAAAATTAATTACGTAAATATCTATTCAAATAATAATATAGAGATATAATCGCAAAAAGTTTTAGTTATAAAAGTTTTTATTGAAAAATATTGTATTAGTATTAAAATATTGTATTTATATTAGATTTTCAAATTAGTACTTTTCTGTATTTTAGTATTCAAACATTGATAGAAAATTTATTATATTACTAGTAAAAATTGAAAGTAAATATTTTTAAAAATGTTCATATAAAATAAAAAATAATAATTTTATTAGTTTACATTAACATTGAAAATTAAGAAAGTTTATAAATGTTAATATTATTCCTAATAAAATAAATAAAAAAGAATAAAAAATAATGTATCAAATTTTTATTGATTCATCATAATATTGAAAATTAAAAAAATTTCTAAATTCTATTATTGTTTTTAAAATTATTAAAGGTAAGAAAATTATGTATAAAAATTATACTAATAAAAAAAATTAAAATAATATGAAAATAGGAAAATTATAGAAATAAAATTACTTTACATATATATAGAGACTCCTATATCTAAGTTGTTGTCATAAAATAAAATTATAAAAAAATTTAAGTTAATTTTGTGTGTGTGGGTGAAAAACCTAGTATTATAAAAAAGTTATAAACGAAAACATAAGCCTTTTTTATTCCGGCGTCTCGCTTCTTTTCCGTTTTGCTATTGCCTTTACAGAGGTAAGAACTTTCCTAAATCTCTGAATATTTGTTTCTCAGGAATACGGATTGTTTAATCATCGGGTTGTTGATTAGGTTATGGGTTTTCTCTTAGGAAAGGCGAAGCTTGAGCAACGGACAAGTCTACTTCTTATGTGTGGGTCGCGAAGAGGTGTAGCGAGATTCGTGGGTTTTATCAATTTCTGGTAAAATCAAGCTCCCAGCTTCCATATTTCTCCTGAAAATTGCTGATTTTTCCTTTGGTTCTTTGTCCTAAAGTTTCAAGTGTACGCCCTTATGAAGCTTGATGCTTTGACTGTAAGCTGTTTGATTAAATTCCCAAGAGAGCACTGGCTTTGGTTTTAGATTAAAGTTACCCGTTTGATCTCGTAGTAATTCTTTCTTGATTGATAAATGTTCTAGATTTTTGTCTTTGTTCCAGAGTTTTGTCTACATTGCTGCTTGCTCCGGTGGTGTTATTTTTTGGGGAAATTTAAAGAAACATGGAACTCAACAAGGAAGACAATGTTTCATTGCCACCACCAATGGCTCCAATACCAATGGCTCCACCTCCAGCTACCCGTCCACCAACTTTTAGGCCACAAAATGGTGGAGAAAAATCGAGTGAATCGGATTCGGAATCAGAGGATGAACATTATGAGATATCTGAAGAGAGTAGGCAGGTCAGAGAAAGACGAGAAAAGGCACTGAAAGACATGCAGATAAAACGTCGTGCTGCTGCTCTCGCAGTTCCAACGAATGACAAAGCTGTGAGGGATCGCCTTAGACGACTTGGTCAGCCCATTACTCTGTTTGGAGAACAGGAAATGGAGAGAAGAGCTAGGTTGGCTCAGCATATGGCTAGGCTTGATATCGATGGCCAATTGGATAAACTGCTTAGAGCTCACGAAGAAGATATCGCTCCTCCAAAAGAGGAAGTGGATGATGAAATACTTGAATACCCGTTTTTCACTGAGGGTCCAAAGGAACTAAGAGAGGCTAGAATTGAAATTTCCAAATTTTCTATCAAGAGAGCTGCTGTCAGAATTCAGCGTGCAAAGCGTCGAAGGGATGATCCAGATGAAGATATGGATGCAGAGACTAAGTGGGCTTTGAAGCATGCTAAAGGCATGGTCCTTGATTGCAGTAATTTTGGGGATGATCGTCCTCTTACCGGCTGCTCCTTCTCACGCGATGGGAAAATACTTGCCACATGGTACATCTCTCATCTATCTCTTTCTCACTCTCAAGCACAAATTTACATATTTTTTCACATTCAGTTTCTTAGGCTTGGATCTATTTTTTGCTCATCTCTATTCATTGATTACAGTTTCATGGAATATTTTGCATTCTACCTGCATATTCGTTTCCGTTGATATATCAGCTTTGTCCCTTCTAAATGCATTTCACGTTCTCTAGATTCATGACTTGTGTGATTCACATACTTCCTCTACTGTATAATAATTCGTGGGTTTTTCTTTGTCTAGTTCTCTGAGTGGAGTTACTAAATTGTGGGAGATGCCTCAAGTTACAAACAAGATTTCTGTCTTGAAGGATCACAAAGAACGTGCAACTGATGTAGTGTTCTCCCCTGTGGATGATTGTCTAGCAACTGCTTCTGCTGATCGAACTGCAAAGTTGTGGAAAACTGATGGAACACTCGTACAAACTTTTGAAGGTCATCTGGATCGTCTTGCACGCGTTGCCTTCCACCCATCAGGGAAGTACCTCGGAACAACAAGCTTTGACAAAACATGGAGACTGTGGGATGTAAACACTGGAGCAGAGCTGCTTTTGCAAGAAGGTCATAGTCGTAGTGTCTATGGAATTGCATTTCAACAAGATGGAGCATTAGCAGCTTCTTCTGGGCTTGATTCACTCGCACGGGTTTGGGATCTCCGCACTGGTAGGAGTATTCTCGTCTTCCAAGGACACATTAAACCGGTAAGACTCAAGTTTTGTTCTATTGTTCCTCTTCCTCAGGCAAAAGTGATAATTTTTACTAACCCTTATTTTAATCTCCTCTGTTGTTTATAGGTTCTCTCAGTGAATTTCTCTCCTAATGGTTATCACTTGGCATCTGGTGGTGAGGATAATCAATGCCGTATTTGGGATCTAAGAATGAGAAAGTCATTGTACATTATACCAGCTCATGCTAACCTTGTGTCTCAAGTCAAGTATGAACCACAAGAAGGATACTTCCTAGCCACTGCCTCATACGACATGAAAGTCAATGTAAATACTTTTGCAATCCCTAGCCCTAATTATCTTTTTTAATCTTCTGTGTTTCATTTACTTAATTCTTTCTAACATTTTCTGTTGCAGATATGGTCAGGCAGAGATTTCTCGCTTGTTAAAAGCTTAGCAGGGCACGAGTCAAAAGTCGCCTCTCTAGATATCGCTGCAGATACCTCCTGTATTGCTACTGTTTCACATGACCGCACCATCAAGCTTTGGACGAGCAGTAGCAACGAAGAAGACCAAAGCGGAGATATGGACATAGATCTCTAGTATAGCATAACAAAAGACATAAATTTTTTGCAAGTTGAGTTATTGCAAGATGTTATGTATTATGAACCTATGTTAACCAAACATGATTTTGTTTTAACATTTTTTAGATATTTAGTGTTATTTGTCATGAGATTAGTAAGACTCGCAATTTATTTTTTAAAGTTATTGAACTGGTATCAATTTTTTTTTAACAACATCAAGATGCTTTGATGTGTAAAATACTTCGATGGTATCCAACAGTCATACATTCTATTTAAAGATCAAGTAAACTTTTTTTGGGGTATGTTATGAACAAAATAAAAAAAGCTTATAGTCAAAACTAAAAATACTTTGATATGTCAAACTTTAAAATATATCCATAAACATTCTAAAAGCAATTATTTTATCATTTTGTGACTTTCGTCTTTGTATTCCCATTTCCCTCCATATATCATAGTTCAAAAAGAAAAAATCTTAGTAGTTAGTACTCTTAAAAAACTTTAAATTATGTAACTTCTTACACAAGAACATATCCTCAATGATTAGAAAAATTACGTAATTTGGAAAATTTGCAGATAATGTGATACAATAACAGTGATGGCTTAAAATTAAATTTTAAAAATCATTTTTTTTCATAATCTGTTATTAGTCTTATCCAAAGAAATCCGACTGCTTTCACAAATACTCAATATCACGTTCGATTACACCAAAATTAATCTAAACTAAAACTCGTACAGAATCTTAAACAGAGTAGGAAAAAAAAAATCAGAATTCAATACCAAATGAGGACATAAGAAATCATATTAACAAAAGATATCTCTAATGAACAAAACAAACATAAACGAGATATAAAAACATATTAACTCTTTCCTTATGTTTTGCTTAAGGGACAAAAGCTAGAAGCCATGAACACCTCAAGGTCTTGTCACTGAACCTGAAACTGTGTTTTAAGCTCAGCACCTGATCTCATAAGATCCAGCTTTCGTTATGTATCGAACCCACTCCACCGTGTTGTAACCGCTCTTCTCCCAAACCTGTCAATCATTTCAAGTTACGGGTCAGGTCGAACTTTCAATAGCTAACCAAGTAAAGCGATCAACATTTTTAAAGACCAGAAGCAAATGAAGAAAACCCAAATCACATAAAAGATTTCATAAATTAGATGGCACAATGGCATGGAGATTCCGTTACGTAGCAACACATTTATCGGAAGCGTACCTTGAGAAAGCGAACTCGCAAACCAGATGCTGTGAACATTGGTACCTGGAAATAGAACGAAACTGAGAGGGTTAACAATCGCTTTAAACAATCTGGTTCGATTTAACAATGCCAACAAGAGAAGAAGATTGACCTGAAATTCCATTTGAATTGGTGGCCTGGTCCAAGATTTCTTTTCTCCCATTGTTGAGATCAACTCAATTTCTGCACTTAATGTGGACTCTGTTTGTCCTGGGAATTTTCTTATCCTATAGAGATTAAAGAGAAGGAAAATGAATGATAAAACACCAACTAATGGAATTTTAGAGATGAAATCTGACGGATATATCTTAAAGATGGTATAAACTCACTTCCAAACCAAGCAATCGATTGATGGATTGTACTTAGCGCGACCAGTTGTCACTTGGAAATTTGTCTTTGCTGTTTGTTTTGGCACTGGAATTTTCACTACGACCCCAAGGGCAAACATTTTAGCACCAAACACACTTTTGACCTGAAAGGACAAAACACAAAAACGAATTGTAAGTGAGCAAAGAGCAAGTTGTTCTCTTTTTTTCCTTCCTTAATCTTTGAGAAGAAAAGCTATGTACCTTGACATTCACTTCCATGCGTGTACGACCAAGTTCTTTGATTGTTGGTAATACGCGGAAAGGCAGATTCACACCTTCTGTTATTCGGTACCTGAGACATCATCATGTCAGTACACTTGGGTACCAGAACAATGTGCAACAGTGAACATTCCAAAACTTACTTCATCAGTTCAAATTCACCATCCGGTGGTACGAAGCTAACTGTCTTCTCAGAGTTGAATCTTGTCAGGTTCACACACTGGTGAAATGTGACATCATCAAGCTCAATGGTTTTACCACTGCACAACAAGATTTAGTCAGTGAGCAAAAGAAGCGTCAGTGGCTAGTGTGGATCACTCGTTTAAGAAAACTTACCTTTTAGCTGGACGAGATTTCATTTCTGATTCCTTCTCAAGACCAATTTTATCATTCAACCCCAACTTCAAATCAGGCATTCCCGAAAGGAAACATTTCATTAAGACTTTCCCCGTCACATCACACCGGAGAACATTGCCTAACAGTTGCAAAAATGTGCAAAAACAGTCATACAAGATAATCAGGAAGACAGAAACCTTTTATAGAAAGAAAAAAAAGCAATTGGTTACCTTTAGAGGACATAAGAAGGTTTACACTTTCCACAATATCCAGAAACACCTGCAGTAGTGAGAATGCCTAATATCAACATTTCCGTACAATCTAGCAAATGAAATACACACAAAACTTAACTCAACTCTTACCTCATTCTTTTTATACGCAAGGCCCTCTCTTCTCCAACCAACAGCACCCGTAACTTGTAATGTTGCATTTGGAACAGGCTTATCTTTTGGCTGTTTTCGATTTTTTTACACATGAAAAGAAACTTATGAATGAAAACATACAAAGCAAAAAAAAGCTCACTTGCAAGCACCATACAGCAATACAATTCAAAATCTGTTGTATACAAAGGTGAGCATATGCCTTTACCTTTGATGAAAATGGTGACCGTACACCTTCCTGAGTAATGTAAAGTTTCAAAATTTCAGGTGAGAGATTTTGTGGATAGCCAAAGTCCATGATCTCTGCAATTCCATACCAAAATATCATTGCTTGATGTTGCAAGAAAAAACTAGAACAATAATCAACGGGGATTTGATAATGATACTACAAAGCCTTACTTACCATCCAACAATTCATAAATCAGAACAAAGTTATTTCTAATAGCGTCTTCATCAAAAGCTCCACCAAAGTATGATTTGAACAAAGCAACAGCCTAAATGTGTGAATCAAAAGCAGTAGTAACTAAGTCAGATTTGTATAGAATCAAAACTATATTTGGGAAATGCAAGTGAAACAAAAACACCTAAGTTTTTTTTACCTCAACAACGAATTTGAACCCACAAGCTACATTAGCATTGCTACTGACAACAATTACGATGTAGACATTGCTGATTCGCATATAGACAAAGGAGCAGCCACCAATCTGACGCACAGGACAATTCCCTAACTCCTTGGTCTGCATTATATGTGTCCGAAATGCATCCACCATATTTCCCCTAATAATTAAAAATGAATTATATTCAGCTCGAATCCATCAAATCAGAAATCTCAATCCTACGAAGTGAACTACTTAGAAGCGATAGAACAAAACACACAGCTGAAAAATGTAGTGAAAAATTCTCAAATCCTTAAAAGACTAAATTAAAATTTCGAAGCATTTGGAGCGGAAAATGTGAAAATAGAAAAGCTCTCTAACCCGACGTCATCTCGGTATGTGCGATTAATGAGTACATCGCCACGGAGATTTAGAAAGTAGATAGCGGAAGCAGCCACAGGCATCTTCGATCCAAGCGAATCGAGACGCAGATCGAATAATCTTCCGTCGAATCCGATAATCAGACGAGCTGATTTCCGTAGATTTTGAGATTCAAAACGGAGGTTCGACGAGATCTCGGAGTCGGAAGAAGGACGAAGACGACGACGAAATTGAACAACTGAGATAGAAAGGAAAAGATTATTTTATCTAAAATGGAGATTGAAAAATGTATTCGTGGTATTGAAATGGGCCGTGCTAATAAAAATGGGCCTATCTTACACTTTTTATTGTTTTTTTCCCGCAAATTGGGATTTTACCAATGTTTTGTAACCCGGACAGATTGGTAAATCCAGGATGCGGTCACTATTCCAGTTTGGGTTTAGTATTAAAACCCGCTAGTTATTCAACCAGTAAAATTTAGAAAAAAACAATCCAGATAACCAGCCGGATACAAAATAATTAAAACTTTTCAAAATAACAAAAATAAATAAAAAGATTTTTGGAATTGAAACATAGAATTTACAATTTATTCACTCAAATTGCGACTAGAAAAAACCTAAAATATGTTTATATCTTCAACTTTTTTCAAATTTCTCTTTGTCTTTATATATAATTAATTGTTCACTTCAATTGTTTCATATCATTACTTCATATCGTTACATAATTAATTAATTCATATAGTTGCTTTTCTTTAATTAATGAGTCATTGCTTTTGAAAATTTGTTATTGTATTTTTTGTAATATTTTTATCATGTGTCATTGAAATATGTATGCATTTTTTGTGCAATAATATTTTTTTAACAAAATATAGATATTTTTATTCTTATATTAATATATTATATACAAATTTATTAAGTTAATGCAAGAGCTGAGGAAAGACTGGAAGAGAAGAAACAATATTGAGGTTAGTGAACCCGTGGTTGGCGGCCAAACTCTAAGGAAGGAATTAGCTGCAGCTAGGAAGGTTAAAAGGCAAGAGAAAAAGTTGCAAAAAAAAAAGCTCGAGCTGCTGAAGAGTATGCTAAAAAGGCAAGGGAAGAAACAGATGAAGCAGCAGAAGCAGTTAGAAAGGCAGAGAAAGCAGCTGCTGAGCAGGAGAAATCAGAAGTAGCTAGAAAGGCAGAGCAAGCAGTACCTAAAGCTGAAAAAGGTAAACAAAGAAGCTCATATGATGTGAATGATGTTGTTGAGATATGATATTTGATGTTGTGCTCCTGTTTCTTCAGGGAAAAATCTCAGTGAATGCGGACCAAGAAGTTGCTGTGAAGGACGAAAAAGAGGTAAACGGAGAAGCTGATATGATAACCATGATGTTTCATGATGTTGTTGATGTGATGTTGTGCCCCTGTTTTTTCAGGGAAAAATCTCTGCAGACCAAGAAAAAGAAGCTTTTGTGAAAGATGATAAAGAGGTAAAGGGTGAAGCTGATATGATGAGCATGATGTTTCATGATTTTTTTGAGATATGATGTCATTGATGTGATGTTGTGCTGCTGTTTTTTCAGAACCTTGACAGAAAAATCTCTGCGGACAAAGAAGCTGAAACAGTGAATGGTGAGACTTAAAAGAAAGAGGTAAAGACTAAGCTGATACGATGAGCATGGTGTTGTTGACATATGATGTGGTTGATTTGATGTTGTGCCCCTGTTTTTTTCTCAGGGAGAAACCACAAAGAATGCTGCGGACCAATGAAAAAGAGCTGCTCTGAATGATGAGAAAGAGGTAAACGGATATGATTGAGCATGAAGTTGTTGATATATGATGTTCTTTTCTTTGATGTTGTTCTACTGTGTTTTTTTCAGGATCTTGTCTCAGCCCTTGAGGATCTATACTCTTACCTCGAAGGAGAGCTCGAGACTGTCAAGATAGCACTTGCAATAGCCAGAGGAAACTGAAACTCCTCTGTAAGTAACCTTTAATGAACAGCTCTCACAAGAATCCTTATAGAGATTTCAATGTTGATAATTGCCTCTGTGAGCTGCTATTAAATTCATGAAATATCTCTCTAGTGTTACTGATTTCAGCTGAGTGGTGGTTGCTCATGCACTCTTGTTTATGAATGCAGGGGTTATGCCGTGTGTCGATGGGGACGATTCAAGACTGTGCGTCTGATTGTTGGTTTTTCTACGAACTTCTTTGACCAAAAAGCAAACTTTTAGAGGCTGCGGATTTTTAGATTGTTGTTAATAACCAAACTGTTTTTTGTTTTTCTCTTGCAAAGCTTTGATTTCAACTGTCCTGATACATCCTTGAGTCAAGAACAGTCAGAGTCATAGAGTTTATATACTATCCAATCAAACTTTAAGATCGAAGGCATGTTTTTAGGTAATCATCAAAGTGGCTTACCAATGTGGTAATGTTTTCTAGAATAGGAGAGCCTGAGATGTGCTTCTCCATAATCCAAAGACCATCATCATCACTCATGTAATCCATATTACAGAGACTACCACCACTTCTGTAATAAATTGTTTTCTAGATACAAATTAAAAACATAGAAATACATGTAATCCATATTAAAACAACAAAAAGAAACGAAGACAAGTTGCAAATTGAACTAGTTAATAATCAACTTTCTTCACCTCGTCGATGAAAATTTTTGCAGAGTTCGGAAACAACAGCAACTTTCTTCACCTCGTCGATGAAGAAACTCCCAGCCACAAAAATAGAGTACGGTCTCATCATATCCACTCTCAAAATTAGATTTTAGACTCAGAAAGGCGTAAATTGGGATTTTACTGAAATCACATTGTAAAAAAGTAGAAAACTTTCCACCTATAATGTAAACTTTAAATACGTTATTCATTTTATCTGGAAATTGCTTTTTGTTATTGTTTTGATTGATCAGCAGATTCACCACAATAGACTAAAAGTTCTTGACTTTTGATAGTTATCAATTGACCCGGAATTTCAGCTTTGAATAAAACTGCAAACTCTAGATGTTCTGATTGTTGTAAGTGGGCTGAGCACAGCCCCCTTTTTCGTAAATCCACAAAAAGCCCATTAAGGTCAAAGGTCAACAAGCCCATTCGCGAAGAGCAAAACGAGGTCGTTCGAGTAGATAACCCAACAAAATCTAAGGAGCAGCTCGCCACGTCGATATGGATGGGACAGCTCGCCACGTCGACAAGGATGAAATAGCTCGCCAGCACGACGCTCCGATAGACGGTCGGTCAGGTCTATCTGCCCGGCCGCCAAGCTACTCTGACCGAGATGTAACCTAATTTAAGCACTATAAATAGCCCTGTAACTTCATTTATTACGGGATCGGTAATCCGAAATAAAGACAAAAATACTCAAGACTTCATACTTACTTAACCTCGTAATACCACCTCGAAGACTTCATATCGATCTCACCTCTATTCAAACAAGAATCTCCGAGCTCCACCTAGAAATATTTACCAAAGTGACCTCGCGTGCGAATACAATACAATAATTGGCGCCCACCGTGGGGCTAAGAGATTTCTTTCTACGCAAAGAGGAGCTCGATAATGTCAGGAATTCAAATCAACAAAACAACTAACCTACCCATGTCAACTATTGCCGAGGAAGGACTTCTTGTGTCACCAGTTAACAATCCGGAGACCTCGAATAAGCAACCACCAACGATGAATCCCATGGAAAACGCAACTTCAAACCCAGAAGCAGAAGATGCGAATCGAAGCACACCAACAGCTCCTACCGACGTCGCAACGTTGTTCGCAACAATGATGGCTCGAATGGAAGAGCTGAATCGTCAAACAAGCACTCGCCTGAACGAGCTCGCCGCGGCACAACTTTCTTGCCAAGATCAAGTCAACACGTTACATTCCTCAGAGACCCAAGCCCCAGAGAGACGATCTCAAGAAATTCAATGAGTACAACGCGCCTTATTCGGAGACTCCCCCGCTCCGCCAACAACAGAAAATCATCCGACCTCGAACTGCGACGAGGTGAACATCGGAGCTCCCGAACACGAAACACGTCGGCTTCAGATAAGAAACTCGCAGCAGGATGAAGAAATGCTCGAAATGAGAGCCAAATTGCGAGCCATGACTTCACTTGTTCATCAAGCAACTAGCTCGGCACCTGAGATCGATCGTGTGTTGAAAGAAAGCCAAAGCACACCATTCACGACTCGAATCACCGATTTTCCAATTAGAACTCAAGTAAAGTTCAACCTCCCGACATATACAGGCAACTCGGATCCGAGTCAATTCATGACCGCATTCAGCATTCAAATGGGCCGAGCACGATTCACTCCCGAGGAGAAGGATACAGGTTTCTGCCAACTATTCGTCGAAAATCTAAGCGGCGCGGCCCTCGTCTGGTTCTCCAAATTGAAGGTGAACTCGATTGACAGCTACCAAGCACTGTCAACGGCATTCCTCAAAAGGTACATGATGTATATCCAAGGCGCAGTTTCCAGCGCCGACCTCTACCAGATCAAACAGGGCGAAAAAGAATCCCTTCGGTCTTTCATCGGCAGGTTCAACGCGATCGTCTCTCGAATCACCGTGACTGACGAGGCATCACTGCCAGCCCTTTGGAATGCCCTTCGGATCGGTTCGAAGTTCCGAGACAGTCTCAAGTTCAGCAAACCCCGAACTCTCGAGGACGCACTTCATCGTGCCACCTTATACATCGAGGACGAGGAAGAAAAAGAGAGCGCGTCGCCAGCAAAAGCGACGCCGAAGCAGCAGCCTCACAAAGAGATCCCCAAACAAGAATATCAGGAGCCTCGACAGCACCTCGACAATAATTATCGAGGTGACAATCGCCAAGGAGCGACGTACAACATCAGCACTCAACAGCAACAGAATCGCCAGTACCAAAACTAATCGAACACCTGGCAGCGAGGAGATTGCGGGGAGACACGGCCTTTCTGAGATTATCACAACAAGTACGGTCACCCGACTGCGATGTGTCGCGAGCTACAAGCTTATTTGCTCGCCAAATATCGCAAGGGGGAGATCGTTTTATCAAACCAGCCCCAAAACACCGTGACACGAAACAGCGAGGCTCGACCAACGGCTCCCGCCGAGCAGCTTTCACCTCCTCCCCCAATGAACGAACAACCCAACGACGACGTCGCGAAGAGAGACCGTGGAAACCAGCCTCGAGGTGACACTCCTCCGGCATCTCGAAAGAAGGTTTTCTTTATCATGGGAGGCCTATCGACGTGCAACGATTCCGTCAGGTCGATTAAAAAGTACGGCCGCCAGGTCATGCTCGCACAAAAATGGCAAGTTAAAAGTCCTAAGACCGCCGATTGCGGTGCAGTCACCTTCACCGAGGCCGACACCGAAGGAGTTGACATGCCGCACAACGATCCGCTTGTGGTCGAGCTGCGGGTCGCCGATTGCGAAGTGTCTCGGATACTGGTTGATACAGGGAGCTCGGTCGACCTGATTTTCAAAGAAACACTTGACAAAATGGAACTGGCGAACCATCATCTCAAGTCTTCGGTTAAGCCACTCACAGGATTCGATGGAGATACGGTCAACTCAATCGGGACGATCAGACTCCCAGTTTACGCGGCAAAAACGACCCGCCTCGTCAAATTTGTTGTCATCGATAAACCTGCCATCTACAACGTAATTCTAGGAACGCCCTGGTTGCAATCCATGAAAGCGGTGCCGTCGACTTATCATCAATGCCTCAAGTTCCCAACCGCGTTCGGGGTAAAAACTATTCGAGGCTCTCAGGAGATATCGAGACTCTGATTCGCTGCAGAGCACAAGCTCCGATTCAAATCCACGATTCCAGCCAAGGCGTGTCTCACGATTTTATCCGTAACTCAAGTCGATTTGCCAACTCAAGAAAGACCGAAGCAGGAGCTCGTCGTCCAAGTAAACATCGATGAAAGCGACCCCGAACGATGTGTAGGAATCGGAGCCGATTTAAAGGAGGAGATCAAGGTTGAGCTCGTACGACTTCTTCGCCGAAACGCGTCGACGTTCGCCTGGTCAGTAAGCGATATGCCAGGGATCGATCCCTCAATCACCAGTCATGAGCTTAACATCGACCCAACCTTTAAACCGATCAAGCAGAAGCGGAGGAAGTTAGGTCCAGAAAAGGCGCAAGCCGTCAATGACGAGGTCGAACGTCTATCAAAGGCTGGCTCGATTGTCGAGGTTAAATACCCCGAGTGGTTAGCCAACCCGGTCGTCGTCAAAAAGAAAAATGGGAAGTGGCGAATTTGCGTGGATTTCACCGATCTCAACAAGGCATGCCCCAAGGATAGTTTCCCCTTGCCACACATCGACCGAATCGTCGAGACAACCGCCGGAAACGAGCTCCTGTCGTTTATGGACGCCTTCTCCGGTTACAACCAAATCACGATGCATCCCGAAGATCGCGAGAAGACGTCCTTCATCACCGATCGAGGTACCTATTGCTATAAGGTAATGCCGTTCGGCCTGAAGAACGCGGGCTCGACATACCAACGACTAGTCAACCACATGTTCGCCGAGCAGTTAGGACGAACAATGGAGGTCTACATCGATGATATGCTTGTGAAGTCACTCACCGCCGGTGATCACATCGCCCATCTGCAAGCTTGCTTCACCGTTCTAAATCAATACCAAATGAAGCTCAATTCGACTCAGTGTACCTTCGGGGTAACTTCTGGAGAATTCCTCGGCTACATCGTCACTAAACGAGGAATCGAGGCAAATCCGAAGCAGATCGATGCCCTGATCAGTCTTCCATCGCCTCGCAACACTCGCGAAGTCCAACGTCTCACCGGCCGGATCGCGGCGCTTAACCGTTTCATCTCTCGATCGACGGATAAATGTTTGCCTTTCTACCAGCTCCTCCGAGGCAACAAGCGTTTTGAATGGGACAGCAAATGCGAAGAAGCTTTTCAACAACTCAAGGAATACCTCGCCAGCCCTCCAATTTTGGCAAAACCGGAAACAGGCGAAACCCTCTACCTCTACATCGCGGTGTCGAGCTCGGCGGTTAGCGGCGTCTTGGTCAAAGAAGATCGAGGCGAGCAGAAACCGATCTTCTACGTTAGTAGGACTCTCGACGACGCAGAAAAACGGTATCCAACTTTGGAGAAGCTCGCACTCGCGGTCATCATATCCGCCAGAAAGCTACGACCCTACTTTCAATCCCATTCAGTCGTTGTCTTGACCAATCAACCGCTTCGAACGATACTGCACAGCCCGAGTCAATCAGGTCGCATGGCAAAGTGGGCTGTCGAGCTAACGGAGTACGATATCGAGTATCGCAATAAAACAAGCGCCAAATCGCAGGTTCTCGCGGATTTTTTGGTCGAGCTTCCTCCAGAGCTAATCTAGACCGACCTACCTGATGAGAGGTGGTCCTTGTACGTCGACGGATCTTCCTCAACTCGAGGCGCAGGTATAGGCATCCGCCTAGAATCTCCGACGAAAGAGATATTGGAGCAATCATTCCGGCTCGAATTTCCAGCCTCCAATAATGAAGCAGAGTACGAGGCTTACTCGCAGGACTACGTCTAGCGCAAGGAATCGGGGTCAAAAAGATCGAAGCTTTCTGCGACTCCCAGCTCGTTGCCAGCCAATACAGCGGCGACTACGACACCAGAAACGACCGGATGGACCTGTATCTTAAAGCCGTTAAGAGCCTCGCCAATCGCTTCGAATTTTTCTCACTCACTAGAATTCCGCGCAGCGATAACACTTCGGCAGATGCACTAGCCGCCCTCGCATCGACGTCCGAACCACATCAACAGCGCGTAATCCCGGTCGAGAGCATCGATTCCCCCAGCATCGTCTTACCTGGAGGAGTATGCGCGGTTCGAGAGCTCAAAGCCAACAGATTAGACGCCATCGAATTATCTCCCCCCGAGGTCATAGATGAGCCCGCCGAGCAAGAACCAACAACCGAGGACTGGAGGATTGAAATCCTGCTCTACATTACGGACGGCCAAGTCCCAGACGATCGATGGGCAGCAAGGCGTTTAAAAGTTCGTAGCGCTAAATACACTCAGTCACACGGCGATCTTTATCGTTGGAGCTCGACAGGCGCTCTACTCAATTGTCTTCACGGTGAAGAGACGCTCGATGTCATGCGAGAAACACACGAAGGAGCATGTGGAAATCACTCCAACGGTCGAGCTCTCGCCCTAAAAATCAAAAACCACGGTCATTTTTGGCCGACAATGCTTACCGATTGCGATCGGTTCGTAGCTCGCTGCGAGCAATGCCAACGACATGCACCAATGATCCACGCACCAGCCGAACTTCTGGCTGCATCTTCACCACCTTATCCCTTCATGAGATGGGCAATGGACATCGTGGGTCCACTACCTCGATCCCGACAAAAACGATTCATGCTTATCGTCACTGATTATTTTACGAAATGGGTCGAGGCCGAGTCCTATGCCAAAATCAAAGCAACCGACGTGAAGAACTTCGTCTGGAAAAACATCATATGCCGTCACGGACTGCCCTACGAGATCGTCACCGATAATGGTCCCCAGTTCATCTCCGATGTATTCGAAGACTTCTGTGCCAAGTGGAAGATACGACTTAGCAAATCTACACCGCGATACCCGCAAGGGAACGGACAAGCCGAGGCGACCAACAAGACTATCCTCGATGGCATCAAAAAGCGACTCGAGGATAAGAAAGGCTTGTGGGCAGATGAGTTAGACAGAGTTTTATGGTCACATCGAACTACACCGCGGAGATCGACGAACAAAACTCCTTTCTCATTGTCACATGGCATGGAAGCTTTGGCTCCTGCCGAGGTCGGTCTACCAACCATTCGCAGAGCGATGTTGACACAAGACACAAAAAAGAACGGAAGAATGATGAAGGATAGCCTCGATATGATCGAAGAGGAGCGGGATCACGCCCTGTTACGTATGCAAAATTATCAGCAGCAAATCTCACGATACTACAACAAACGCGTGAAAGGAAGGCACTTCGAACCCGGCGACCTCGTCCTTCGAAAGGTGTTCGAAAACACCGAAGAATACCATGCCGGAAAACTAGGCGCAAAGTGGGAAGGCCCTTACCAAATCACCAACGTCGTGAAACCTGGCGTTTACGAGCTGATGACGATGGACGGCGAAATGCTTCCTCGATCTTGGAACTCGATGAACCTCAAACGGTACTTCTATTTAAAAAAAAAAAAAAAAAAAAAAAAAAAAAAAAGGACGCTCACCAAGCTATACTCGGTCGAGCTATATCTCGAATGTGAACTACGATCGGCTTGATCCCAGTTTGTTGGGTACGTAGGCAACCTCTCACGAGGTACAGCTATTAATAAAATTTTACTTCGACATCTTTAACTTTGCCATCTTTTACATCGACATCCTAGCTAGATGTTCGATCTTCTAATACGCATTTCCCTACAATGCAAACTCTTAATAAATCCTAAGGAACAAAAACCTTACGATTATAAGAGAATAAGCCGGGACCAATCCCGCATCCTTTCCTAAATCACCCGAATAACTACGTCGAGATCATTCTCACTATTCGGGCACGATTAGTGAAATAAAACAGGGTAAGCCGAGTCATACCTCGCACCTATTGTCTTTTAAGCCGAGTCATACCTCGCACCTATTGTCTTTTAAGCCGAGTCATACCTCGCACATATTGTCTTTTAAGCCGTCGTACCTCGCACCTCGCATTCGTTGTTCCCTTAATTTTATCTCGCATTAATTATCTTGTTAAAAAGATTTCCTATTCACCTCGGTCTAATTTTCGAAACAAGTCTTTACCTCGTATTAATCATTTTGCTTTATTTAAATCTACCTCGGGTTTATTATCTTTTTATTGCGAGCTGATACTTTGGAAAAGAGTATTCATTGATGAGATTAAGTCGAGTCTTTACAAACGAGGCAACATAACAAAATAATAATAAGTAAAAAGAAAAAAGGTGATAACACATAAGGGAAAGATATGTGAGATCTACTCGTCAGGCTGATTGCCACCCTCTCAGTCCTCTTCATCCTCGTGATGCTCCTGATCCTCAGCCTCGTCATGAGTTGAACCACCGTCCAGAGTCTCGGGGTATTGCGGGGGCATGTCGCCTTCCTGAAGATCAGATAACCGAAGTCCTTCGAGTTTCAGCTCGCAGTCGCGCATGGTCGCCTCGAGATCAGCCCGCAACTCGACTTCGGTCATCTCTTTGTCCTTCAAGAGATCGAGGCATTCGTGAGTACCTCGAGCCTGAACAAGTTCTAACTTCACCTTCACGATGGCCTCCTGTTCAGCGATAAAGGTCCTCAATCGATCTATGCGACCCGAGAACTTGTTCTCCGCATCTACCCAAATCCGAGTAGTCTCGGATTCTATCTTCTCCTCGGCATGACGCTTGACGCGAGCCACTTCGGTCGCAACCACTTTCTCAGCCTGGAGCTTCGCTTCATTGACCGTTTGCAGGTTGCTGATCAGATCCTGATTTTCCACTTTCAGCTCTTCGATCTTGTCAGTCAGCGTCTTCACACCTTCTTCCAATTGCTCGGAGCATCTTTTTTCGACCTGCCATTTCTCCTCAGCCGACTTTCGTTGAGCAGACGCAGCGTCGCGCTCTTCCACAGCCCTCTGCACAGCGGACTGAGCATTACGAAGCTTCGTAGCAGCAGCTCGAAGTGTTCGGTGATATCGACCACGCGCGCGGTTACAGCTCGCGATGAACTGATAAAACGTAAGTTAGATCGAGATCGAAGCAGAGGTAAAACTTAAGTCAGAAATATGAAACAAAATTCACAACATACCTTGAAGGCGTAGCCCACCATGTCTTTAAAGACCGCGTCATCAGCAGCGGGAACCTCGGAGGTAGACCCCTTTATCAGTCCGAAGAGCTCGGCGCATTTGTCAGCATTATTGACAAGAGGCACCCCGGATTCAGGATAATCGAATTTGAAGCTCCAATCGACCTCCGGAGCTTTACCGTCGCCGGTGGGGCCAACCTTCGACCTCTTTCCCGGTTCCTCGTGATCGCCGTCTACAACCACCTCGCCAGAGGGTCTCTTCCTCGATCTGACTCAGCGACCTCGGGTTGGTTCACCTCCTCGGCGAGCTGGGCGGTCTCGACCTCATCCTTCTTCTTCTTCTCTCTTCTCCTCTGCTTCTTCGCCTCCTTTCTGGCGCGCCTCGCAGCTTCGTCAGGCCCCTCGGCGACGAGCTGACCTTCCTCTTGAGCCCCCACCTCAGGCTCTGCCGATTGGGCGCGACCTTCAGCGGGACCGCTATCTCGACGAGCCTCGACCTCACTAACTCGAGGTGCCATCACTTGGGTCGAACGACCCGGTTGAGCGGGAGATTCTCGACTTTTATTTCCCCCGCTACTGCGACTGGCCCTGAGCCTCGCAGCAAGACTAGGCGCGTTGACTTGAACTGGAGCCATCGCAATCGCTATTTCCCTTAGAGAATTTTCTCTTCTCCAACTAGCTGGAATTGAAAGAAGCGTTAGACGACATAAAAGCTCGACTTGGAATATCGACGAGGTCGAACTTTACCGTTTGTAATACGAGAAATGGCAGCCTCGACTCTTCGGCGATGAATGTCAGGCCAATGTTGTATCCCAACAGCCCTAATCTTCTGGATATTCGCCTGAAAATCCTCCGGGAAAGCCTCGAGCTGGACGTTTCGGTCTGCCAAAGAAAAACAAGGAAACATCAGCTAAAGAAAGGGAAAACTCGAAATACGACCAAATTAGCGATCTACCGATGCTATGACTCCACTCGTTCCTAAAATTTCTGGTCGTATCGACGACCAACGCCTCGTCCACTTTAGCAAAAAAGAAAGACGCCTCCCAGCTTGGCGTCCTGTTGACGGGATAAACCAAGGAACAGTCTTTCCTAGCCTTTATCGTATATGTGCCCGGGATCGAGTTGTTTTTCTGAACCGTAGTCATCTCTTCGAAGAAACGCCAGTCCACATCGACCCCGACCTCGCTCCCAAATAACAGGGCCGCGACCATGAACCGAATTCCCGCCGGAAGGATTTGCGAGAACGCAATGCCTCGACGATGGACATAATCCGTCAACAACCTCGGCAGAGGCATCCAGAGATGACAAAGGCTGAACCACGCTTCGTAGAGCGTGACCCAACCCACCGGTGCATGCCATGGTCGATCTTCAGGTCCCGGTGCCATCAACTCACCGCGAAAACCGTACCGCAGCTGAAATTCTTCGAGGCGTTGAGCCGTCATCTGTGATGGAATGTGGGCTAGTCGATTCCCGATGGCCCCCTTGCGCTTGGAACCTTTACGTCGAGGTCTGACTTCCTCACTTTGATCTTTTTCCTCACCTTGCTCATCTTCTTCCTCACCCCCTTCGTCGACCTCATCTTCGACGTGCTCAGAAGCCTCCCCATCACGTCGGTCCACCTCGAAAGGAACTATTTGAAGTTCCGTCGTAGCGTCACCTCGCGGAGATGTTCCATTAGAACGAGCCCGATCCGCTAATTCAACCAGCGGAGATTCTCCTCGATCCGATTGGGTGTCGGACCTCGAAGACACCTTGGGAGAGGAGCTAGGGCTCCCAGAGTTTTCCTGTTCAGATCTAGAGCCAGACTCTAAACTAGACTCGATGCGCTGACCCCCCGAAGACATTATTTCGATGTCGGATAATGATGGAAATAAAACAGCGAACGGACGAATTCTAGAGAGAGAAAGGAATTCTAGAGAGAAGGGAGAGCAAGATTACCTTTTGTAAGCGGAGAAGAAAATGAGAAGAAGAGGAGGAGATCATCATATATAAGGAAAGAAAAAGGCGGTTACCGAGAAAAGTAATCATGATCCGGACGCTTCCCATTACTTAATTTAATGACGGATTCCACGCGCTTCCACTCGCAACTCTCCGTGACCCAAGATAACCGTTTCCTTTTGCGACCTTTCGCTAATCAAGACAACCGTTGCTCTTTACAACTCCAAATACCATCTCGATTTTGAAGACCTAACATCGACATCGAGGTCCAAGGAAATGAAAGTTCTCCAGCTCGATGCGTTGAATATCGAAGTAACATCTCCATCAACGGACTGGGGGGGACAATTGTTGTAGGTGGGCTGAGCACAGCCCCCTTTTTCGTAAATCCACAAAAAGCCCATTAAGGTCAAAGGTCAACAAGCCCATTCGCGAAGAGCAAAACGAGGTCGTTCGAGTAGATAACCCAACAAAATCTAAGGAGCAGCTCGCCACGTCGATATGGATGGGACAGCTCGCCACGTCGACAAGGATGAAACAGCTCGCCAGCACGACGCTCCGATAGACGGTCGGTCAGGTCTATCTGCCCGGCCGCCAAGCTACTCTGACCGAGATGTAACCTAATTTAAGCACTATAAATAGCCCTGTAACTTCATTTATTACGGGATCGGTAATCCGAAATAAAGACAAAAATACTCAAGACTTCATACTTACTTAACCTCGTAATACCACCTCGAAGACTTCATATCGATCTCACCTCTATTCAAACAAGAATCTCCGAGCTCCACCTAGAAATATTTACCAAAGTGACCTCGCGTGCGAATACAATACAACACTGATGAAGTAATGAGTCTGAATTTTAAAAAGTCATTTTTTATTTTTATTTTGCTTTTGGAAGAAAACAAAAAATTGATGTGGATATTTTTATTTTATTTATATACCGCGCCGTTAATGAAGATGGCTTTAGACTCAGAAAGGCGTTGAAGCTAGAAGAAGATCCTGCTCGATCCATCTTTGATAAAAAAAAATTCTCCATTTTTCTTTAGTGTTCACGAGGGAGAGGACAGAGATTAATGGGTTTTGATAATTAACAGGTATGGATGTTTTTGGATTGAGACGCGATCGCGGAAAGTAGAAAAATCGATCGGAAAAAAAAAAGAAAGGCAAGGAAGGGATATTCGAAACCCTAATCTCGATTGTATCCCTCAACATCTGGGAAAGCATCGATTGTGGGGAGGAAAAAAAAGTTAAGAGCTTTGCATCGAATTTGATTTTCTGGGTTTGGCGTGATGGGTTTCATAAAGAAGTTAACGGGGATTTTTGGGTTCGGGCACAACGATGGTGGGCACGGAGTTGCGAGAGATGGAGATGGTAACGGAGATAACACAGGAACAGTCTCCGGCGACGGAGATAAACGACGGGAGGATAATCAGCCGCGATTCCGTGAAACCGGACTTCCAAGGAGAGGTTTTGGCGTACCGGTTCAAGTCGCCGTTGAACGGTCAAATCCTGGTCCTATTCTTCAGCCTTGTGCAGCTTCTGACGGTGGAGTTCAGGTTAGTCTTTCGTATTTGATGATTGTTGGTTTAATCCCTTAAAAGAGAGCATGAGAATATTTGATTCTGATTCTGAGATATTGGCTTAAGCTTTATGGAGAAGTTTAATGTGTTATATCATACTTTAGTTTAGTGCTTCCTTCGGTAGCATGATTTGTTGGTTCAATGTGTTTGTTTCCGATCACACTTAGTCGGAGGCTAAAATTGTTTTGTGAGTTTGTGAAGAGATAACACACTCGTATTCTTTGCTTAACGTTGATAGAACAATGAACCCTGTTCTACACATGTCTCTGCTTTGTTTGTTTCTTTGGCATGGCTCGAAATTGGCTTTCAGTATGTTTCTGTTTCGAAAACTCTACTTTATATTATTCTGTTGATGGGCACGCGACTGTCGTTTCTGTGTAGTTTTCGCCTAAATATTGAATTAGGTGTGTTTATGATAGTTGGTTCATTGTCTCTTTTAACTCTGTATATTCATCTCTGTATGTGAAACTAGTGAATCTGTATCATCTCTGTATGTGAAACTATCGTCCTTGAAAGATTATGCCAAGCCACGGTATATGTTTGCTTGATTAGTTACGGTAAACCAAAGTCTGTAGAAGCAAGCAAGTTGATTCAGTATCACTCTACTAGGGAAGTTATAATCTAGCAATAGCATAATCTCATGTCCTGATGGTTAGGTATTCATCATCACTCCTGAGGCTAAGATAGAGCTTAAAGAAACTTAATTGGTAAATATTGGTGGGGAAGGACAATAAATAGAATCTATAAAAAGCTAGTGGAGTTGATTGATCCCAAGATTATTCAATTGTCCTAATGCGGTGCTATGTAATTTTTCATTGAGTTCTTTTTGATGGCAATAAGCTAACATCTCAGCATAATCATTGACTCAAGTTGCTTTAACCGAGAATTATAATATCGAAGCTCTTGTTTTGGATCAGGGACTACGTTGGTACTCAACGCAGCTAAGGATTGATGAAGACGGAGATGTTGCAGACGAGTTCTTGGAAGATCATAATTGTAAGACTTTGCCAAGAAGATGCAAAACAAAAGCTGCAAAAGTGAGAGGTTTAGTGATATCTTCTGATGGGAAACTTCAGCCATTAATGCATTGAGCAATGAACAACACCAAGGAGAAAGATTTGCTGAATAGTGTGTGATTGAACCAGAGAAAGGTTAGAACCTGTGTTTCATTAGCCATTTAATCTCGATATAAATCGATTAGATTCTGGTTGTTGACACAATGAAAACTTTGAAAAAATGTTATTTAACTGTGAATTTTGTTTATGAAAAATAGACAGCGACTCTCTTTGGGATTGTCTGAAAACACATACAAATGTGCAATTGTTGGAGCTCTGTAGTAGTACAAGTTCTCTCTGTGGATACATGACCTCCATTTTAGCTAAAATCATGTTTTTTTAATATTCTCATTATGAATTCTATTCCAAGGAATGATGGTTAATATTTTCTTTTCTATATACCAAAGGATTCATCGAAATATCCAAAATAACTTCTCACCCTCTCCAAATATGAGAATTTGCAAACAAGATATATTTTAAAAATATAGTAATAATGCGATGGAGAAATACTTGAAGCTGAAAGCATTGATTAAGGAACTCAGCATTTAAGACCAATAATTTGATGAAAACTATAAGTAATCGTCTACACCGATTCGCCACACCGGAGCAACAACTATCAAATGTCTCTCAACTAACCTTTTGGTACATACAAATGCTTCTGTTCTATAATTCAAATTTAAGACTTTGCTTGACGCTTGAAGATATTACTTTAATGTTACAAATCTGTCCCGAAATTCCGCCGGTGAAAGAAAACAATTTTGGAAAACTTATACATTGAAAAGTATAAAAGTATATATTATACGCAAAACGTGTTAATGTTGGTATCGCTATGAAACAAACAAGGTCCACTTTTGTTGATAGATTTATTTTGGACTTTCTTAGATGCACAAAATATACCTTAACAAAAAAAAAATAGATGCAAAATATACAACAAAATCCCTTAATATCTACAAAACTATAATTTGTCGTACTCCATTGGAAAAGCTTTCATATATTCTTGTAATATTTTCAGGCCGGCGAAAACAGTTTCAAAGGCCTAAGAAAACTAAATTTGCCCTCCTTCTTTTTGTTATTTATAGTTCTCCTCTCTGATTAAGGCCTTATTCACCGACTCGAATCTTTCTCTATAACTACATTTCTCAAGACCTGATCATCTTTGTTTTTACTTCGGCCACCATTAATTACAAAATCCGATATAAAACTTTAGATAAGGCCTTAATCAGTCGTTTATGTCACTTATAGCAAGGTCCGCCCCTGCATATTGTGTTAGTCATTTATCTATGTGACTGAAATTTAATAGTTAATAAGAAGTTTTAAGCCGAGGACTTTGCGAAGAAATTAATGTATTTACGAGGAAACCATATCATTACTGATCTTAATCATATATTGGGTCTGTCCTTATCGCCGTCATTAAATATATATTAATTATTGGATGATCACCTATTTACCAGTAATTGTATGATTATTACGTCGATGAGTCATAGGTAGATCAATTTAACTATATATTTCGATAATATTTTCTTTCCTTTTCGGTCTTCTGCTGTCACCAGGTTGTCGAAAAATGCTAGTATATATATTTCAACCTAACAAGACAAAAGCTAACACGACAAATTACAAGTCTTAGTTGTGTTGATAACAAATTCTCACCCACGTAATCAAATTTATTTTCACTTGTGTATAATATTGATTAAGCTTTTCAATGCGTTAGGTTACGAACGACAACGAAAATTGAAAACGCAACTCATTTGTCTGATACGTGAAATCGCTTTTCATTTTTATTTTATTTTTATGACTTTAACGTTATCACAATGCAAAGAAAGTTCATTAAAAAAACAAACAATTTAAAGAAAGTTTGATTATTTTCTTCCAGGCAAAAAATACTTGTTAAAATAGCAAACTAAAGATCTGATTTTGACGAGCGCACAGAGACATGGACGATGTACATCATTTCTTTTCCATTAAATATTCTTGTAATTATTTTGAATGAATTGGGTGACACATGCATGCGTATAAATGGTGAATCTTAAAATAATTCGGATCTTTTAATTTTAAATTACAAATGCAATATGGAACGTCCATTTAGTGAACGGCCATTAATTTAGATTTAGTATATTTTGACTTTTCCCCAATTTTATAAGAGAAAGGGAGAAAATGAAAATAGTCTCTAAGCTCTAATCACTAATCAAATTATTGCATGTCATGTGAAACCCATCGATCTAACTCATCACTTAATTTAATTATAAACTTTAGCAAGAAAACATTTTAAAACTCCATTCGTTTTCTTAGGTAGTTGTGTTAATTACGTAGTTCACAAAATTAAAAATTGTAAAAGGTAAAAATATAAGATGTTACTATCAAAATTTATCAAATGTGATTTTTTAAAGAAAAAATATCTAACAAAATAGTATAATACCTTAATAATCAGACAATCATCTCACTCGTACCCACCAAAATATCCCCACAAAAACAAAATAATTATGCATACATAGAAAAATATATTTACATATGTATATGCGGACGATTATATATAGAGAGTACACTTTTAACAAAACTCTTGCATATCCAACATTTCTCATTCAAGGAAAAAGAAAAAGAAACAGAACAAGAAAAGAAATGTCGAACAAGGTCCATGAGAGGAGCATGGAAGTGGAAGAGGAAGAGAGTTCTAAAAAGGCGAGTCCAAAGATTCAAGAACTTCCGAAGAAGATGAAAAAGATTCTAAACAATATATGGAAAGTTGGAAAAGAGGATCCAAGAAGAGTGAAACATGCTTTAAAAGTAGGCGTTTCTTTAACACTTGTGTCCTTATTGTATCTCCTGGAACCTCTCTTCAAAGGCGTTGGAAATAGTGCAATGTGGGCAGTCTTGACAGTTGTGGTCGTTCTTGAGTTTTCTGCCGGTAATTTTAGAATTTTTCTTTATTAATATTTTTTTTTTAATGCGGTAGACAAAGATAATTTGCTCGTAAGAATAGCTATAATGATCAGTATATTACTATATTGTGTAAGCTCATATACACATGTTTTTAAATGATGTAAATGGTTTAATCTAATTCAGGTGCAACGTTATGCAAGGGGCTTAATAGAGGATTAGGGACACTAATTGCGGGATCCTTAGCATTTTTCATTGAATTTGTTGTTAATGATTCTGGCAAAATCTTCCGAGCAATTTTCATCGGCGCTGCAGTTTTCATTATTGGTATGTAATTATTTGTTTATGTATATTTTGCGGAGTATATATTAGGCTGCTGAAGTTAAGATCGTGTACCTAGAAGGTGAATCATAAGTTTGATCGATGTCGAAAGTTTGGATAGCTAGAGTTTTTTTTTTTTCTCTCAATAACTAAAATGGATCAAGTCAGATCATCAGTTTTATTTATCAGAAACTGTTAAAATCTACAACGTAATGGATTTAAACAGAATTTGGATATAGTTATGGAGTTTTATGATGCAAAATATTTTAGTTTAAGTAGACGAAAAGCTTGAAAATTTGAATTGTTATCTCTCGAATAATAAAAGATGATGTGACCATATATATAAACCGTATGTGTGCATGTGTGTTACAGGAGCGGTGATTACATATCTGAGGTTTATCCCATACATAAAAAAGAACTACGATTACGGCATGCTAATATTCCTCTTGACGTTCAATCTAATAACAGTGTCAAGTTATAGAGTTGATACTGTGATTAAGATTGCACATGAGAGATTCTATACTATAGCCATTGGTGTTGGTATTTGCCTCTTGATGAGCCTTTTGGTATTTCCTATTTGGTCCGGTGAGGATCTCCATAAGAGTACCGTTGCTAAGCTTCAAGGCCTCTCTCTTTCCATCGAAGGTACCTACTTAAGATCATATAATATATGATAGATTAATCAATAGATTATATTTTCCAATTAATTACAACTTGATTATATGTTATTTATCTTAGCATGTGTGAATGAGTACTTTGAGGAGGAGAAAGACAAAGAAACATCAGATTCAGAAGACATGATCTATAATGGATATAAGACTGTCTTGGATTCAAAATCCACCGATGAAGCACTCGTAAGTTAATTTAAATTGAACATTTACTTGAGAACTCGAACAGAACAATTTCATATCCAAGAATATATATTAAAATAAGCACATGAGAACATGTATATGTAGGCAATGTATTCAAGTTGGGAGCCAAGACACACAAGACATTGTCATAGATTCCCATGGCAACATTATGTTAAAGTTGGAGCTGTTCTTCGTCAGTTTGGTTACTCTGTTGTCGCTCTTCATGGTTGCTTAAAAACTGAAATTCAGGTATATTCAAGTTTTTGGTTTTTTTTTATATTATTTTATGGGTATTTATATTGATTATAGAGTATTGCAAAATTCATAGCAAAAGATAACAAAAATTATGAAATGTTAATGATAATATTGTAAGTAAAATGGATTGAAACACGTTTTGATGCTATTAACTCCACTTATTTAAATATTGTAGAATGCGTGGATTATTTATAAAATTATTTTTCTATTAAATTTCAAAAGTGGACTTCAATTTACGTCGTATGAGAGATGCGATTTATCATCGTAGAGGGATAAAAAAATTATTTAACGTGTTAAATATTGATATATTTATGAATTCATCTACAGATATTAATACATTATATTTATATGTATGATCAATAAACCACGTCCTAAATTTCATCCAATATATATATTTTTGAACTTTATAATATTCATTTGTTAATAAATTAGTAAAGTTTATTTAACTTAACTCTAAGATATAATTGTGTTTATGTTAAATTTTGCAGACTCCTAGGTCTATCCGTGTACTTTTCAAGGATCCTTGCGTTAGACTCGCCGGAGAACTCTGCAAAGTCTTGTCGGAACTCGCCGCAAGCATTCAAAATCGACGTCTCTGTTCACCGGAGATTCTCTCCGAGAGCCTTCAGGTGGCATTACAAGATCTCAACTCCGCCCTCAAATCACAACCTAAACTCTTCCTCGGCTCTAACGAAAACGGCAACAATATTTCCCAAAACGGCAATAGCGGTAGACATAACCCTTACGTTTCACAACACATCAACAAAGACACAAACGACGCCGGATCACGTCTTGCGCAAAATGCTGTTGTTTCGCGTCCTGGAACGCCTCGCGGCGAAAGAACATCGCGTTTAGGCCCAAACGGTGGCGTTTCGTTTTCTAGATTGAAGGCTGACACGTTAGAACGGAGATCAACGGCGGTAACGTCCGGAGAGCGACGTATATTAAGGCAACAGCTGAGCAAGATTGTGGTGATGACGAGTCTTGAATTCTCGGAGGCGTTACCGTTTGCTGCGTTTGCGTCGCTTCTTGTGGAAATGGTGGCGAGGCTTGACAATGTGATCGAGGAAGTTGAGGAGCTAGGAACGATCGCTTGCTTCAAGGAATACAACACTGACACTGATCGGACAGATGTGGAGGTTCGAGTGGAGAAGCCGGCTGATCTTGTGGTTGGCGTGGAGTGAAAGTGCCAACAGTTTTGGTTTGGACCAGACCTATAATCTCTTCAGAGTTTAGACCGAAGACCAAAACAAGTGACCACTAGTAAAATTGAGCTACTGACTTCAGACAATCGAACCGATTGGTACGATGAAGTTTAATTTTGGTTCGGTTTCGGATGTGATTAGATTTCTTTGCAACATGAGTTGCTGATTTTCAAGTGTTCGCTAAGAAAACTTAATGTCTATATCTTTTTGCTTTGTGAAAGTCGTTATTTTTGGTAAGTTATAGCTAATATCGGAGAAAAACAAAATGAAAAAGGGTAAAACCGGAGACATCGTGTGCTCCACTCAAAATGCTTTATGGTCGACCAACTTAGTGTATTTTTTCAATGCTTATTAATATACTTTAGTGAAGAGATTCACATATATAATGTACTATTGAAGCGAAAATAAAATATCAGAAATCTATTAGCTTCTGATCCAATGAATGAAAAAGATGTAACCTTTTGGGGGTTTCTGAGATATTTAGCAAGTTGCTGCGTCACATTTTCCTTTTTTTACATTATTTCATTTTCGGACACGACAAATTAAATAGCATGTTTACAAATTTATTAATAGTGGACTAATGCTTCTACTATAGTTGGAGATTTAAGACAAACTAGGAAAATCTTTTAATCCTTTTTATAATTATTTTTATGAAACATCTAGTTATGTTTCCCCCCCCCCCCCCCGCGAAAACATCTAGTTATGTTTTCAATAAAAAAAGCATTAAAAAAGTTATGAGTTTAACCGATATATTAGATGAACAGTATAATAGTAGAATAACAGGTATAGCGACAGTTCTAAATAAAAATAAAAATATTTGAATCGCGTCTTAAACCATGAAAACGTAAAATTAGTATAGCATTGTCTATATAATGGACGATTAATTTGGTTGTTGCTGGAGATCAGGAGATGTAAAAGTTGTATACAAAAATCATTATTATATTCTCATAAATTATTAAGATTGTATATGTGTATATATTTTTCGCCAATAACATATATTCATATAATATAATATGTTGGTTTAAATCTGGTGACATAATTATTATTACAAATCACTAACCTACACATCATGATTATGTTGTGTATATAGTAACGTCAAAATAATGGTATATAGTCTTTCCAATTAATCATTGTAGCAGGGAAATGAAAAGCCTCATTACTGATTACTGTCGACCATTCATTTTCGGACAAATTGACGTCCATTATTTATTTATTTTCCTTGTCGACTGCTTATTCATCAGTTAAAACACCGATCTCATAGAAGAAATCCATTAAAAAAAAAAATTGTAATGGAGGCAAAGGATCAGATAAGTTCTCCCATAGTAAGATACATAAGTAGTCCGACTCTAATAACATGAATGTTTGGGAATTTTCTGGAAATGGATACAAATATTTGTCGACATAGAGATAAAAGCAAAGACATACAGATTTCTAACCATAAGATACAAAAGACAAATAGTATATTTAAATGATGAATATACGACAAACATAATTAAAATAAATATTTACTAGTGTATTTATGATTATGGCTATTATATGTTTTGCTTCAAAACTACAATTCGTAAATCTAATTTGTGTAATAATAGCAACAAAATCAAGCAAGGGTTAGTACCGGTCAGTAGAGAAGAGTGCTATTCTGGTTTCACCGAACCAGAATCCTATGATGCTGTGTATTTGTTATAATTATCAAAGGCTTATCACATATTTATAAAAACTTTTAACCAAATTTTCTTTGAAATATCTTAGATTCTTATTTAAATAAAAATTCAAAGTTGATGGGGACGAATCTTTCTTAGCTATTTCACCTACTTTTTTACATAGGCTAGAGTACAATAAAACTAAAACCCTTCCACATTGAAAAAGCTTTCACTATAATACGCCAATATATATATATCATTGAAAGTAAAAGACATATTAAAAGAAAGAAAAATGTTGAACAAGATCGAAGAAGGGAGCATGGAGATTTCCATGGAAGAAACAAGTTCAAGAAAAACGAGACAGAAGATTCTAAAACTTCCGAAGAAGATGAAGAAGATCCTTAAGAATCTATGGAATGTCGGAAAAGAAGATACGAGGAGAGTGAAACATGCTTTGAAAGTAGGAGTTTCCTTAACGCTTGTGTCCTTATTGTATCTCATGGAACCTTTCTTCAAAGGTATCGGAAAAAATGCAATTTGGGCAGTCATGACCGTCGTTGTCGTTCTCGAATTCTCTGCCGGTAATTATATCAACATTTATTTGCATATATTTGTTTGTGTACTTATCTTAATCTTACTCATAATCATCATGGATGTGCCGTGTGCGTTGTTTATGTGTATATGACAATTGACACACATATACACAATATTTATTTTTAAAGAGTAATATTAGTCTCCCTTAGTTCACCCATTTTGTTTTGTAAATTTTGACTCGCATTTGGTTATCTACCAAATAAACCATTTTAAAAAATAAAATTTAACTGCTATCATCTCGACAGTTACAAACTTAATATATCTATGATAATTTTATCCTTTTTATTTGTCCCAAGAATTCATCACACAAACAAAGTTTGCTGTTTATCCACTCTTACATATATTGTTTTATGATTTCGTTGGAAGGAAAAAAAAATTCTGATTGAAATTCTTTTGCTTAAAAATAGAATAGTTAAGCGAATTTGGAACAGAAACAAAGAAAAAAAAACATGTTTGGCGAATTTTTTATATTGAAAGTTAACTAACTCATTTTTTTAGTCACTTGCATTTTTTACTGGATAAGTAGATATCTAGCCATGGTCAAATTGTAAGTGGCTTAATTCATTAGTCGTCTACTGGTATGTGATAAAATTAGTTAGAATTGCAGGTGCAACATTACGCAAGGGATTAAATAGAGGATTAGGGACACTAATAGCAGGATCTTTGGCTTATTTTATGGAGTTTGTTGCTGTTAATTCCGGTAAAATTTTTGGAGGTATCTTCATTGGCGCTGCTGTTTTCATCATCGGTACGTGTTTTGTTTTACATTAATAAGACTTGTTTGGTCGAAATAAGATAATTTATAGAAACGAGACGTTCAATTATTTAAATGTGCATAAGTATAATTAAAAAGCTTGTTACAAAGACTGTGAACGGTTTATTTATTATATTTCATGTCTATATAAATTGGAAGTTTTTGATTGACAATGCAGGTTCAATTTTATATAGCTTTTAACAATGTATATATGTTCATATATATGTATAACAGGATCGACGATAACGTACATGAGATTTGTTCCGTACATAAAGAAAAACTACGATTACGGTATGCTTGTATTTCTTTTGACGTTTAATCTAATCACAGTATCAAGTTACAGAGTTGGAGATTCTGTGATTAAGATAGCACATCAGAGATTATTGACCATTACTATGGGTATTGGGGTTTGCCTCTTCATGAGCCTTTTGGTTTTTCCGATATGGTCTGGTGATGACCTTCACAAATTCACCGTAACTAAGCTCCAAGGCCTATCTCTGTCTATCGAAGGTACATATACTATAACACAATATGTACAAGGAAATTAATCAATTATAGTTATACATAATGTATATATAGTGCATGATATAAATGGTTTTTTATTCTATACATAGCATGCGTGAGTGGGTACTTTGAGGAGGACAAAGGCAAAGAAAATTCAGATTCAGAATCTGAATCTGATGATGAAGAAGTAATCTACAAAGGGTACAAGACTGTTTTGGATTCTAAATCCTCAGATGAAGCACTCGTAAGTCCTTATTAAAACAAAATCTTTATTTCAAATCCTACTAAATTCTTGCCTGTTGCATATCTTTGTAAGCATAAAATACTTATTATAACTTTTTTGGTGAGAAAATGTTATAAATGTGGTTTGTGCTTACAAAAAATATCTAAAAGAATACACATAGAATAAAAAAGACAGTAAATTACATATTAAAAATAACTCGTACAATTAAAATCTAAAATCACCAATCCATGATATAGGCTAGTATTTGAATGGTTCACCTATTATAGGGACTATATCAGTTCAAGTAATTTCAATGCTATTTCAACCATAATTAACCAATGTACATGTTTTGGATGAACAAAATGACAGAAAAATTGTCTTTTCAATATGCTTTGGGAATAGTATAAGTTTTGGTCCGTGATCAAAATTATTAAAAGTAAAATTAAAAAGAAAAGATTGATATGTGAAAATTTAAATAGTAGGAAAATATCCAACATACTAACATATTATGACATATAGGCAATGTCTGCAAGTTGGGAGCCAAGACACACACGGCGTTGTCAAAAATTTCCATCTCAACAATATATCAAAGTTGGATCTGTTCTTCGCAAGTTTGCTCACACTGTTGTTGCTCTTCACGGTTGTTTACAAACCGAGATTCAGGTAATTAAATTCTTCAACTTTCTATTTGAACATATAAAACTACAACGTATAATAGTTTTACATAATTTTTTGACTTTATGTTAATTTTGCAAGACTCCAAGGTCTATTCGTATCCTCTTCAAAGATCCTTGTGTTAGACTATCCGGAGAAATCTGCAAAGTTTTGTCTGAACTCTCCGAAAGCCTTCGAAACCGACGTCACTGCTCGCCGGAGATTCTCTCGGAAAATCTTGAAATAGCTTTGAAAGATCTCAACAACTCAATAAAATCGCAACCTAAGCTCTTCTTGGGGTCTAACCTTCACAGTGACATCACCAATAAGCACTTAAACGGCCACGTTTCACATTACAATGATCATAACCCAAACGGCATCACTTCGTATCACAACGACAATAATAGCTTAAACGGCAACGTTTTAGGTCAAACTACGCAACAGAACGATGCCGTATCAAGACCTCGCTTAAACAGTGCCGTGTTGAGTTCTAGCTTTGTGGGTGACACGTCAAACCGGAGATCGGTTAAGAAATCGGCGGCGATTGGAGAGAAGAGAAGATTGAGGAAACAATTGAGCAAAATCGCTGTTATGAAAAGTTTGGAGTTTTCGGAAGCGTTACCGTTTGCTGCGTTTGCGTCGCTTCTCGTGGAGATGGTGGCGAGGCTTGATACTGTGATTGATGAGGTGGAAGAGCTGGGAACGATCGCCTGTTTCAAGGAGTACGATAAGACGGTGGATATAGTGGTTGGAGACTGAACCGATTGGTACAAGTTGTTTGGTTTGGTACAGTTTTCTATATGATTTGATTCTGTTTTGCGATCGGTTTCGCGTTTTTCATTTTGCCGGAATTTTTGTAATGCTTTGGTAATTTTCGAATTTCGATGGTCAAAATTTTATTTCTGGTATTGGTCCGGTGCTTGGAAAAAAAGAGAAAAAAAATTATAGAAAAGGGCCCAACCGGGTTCGAACCGGTGACCTATTGATCTGCAGTCAATTGCTCTACCACTGAGCTATGGACCCAACTTGTTAAGACCTCACGATATGTACGATTAATCCGTAACATTTAAAAAATCATGTATTCGTTTTTGACGTAAAAAATCACATTTTATAGCTTATAAAGTATGGTCGATGGTCCACTATCATTCCTTTTTATAAAAAGATTGTTTTACGCATAATCATTTTTATCAACTTATTCAGTTCCACAAAAGTTTGTTTAAAGATTTTATAGTGACTTCAGGAAAAAAATGTTTGTTTATAACTTTATATAGTGTTGTGGTCCAATGAAATAATGAATCATTATAGTTTTTTTTTTTTATCAAACCATTCCATATACGAGTTCATTCATAACTTAAATAGAGAGAATTAAACATCCTCTAGAACCATACATATTAAATAAATTAAAGTTTAGAACAGATAAAATTTGATAAAATGACTGCGAATTCGAGGCCAGACTCAAATGCGTGGCAATGAGAGATAATATAATAATGAATACAAGCTTGTTTGATATATAATAATATAATAATGAATCTGGGAGATAAGTTAACTAAACAGTCTTGTTTCAGAAATTGATTTAGTATTGACGAATACAAGCACAATACGGCCACTGAAAGTGCATAACTTTTTTTTTTTTTATCCTTTCTTCTTTTTTCTTATGCTTAGACTATGCCAAATTGCCAATCGCAAAATCTAAACATTTATCACATGTGGTTCGACACCCTAATAGTACATGTGACATTACCGTACATTTTCGAAATTAAGAACTAGAATACTTGTTAAATCGATCTCTACATAACATAGCTAGCTCTATCAAGAACCTCCAAATGAATCGCACTTATAATCTGCAAAGGAATTGTATAGTTGAGGAATTTCGAATCTCACACATGACGTGAAAGTATTAATCTTATAATACACAACTAGCTAGAACAAGAAACTTTGGACTACATAACATCAATTTATATTAACTCCCCTGATTTAAGAATGACCACAGAGGAATCGTTTGGCCAATTTCATTAAAATCTAATAATATATATTCACGGCAAAACGTGTCTGGAGATAATATAATAATGAATCATTATAGTAGAAATGAGAGATCGTTTGATATATAATTAATTCGAACTAAAAGATGAAAATAATACATAGTCCTATTAGAAGATAAAATACAGATTCACATACTTAACGACAAACCTTTATATACAAATCCATAATAAAATTAAGATAATGAAATGAAAAAAAAAAACCATCCACAGACCAATTCTAAACGTTGGAAGACTCGAACGATAAAATGCGGTTTTGTCTTAAAGAGAGACTTCAAAGATATTCCTCCGTCTAGGAGAAATCTGAGAAACCAAATAAATCGGTTTGATCGTATCCACAATATTCAGTTTGCATAGATTCATACATGTTCTGATCTACATTTGTATTCAAGGTACTCGCTGGAAGATCCACGTTTTGATTAGCGATGGCCGGAAAATCAAAATCTTGAAAGTACTCAGATACAACATCTTGGATTTGAGGATAGTCCTACAAAAAAAAAAGTTTAACCGGTATTAGATACACAAATTCCGGTTCTTGTTTAGTTATTGGTCAGTTTAGAATGGAAATAGTTACTTTTGAAGAATCGAGAGTGAAATCAGGTGAAATCCAAATGCTGGAAGAGTCTATTTCAGCAGAAACCGGATTGGTAAATGAGATTTGTTCCGAACATAAAGAAAAACTACGATTACGGTATGCTTGTATTTCTTTTGACGTTTAATCTCATCACAGTATCGAGTTACAGAGTTGGAGATTCTTTGGTCGACCATTACTATGGGTATTGGGGTTTGCCTCTTCATGATCCTTTTGGTTTCTCCGATATGGTCTGGTGATGACCTTCTTAAATTCACCGTAACTAAGCTCCAAGGCCTATCTTTGTCTATCGAAGGTACATATACGATAACACAATATGTACAAGGAAATTAATCAATTATAGTTATACATAAGGTAAAGTATATGATATATTACATATTGTAGTTCCCGGTAAAGCTTAGAAGTCTTTGGTTCGAATGGTTCTTGAGACGAAACTAATATTACATAATGTGGTTTCAAGTTTTTTGGAAGATTACGGACTTCGGCCTAGAACCTTCTGATAATCCAAAAAAAAAAATGTACATGATATAAATGGTTTTTATTCTAGTCATAGCATGTGTGAGTGGGTACTTTTAGGAGGAGAAAGGCAAAAAAAATTCGGATTCTCAATCTGAATCTGATGATGAAGAAGTAATCTACAAAGGGTATAAGACTGTTTTGGATTTGCTAAATCCTTAGATGAAGCACTCGTAAGTCTTTTTAAATCAAAATCTTTATTTATTAAGAGATATTAGGCTTATTGGGCCTTGCATAGTTAGTTATTAGAATTATTAGAGTAATTTGTCCCACATTGTTAGTTTCTAACTTAAGGTTGACTAATGTACTTGTATATATATGTGCCTTTAGGCTGATGAATAAAGGACTTCCGCAAATTACTTTGACATGGTATCAGAGCCTAAGACTACATAAAGTTTTGGTCTAGCTCTTGAATTAGAGCCTAAGGCTACATAAAGTTTTAGTCTAGCTCTTGATTCAAATTCTTGTTTATAAGTTGTGGTTTATTGGAAAAAGCAAACCGACGAGGTCTTGCTCTTTTGTTTTTGGTGAACTCGGACCGACGAAGTTCGGGATTTCTGTAGAGCCATAAGGGCTTGGGATTTCTTTATTCGGTGGAGAAACTTGGGGAATTTCTCTATTTTTTTAGAAAATATGAGATTTCAGAGTCAAAGAATTAAGTGTTCTTATTGTTCGAAGTATGGTCATGATGTGAGATCATGTTATCAAATATATGGATATCCAGATTGGTGGCTGGAAAAGTATGGAAAACCTACGGAACAGGTGTCACACACTGAAAAACGTGCGTCACACACGGAGGCGTCACAGGTTGATCCTCAGGCTGTGACAGGGCTCAAGAAAGATCAATGGCATAAGCTTGTTCGATGGTTTGATTCGAGATTAGAGATAGCAAATCGGGTGAGTAATAACACCTATACAGATGAGTGGATTATTGATAGTGGTGCATCGCACCATATGACGGGTACGTTAAGTGGTATGTTTGATGTGCATAAAGTCTCACCATGTTTAATGGGTCTGCCTAATGGAAATGTTGTGGTTGCTGATAGAGAAGGAAGTGTGGCATTGACGGAGAAGTTAACTTTGACACATGTGCTTATTGTTAAGGAACTCAAGTGCAATCTCATCTCTGTGTCACAAATTATTGATGCAATGAATTGCATTGTGTTGTTCTCCAAGCAAATGTGTCGGATACAGGATCTTGCTTTGCAAATTCTGATTGCAGTGGGTGAAAGAAAAGATGGATTGTATTTTCTTCAAGGTATTCAGAAGACCGTGAATGTGGCGAAGGTAAGTAAGTTGGGGTCTTTGGAACTTTGGCATAAAAGGATGGGACACGCTTCTGAAAAGGTTATTAGGAGATTGCCAGAAGTGGATCAAAAGAGTGTTAGTGTTTCTGATTGCGATGTCTGTTTCCGAGCAAAGCAGTGTCGGAATGTATTTCCTGTGAGTACAGAGAAAAGCAATGAATGCTTTGAGATGATTCATTGTGATTTGTGGGGGCCATATCGAACACAGAGCGTGTGTGGATCCTCTTATTTTTTAACTATTGTGGATGATTATTCTAGAGCTGTGTGGGTTTTTCTTCTTGCTGATAAAACACAAGTTCAGAAAACAATGGTAGATTTCTTTGCTCTCATTCAGCGTCAGTTTGAGAAACATGTAAAAATCGTGTGAAGTGATAATGGTAGTGAATTCATGGGTATGAAGGAGTATTTTTCGTACATCAGGGATAATTCATCAAACTTCGTGTGTGGGAACTCCTCAACAAAATGGTAGAGTGGAGCGAAAACATCAACATATATTGAATGTCGCACGAGCGTTGAGGTTTCAGGTAAATTTACCAATAGAACTTTGGAGTTATTGTGCTTTGAGTGCTGCGTATCTAATCAATCGTACGCCTTCTGTGTTACACAATGGTAAGAGTCCTTATGAAATTATCTTTGGAAAAGCTCCTGCTTATAGTGAGATACGAGTTTTTGGATGTTTAGCGTATGCTCACAATCAGAAACGTCATGGAGATAAATTTGCGAGTAGAAGCAGAAAATGTGTATTTTTGGGATACCCTTATGCAAAGAAGGGATGGAACTTATTTGACTTGGAGACACATGAAATCTTTGTTTCTCGGGATGTCACTTTTATTGAGGAACGATTTCCATATTTGGAGCTAAAAAATGCACAGGTGGATGAGTCTTCTAATTCTAATCAAATGAGGTTATATGTGGATGATAATGTTGGATTTGACGATATAGAACCTGCCTTGACAAGTGAAATTATACAAGCTCTCACAAGAGATACAATGACACAGACTCAGGTTGTGTCAGACAAGGTTACAGAAGAAGAAAGACAAACTATAGGAAACGAAATACGCAATATCTTAGGAATTACAGCGCCACAAACTGAACCTGCATCGGATACACAGTCTGAGATTGTGCAACCTGCTTTAGTGACAGAACCTGCATCGGTTACACAGTCTGAGAATGTGCAGCCTGCTTTAGTAACAGAACCCGCATCGGTGACACAGGCTGAAACTGTGCAACATCCTGCATCAACAGAAACTTTGGGACGAGGAATGAGAAAGAAAGAATCTTCTGTCAAGCTACGCGACTATGTGTGCAATACGACATTTACAATGAATACTTCTACTGTGAGTCAGGAGTTGAGTAATGATTATGATATTGAGAATTATGTGAATTGTGAAAGGTTCTCTGTGTCACACAAGGCATTTCTGTGTAGTATAACTGAAGGAGTTGTGCCGAAAAGTTTTTCTGAAGCCATGAAGGATCCGCGATGGAGAGAAGCTATGAGACTCGAGATTGAGGCCCAAGAACGAAATCAAACATGGTTGATTGAACAATTACCACCAGGTAAGCATGTGATTGAGTGTAAATGGGTTTATACAATTAAGTATAATGCAGATGGCTCCATTGAAAGGTATAAGGCGCGACTCGTGGCATGTGGCAATCGTCAAAAAGAAGGGATTGATTATTCTGATACATTTGCTCCTGTAGCAAAGATGAGCACAGTTCGATTGGTTCTTCAAGTTTCCGCTGGGAAAAATTGGGAGCTACATCAGATGGATGTGCACAATGCGTTTCTTCATGGAGATTTGGATGAAGAGGTCTTTATGAGGGTACCTTAGGGTTTTGGTGCTTCTAAGAAGGGTATGGTATGTCGTTTGCGCAAGTCGCTGTATGGTTTGAAACAAGCTCCACGATGTTGGTTCGTGAAACTTTCGAAGGCACTTTTGGGGTACGGTTTTACACAGAGTAAGGCTGATTACTCTCTTTGCTCATTAGTTCGTGATAAAGTTCACTTGCACGTTCTAGTGTATGTGGATGATCTTGTGGTGACAGGAAGCTCTCCTGAGGTGATACAAAAGTTTAAAAAATATTTAAGCAATTGCTTTCATATGAAAGATTTGGAAAAATTGAAATATTTTCTTGGATTGGAAGTTGCAAGAAATGCAGAAGGTATATACTTATCACAGAGAAAGTATGCTCTGGATATTATTGCTGATGTCGGTTTGCTTGGTGGTAGGCCTGTAGAGTTTCCGATGGAGCAAAATCATCAGTTGGGAAGGTCGACGACAAAGATTTTGACTGATCCAGAGAAGTATCGGAGACTGGTTGGAAGGTTGATTTACTTGGCTGCGACTAGACCAGATCTTGCCTACTCAGTTCACATCTTATCTTAATTTATGAATGAGCCAAGAGAAGATCATTGGATGGCTGCATTGAGAGTTGTTCGTTACTTGAAAGGATGCCTGATAATGGAAATTTTGTTGAAATCTGATTGTAATTTTCATCTTACAGCTTGGTGTGATTCAGATTGGGCTGGATGTCCAATCACGAGGAGATCTTTGAGTGGATGGTTGATACAATTGAGAAATTCTCCTGTGTCATGGAAGTCAAAGAAGCAAGATGTTGTATCATGCTCTTCAACTGAAGCAGAGTATCGAGCTATGGTTTTGGCATTGAAGGACTTGAAGTGGTTAAAGAGTGTGTTGTTAACGATGGGTATTGCACATTCTGGTCCAATGGATTTATATTGTGACAGCTAGTCTGCGCTTCATATTGCAGCTAATCCTGTGTTTCATGAGAGAACGAAGCATGTGGAGATTGATTGTCATTTCATTCGAGACGATATACAGGCTGGCATTGTTCAGACCCAACATGTTTCTACTACTCAACAGTTGGCGGATATCTTCACTAAAGCACTTTGAGGACGTCCGTTCAAAGGAATTTTGTGCAAGTTGGGCATTCGAGATCTCCATGCTCCAACTTGAGGGGGGGGTATTAAGAGATATTAGGCTTATTGGGCCTTGTATAATTAGTTATTAGAATTATTAGAATAATTTGTCCCACATTGTTAGTTTCTAACTTAAGGTTGACTAATGTACTTGTATATATATGTGCCTTTAGGCTGATTTAGGCTGATGAATAAAGGATTTCCGCAAATTACTTTGACATTATTCCAACTTCGACAAAATTCTTGATTGATATCGGCTCTCTTTATAAGCATAAACATACATTTTTATACCATTTTCTGGAAATAAAATGTTATGAATATGTGTTTTACTCTTACAAAAGTATCTAAGAGATAACACATAAAATATAAAGACAATAAATTACGTATTGAAAAAAAATTCTCATTATTAACATCTAAAACACCAGTCCTTGATATATTCTAGTATTTGAATTGTTCATCTATAATAAATTGAGAGAGTATATAAGTTCAAGTAATTTCAATGCGATATCAACCATAATTAACCAAGGTGTACTACATGTCTTGAACGGAAAAAAAGACAGAAATAACTGTCTTTTCCATATGCTTTGTAAATAGTATAAGTTTTGGTCTGTGATCAAGATTATTAAAAGAAAAAATTGGTATGTGAAAATTTTGAATAGTAAGAAAATATCGAACATACTACATTATGACAAATATATAGTCAATGTCTGCAAGTTGGGAGCCAAGACACACAAGGCGTTGTCAAAAACTTCTATCCCGACTTGAGGGAATGTACAGGCCAAAACCTCTTAATTATTTAAAAAAAAAAAATTCCATCTCGACAATATATCAAAGTTGGATCTGTTCTTCGCAAGTTTGCTCACACTGTTGTTGCTCTTCATGGTTGTTTACAAACCTAGATTCAGGTAAATTCTTGAAATTTCTCTCTGAACATATAAAACTACAACGTATAATAGTTGTGGGATTATGCCTAAGTGTCTCAAAGACTCTTAACCCAAGAGAAGATTTCAGTTGCGGATTAAAAAGGAAGTCATGCGGAGCTAAAGTGATTTCGGGTACAGCTCAAGGAGACAAAAGAGTAATTAATCTGCGTCTAAAGTGAAGTGGTGTTTGTCTTCTTCCTCTGCTTTTTTGAAACAGAGTACGAAGGTTGGAGGCAGCAAGAAAAACGGCTCCAAGAGTGAGAGTTGTATAATAAGAGGAGACAAGCTGACACATTAGGGTTGAGAGAAGGTGTATCTAAGAAGAGAGGCAAGTGTGATTATTCATAGATTGTCTCTAAGGGTTATTTGTAACTGAGAAACCTCTCTAGTGGATTTCCGAGTACAAGTCTCGGCTAGACGTAACAACAATTCCATTCTGGAACGTGAATTGGATAAATTTGCTTGTGTCTTTTGTCTTTATGCATAAACACACGAGTGATCGAACAAACAAAGAGAGTTAGTGAGAGATTCCGCGTAAAACATTCACAAAGGTTCAAGCTTTTACACAAACATTCGTGGAGATGGTGGCGAGGCTTGATACTGTGATTGATGAGGTGGAAGAGCTGGGAACGATCGCTTGTTTCAAGGAGTACAAATGTACAATAAGACGGTGGATCATATAGTGGTTGGAGACTGAACCGATCGGTACAATTTATAGCATAGTTTGCTTTGGTACCGTTTATGTGATTTGATTCTGTTTTGCATTTCGTGTTTTTCATTTTTCGGAAATTTTTTGTAATGTGTTGGTAATTCTTGATGGTGAATTTTTTATTTCTGCTCTTGGTCTGGAAGGAAAAAGAAAAAGAGAAATAAAAAATAACAGTGTGTTTGAAAGAAAAGAGGAAAAGGTGTGAGAAAGGGCCCAACCGGGTTCGAACCGGTGACCTATTGATCTGCAGTCAATTGCTCTACCACTGAGCTATGGACCCAAGTTGTGAATATCACACGAGGTGTATTATTAGTAGCAAAATTAAAAAAATCATATTTTCGTTTTTAACGTAAAAAATTCACATTTTATAGCTTATAAAGTTGTATAGTCGATGGTCCCCCGTCATTCTCTTTTTTATATAAAGATTGTTTTACGTATAATCATTTTATTAACTTATCAGTTCCACAAAAGTTTGTTTTAAAGGTTTAATAGTGACGTCAGGAAAAAAAATATTTGTTTATAACTTTATATAGTGTTGTGGTCCAATGAATCATTATAGTAGAAATGAGAGATCGTTTGATACAAAGATGAAAATAATACATAGTCCTATACTCCTATTCGAATTAAACAAAAAAAGTCCATAGAGAAGACAAAAATACAGCCATATATAATAATAAGGTAATGAAATGAAAAAAAAAAAAAAACTGAATAACTCATAATTAAACCATCCATAGACCAATTTTAAAAGTTGGAAGACTCGAACGATAAAAGGCGTTTTTGTCTTAAGGAGAGACTTCAGACTTCAAAGATATTCCTCCGTCTAGGGGAAATCTGAAAAACCGAATAAACCGGTTTGATCGTATCCACAAAAACTGGTTTGCATAGATTCATACATGCTCTGATCTACATTCATGGACAAGGTACTCGGTGGAAAATCCATGTTTTGATTACCGATGGCCGGAAAATCAAAATCTTGAAAGTACTCAGATGCAGCATCTTGGATTTGAGGATAGTCCTACAAAATAAATAAAAAGTTAAACCGGTATTAAATAAACAAAATCCAGTTTAGTTATTGGTCAGTTTAGAATGTGAATACATACTTTTGAAGAATCAAGAATGAAATCAGGTGAAATCCAAATGTTGGAAGAGTCTGATTCAGTAGAAACCGGATTGACAAATGAGTGAAACGGCATCGCTTCATCGCGACTAGGTGAAGTCACTAGACTTGAATAACCTGAACTTTCTCCTGATCCAAGTGTTTGTTCACTTAGATTTTTCCGGATTCTTGAATTAGTCTTGATCTCATTCTTCTTAGCCACACGACATAATACAAAAGCTCCCTGTAATTAATTAACACATTCAATTCTTAACTTTCTCTCATCAAAATTATACACAAATTATACATTTTAAAATTTGATCAAAAATGTAAAGTTCTTACCTTCAAATGTTGTGATCCTTGTGATGGATTCTCATCATCGCATAGTCGATATTCATGCATGAGCCAACTAGTTCTATCACCCAACGGGGCACGACCTTTATAGAAAACTAGGGTTTTTCTATAGCCAATTGTAGAAGATGAACGACAAGTAATTTTTCGGTCTTTTCCGGTTGCCTTCCAATAACCGGCCTTTGTTCCTCGGTTTGTACGAAATCCATTAGGATACTTTTTGTCCCTTGAGCAGAAGAAGAACCATTCCATGTCCCGGTTTGGAAGAAAAGACTTGTCTAATAGTAACAAACAAATAATTTTGTTAAAACAAAAAATTGGAACATAACAAATAATTTTATAAACAATTATGAAAATGAAGTTAATTACCTGGTAACTCCCAAGGATCAAATTTATATAAATCGATAACGGGAATGACTTCAAGCTCGATCTCGAGACCTTCAACTTTTCTTTTCAAGTAATAGTCGATGAGTTCTTCATCAGTAGGATGAAACCGAAATCCTGGAGGTAAACATGAACTTCCCATTTGCAATAACTCTCAGACTAATTAAGTAACTTGCTACACAAGAAATAGCTAAATCTTGATTCACGTGAGTATTATGAATTTAGAAAGCGATATTAACTGAAGTCACGAAGCTAATATAACTGTTAATATTTGGAAAATCCAGAAATAGAAACTTTTCTCGATGCTAGTTTTGTTGTTAAGAAAAGATTGCAACTCAAGTCGATTGCATTCTTTGTGTGACAAGAACATTGTCTGGAATAAAATAAAATGTTTTCTATGACAAAAAACAATTAACGAAAAATTCTTTGGGGTATTTACATTTAGAGGAGGAATTTCAAAAGGAAGAATGTGAAAGATTCAAAAGTGATTAGCGAATGATTAAGAGAGTGATTGAGAAATTAGAAGGTTGGTAGAGTGTTGAATGGTTGTGGAGTGCTGAATATTTATAGCACTATGTTGATCAATAAATAAATGTTACTTGGACTTAGAAAAAAGTTGTTAGAATGTGGCTTTAAAAAAAAATATGGGAGACCAATAAAGTGATTAAGACATAACTTGTCTGAACTCTGAAGTATAAGAAAATATTCCAAAATAAATGCAGCTGGACTCAAAAAGTTATGGACTTGTTCACACTTAGGCACAAGCAACTATCAACTCATTCGTATTGGCTTATGTCTTTCGTTTTGGTTATCTGCTTGATTTATCATTTTTTCTATTAAGTAGGCTTATACCATTTTAACTGAAAGCACTACAATTAATACGTGATCTAGTATGTCAATTTCGTTTTTTTCTTTCGTATCAAATCAATCAATTTCTTATGTATTAAAACAACAAATGCTATAGATATCATAATGTGTACAACTTTTATTTTAAACTAAGTTAAAAGTTTCCGAGTCATACATTACTGTAATATCGAGTTTTAAATATTTCTCCACGTCACCATGCGTAGGAAAAAATAACTTTTTAGTGTAACTAATCACTTTTATGTCATACGAAAAAAAAGACGAAGAAAGTGATAATGAAAACTATGGTTGAGTCGGAACAAGCAAGAGGACCCGCGGCTGCTCTAATCGGACCAAAAACATATTAATTTCTAATTAATTTATTCGTATATATGTCTTTAAGAAGTACCAAAGAGTCACTTTAAATATTTATTGGAAACAAAAAATTCAGAAGTTGTCATACAACTATTAAGATATAAAGTTCTTTAATAAAATAAAAACTATTGAGATATAAAGTTTCATCTCCGACATTGGTGGAATTTGTTCAAACAAGAACTTTACAAAAGAGGATTTGAATTGAAGTTGTACAGAACTGGAACAAGAAAAAACTAAAATGGATCCAAGGTTACATCTAAACCTACAATGGATTAACGTGAAATCTTTATGATTAGATGTCGTAAGGAGAAAAATAAAAGAAACTTGTGAAATATATAAGTGAAGATTTAAGAATCAGGCTATGATTCTAGCCAGTGATGAACTGGAAAGTGTCTTAATCATGCAAGAATGACATCATAAAATAAAAGGTCATTTCGTGTAGTTTGTGAAAGACACCAAAAACTGAAGAGAAAAGTGGGAAGGTGCATTATGTTTTGTGTGCTATATAAGGAAGGAGGCCTAAGGTGCTCTTTAGGTATTTTTAATTATTTTTAATCTTAGTGCGATCATTAGATGATTCTAAGTTTGTAACTAATTTCAAACTTTTATAAGAAATTCGGTATGAGATTAAAAGATTGTCTAACGATTGAGTAAAACCGTTAAGTTAAGCGTGTAATGATTGCTTATATACATAATGTGGAAGAAATTTTTTACAATATTTTTGTCTATATTATCTAATTTTTGTAGAAATTTTAAATCCAAATCTATATATTAAGGCAGTTAATCTATTACAACATTCTAGTTCTATATACCAAAAAAAAGTAGACGAAAACGTGTATATATAAAGTTGCATTACGTGATGTTCCATTTAGTAGGAGTGTAGTACCAATCAATTTATTGTTTCATACCATTCGGTAAATGGATGTCTATATACGTTATTGTCATGGTCAATTATGACACTGTAGTCTGAAGTTAATATCAACCAGTGATTATATATATTTTTTATTACCATAAAGTTTTAGATCGAAACCTGTAATCTCTACGAGTTTGAAACCATAATATGTAATATTAGTTTTGTCGAAAAAACCATTAGAACCAACAATTTTAGGCTTTGCTTGAAATTTTTACCAGTTGAGATATTGACTTTTATATTCAACCAGTGGCTATAGGTCAATTAACTATTTAATGTCAGTGTTTTGCTCGAGCATTGAACTCACAGTGCCTTCGCAGACCAAACAAAATAAAAGAGCAATATCAATCTTTTGAACAATACAACAAAAAAACATTATTCTGTATTGATATTTTAAGCCATTTTTGGTTTGTTTCTGTTCGGAATTGAGCAATCTAGTGAAAAAAAAGTTTAAAAGAATGACTCAGTTGACGGTAACAGAGGTCTAACAGAAATACCTTATCACTTTAGTAGAGTAGGAATATTCCCACACTACTTTATTAACGGGTAACGTTCAAGGGAAAACAACGGAGAAGATAAAAAAAATAAAAAATCCTTTAAAGCACAAATTAATGCATCATTTAGTAGGAAAAAAATGCTCAAAAAGGTTTGTCTATACGAATAACGGATCTATTAATGACCACTCTTACACGGATACCTAAAATTATTCTGAAAGTAAAAATGCATGTTTTTGCGTTTTTGTCTACTTTAGGCGTTTAGCCAATGAATTAATGTTTCTGCATGTCTACTTTAGGAGTATAATTTTATCAATGATTATTATGCTCAATACAAGATTTTCTCGGAGGTCCAAACTTGTTAATTGTATCGTGATCATGTATGATGTGATATAATCTATCTATATGAACTCGGTCATCATTTGTAATAACAAAAAGTTTTAATATTTTAAAGATTTCTTAGGAGAAATGTATTTTAACACCTACATATTGTTATATTATATTTAGTTTGGGTTTAAGGATAATGGAAAATTGTTAATCATAGTTAGATAAGTAACAAATTATAACCAATTGATTAATGAATTTGTTTTATGATGACAGAAAAAGAAACATCAAACGCATCTCATCGATCAAAGTCACCAACCCAACAAGTAGCTATCCTATACTTCTAATTCTAGCTAAGAGTTTTGAACGTTAAAAATTGTGTTAGATTTTGAAGTTAATTAAATTCATAAATTGGAAAGTTAAAAGAGGGAGAGGGTGAAATTGGTGGCAAAGAAGTTATGAGAACTTGGAATAAGAGACAATCATCTTATCGCTTAATCACACTTTGTCTCTTCACCTTTTTCTTCTTTTTGCTTTCGGCTACCTTCTTTTCTTTCTCTACTTTATTTTCCTTCGTTTCTTTCATCTTTTGGTTTTTGGTTGCCCCCATTAGGTTTATTGAGATTCAGCTGACAATTAGACTACTTTTTATAGCTGCAATCTCTATGACAAAGAAAAATTATATCATGTGAAAATCAACTACTAGTGCTTTTTTTTTACCAACAGTACGATTTTACTTTATTTGATGTATATTGGCAGGATTTGTTTTCTATTTGTTCAAAATGTCAATTTGTGTAAAATTATGGTCATGGAATTTGAACATAATAAAGAAGACACAACACTAAAGCTAGAACAACATTTGTATACCGGAGCTAAAAATTTGAGAGTTGAGATAGCAGAATCAAGCTAAGATCTAAATCACCTAGACTATTTTCTCTACTATAATCGTCTAAGAAACAAAATAACCAAAATTGCAGTTTACATATATTTTAGCTAAAGTAAGTGTATTTATCAATAAAAGAATGTCAAAGTCAAATCTAATCCCCATTACTTAAATGTATACTTTTTTTGTTTAAGTCTATACATACTTACTACTTGTTATATTAGGTATGATTTGCATATTCACATGAATATAACAACCTCCACTGTATGTGTTGGGAAATCTAAGAACAAGATCCAAAACGCTTTTTGAATAAGTGTATTTGAATATCTCTTCTTTGGTTGGAATACTGCCGGTTGATCGGTCAAATGTTGACTTTGCAAATGACTCACTTTTATTAGTTTTAAATTGCAATGCGAACTATAGGTTTTCAAATGCTCAAGTCCCAACAAAGTGAAAAAATACTGTTAAAAAGAAAGAAAAAATCTGAATATTTACCAAAATAACAACGGACTTTTTTTGTACCAAAATCCAACAGATGAAAAAAAGTTGCTCATAGTTGACAGTAGAAAAAAAAGAAAATTGTTTCACTATTAAAAAAAAACTGTGACAAAGAACTACAACACAACATACGATATGGACATCACTTTCTTCCAAAAAAACATACAATATGGACCGTTCTAAAACCTAAGCAGGTCTGGTCTATAACTAGCCATAAGCAGATATATAGGCCAATCTTCTATCGGCCCATAAAAGCCCATATGATCATATTACTGTTTAGCCGTCATTTCGAAATCAAGATAAGATTTTCTGATAAATCTCTTTCATGTTTCAGAGATACAAAGCCATCTTCACGCTAAAACCTCTTCCTCGGCGTTTCTCATGGCGACTGTTCTCTCCACGGCCATTGATGTCTGTTTCAATCCTCAAAGTTCAGACACAAAGAAACACAGTCTATTCTTAAAGCCTTCTTCTTTAAGACAATCTCGTGCCAGAAAGCTCAACATTTCTTGCAATTCCTTGAAACAGCCTAAAACCCTAGAAGAAGAGCCAGTCACCAAAACCCCATCTCTCTCTGAGCAACTCAAGCCTCTCTCGGCGACAACACTAAGACAAGATCAAACCCAAGTCTTGTCTAAACCGAAATCTGTCTGGGTAAATCCCACAAGACCCAAAAGGTCAGTTCTTTCACTTCAGAGACAAAAACGCTCCGCTTACTCTTACAACCCTCAAATCAAGGATCTTAGGGCTTTTGCTCAGAGGCTCAATAGTTCTAATTTCACTGAAAAGTCTGAGTTTTTAGCTATTCTCGATGAAATTCCTCACCCACCAAATAGAGATAACGCGTTGTTAGTGTTAAACAGCTTGAGACAATGGCAAAAGACTCATATGTTCTTTGATTGGGTCAAAACCAAGAATTTGTTTCCCATGGAAACGATTTTTTACAATGTTGCAATGAAATCTCTGAGATTTGGGAGGCAGTTTCAGCTTATAGAGGAGATGGCACTTGAAATGGTGAAGGATGGTGTTGTGCTTGATAACATTACTTATTCGACTATCATCACTTGTGCCAAAAGGTGCAATCTTTACGACAAAGCTATAGAGTGGTTTGAGAGAATGTATAAAACCGGTTTGATGCCTGACGAGGTCACTTACTCTGCGATTCTAGATGTTTATTCCAAGTCAGGAAGAGTTGAGGAGGTTCTTAGTTTGTACGAAAGAGCGGTGGCTACAGGTTGGAAACCTGATGCTATAGCGTTCTCTGTGTTGGGTAAGATGTTCGGGGAAGCAGGTGATTATGATGGGATCAGGTATGTTTTGCAAGAGATGAAATCTATGGATGTGAAGCCTAATGTGGTTGTGTATAACACTTTGTTGGAGGCTATGGGAAGAGCAGGGAAACCTGGTTTGGCGAGGAGTTTGTTTAATGAGATGCTCGAGGCGGGTTTGACTCCGAACGAGAAAACTTTGACGGCTCTTGTGAAGATTTACGGGAAAGCGAGGTGGGCAAAAGATGCGCTTCAGTTGTGGGAGGAAATGAAGGCTAAGAAGTGGCCGATGGATTTCATTTTGTACAACACATTGTTGAATATGTGTGCTGATATTGGATTGGAGGAAGAAGCAGAGAGGCTGTTTGATGATATGAAGGTGTCTGGGCAATGTAAACCCGATAGTTTTAGTTACACGGCGATGCTGAATATATATGGGAGTGGTGGAAAAGCCGAGAAAGCGATGAAATTGTTTGAAGAGATGCTAGAAGCTGGAGTTCAGGTTAATGTGATGGGATGCACTTGTTTGGTTCAATGCTTAGGGAAAGCAAAAAGGATAGATGATTTGGTTAATGTGTTTGATCTCTCGATTCAAAGGGGAGTTAAGCCTGATGATAGGCTTTGTGGATGTCTTCTTTCTGTTATGGCCTTGTGTGAGAGTAGTGAAGATGCTGAAAAGGTAATGGCTTGTTTGGAGCGAGCTAATCAGAAGCTGGTGACATTTGTGAAGCTGCTTGTAGACGAGAAAACCGAATTCGAGACTGTAAAGGAAGAGTTCAAGATAGTGATCAACGAAACCCAAGTAGAGGCAAGAAGGCCCTTCTGCAACTGCTTGATAGACATATGCAGAGGCAAGAAGCGGCACGAGAGAGCTCATGAGCTTCTTTATTTAGGAACACTTTTTGGTCTATACCCGGGATTACACAACAAGACCGTAAAAGAATGGAGCCTAGACGTGAGGTCATTATCTGTTGGTGCAGCTGAGACCGCTCTTGAAGAGTGGATGAGAACACTTGCCAACATTGTTAGACGCCAAGAGGATCTTCCCGAGCTATTCTTGGCGCAAACTGGGACAGGAACTCACAGATTCTCACAGGGACTAGCAAACTCTTTTGCCTCCCATTTGCAACAACTTGCTGCACCTTTCAGACAGAGCGATAGGGCGGGAATTTTTGTGGCTACAAAGGAGGATCTGGTGTTATGGTTGGAATCAAAGTTCCACCTTTAGTTGCTTCTCAAGCATGATACGTTATATGTTATCCCAAACTAAAGAGCAACATTATTTTCCCAGTAAAGTTGTTTATAACTGTAATAGCATATCGGATCTTCTGATAAAGTTTCAATATTTTTGTATCATCATCACAAGGAAGAAGGAATCAAATTAGTTATCTGCAGTCTTGTTCTCTCTTTTCCTCAAATGGTTTGAACTTTCCTCAAAGTTTCATGCAAAAAGCTCTCATTTAACAAATGTAAACAACACCTTCCATCTCTCTTACATGCAGACACACCTTTCAGTTACTGTTTGCAAAAACCCATAAATATTTGGGACTTGTTAGCTTAGCAGCGCCAGCTATTCTGCCGCTTGGCATCATATGCTGCGCCATCGTTAAGCATATCTTGAGCATCAGTCTCCATTCCGAGCTTCGAGAGTGCTAAAGCCTGTAAATAAAAAGCTGTGGGCCATTCCGGTATGCACACCTGAGCCTGCATTGCATCTCTCAGTGCAAGTTCCTGTTGGTCTGTCATTAAGTAGGAGAAAGCCCGTCTAGCAAAAACTGTTGCAGAAGGAACCGGCATCATCCCCACCAACTAGAAACAACAAATACAAAAGTTGAGATTCTTGTTGACCACGAAGAATTATGAATTTGTTGCTTTTTTTTTTCTCACCTTTGAGTAGTATTCAATTGAGTTCTTGAAATCCTTGTCTCGGAAAGCAATGTCCCCGAACTTTTTCGTGTTGAGCATTTCCTGCACTTGCTGTGTCCATTCTTGAAATGAAAGCTCATTCTCTGCACCTTCCTCGTCTCTGTAACCAGTTTTAAGCAAAATGTCGTGTACTGTCGCCAGGTCCATCTTTGAACAGGCCTTTCCAAGAGGAGAAAGCATAGTTGGTAATATTACTGTGTTCTTTGGCAAGCCCATCAAGACATGAGATGCAACCTAAGCAACAAAAGTGAAACCAACATAAACAATTTGGATATGAGATTCAAGATATTGTCAATTTCAGGATAAATTCTTTAATACCTCATCTTTCTTTTGTAGTGGTGCCACTGCAGAGAGAAGAAAAGTTGTGTCAGGTCGATCCTTTGCCTCCGATTGAAGGCATTTTGAAGCAAGCTCAACTAATTTAGTCGCATCATCACTCGCATATTGCCCTTCGAGAGATGAATCCATCAATAGCAACGCGTTCTTCCCCCTTATAATATCGAGAGCCTGAATATGAACATCATCAACTAATTCAGATAAGATAACCATAGGGAAAGTGCTCATTAAATTGACAAAAAAAACTGCGTATAAGAGTAAGGAAGCTATGATTGGAGGCACATACATGGGTAGGTGGAATGTGTTTGCCGCTTAAAAGATCTAAAAGAATAGTTCCATAACTGAAGATCACACTTTCAGGAATGACTCTGCCTGCAAAAAAAGCAGAAACCTTTTTACTCTTCAAATAAAGAATTGGTTTATCTTGGAGTAGTATACACAAAGATCAAAATGTTACCTGTCCGTAAAAACTCAGGAGGCGTATAAGCTAAGTTGGTACTATAGCTTTTTCCATCTCTACTGTTCTTCATAAGACCAAACGTCGATAGACGAGGATCACCTTCATCGTCGAAAAGGATTCTGTATGCATTGAGGTCATGGTAGATCTTTCGGTTTTCATTGTTGCAGTAATCAAGTGCCTGTGCAATATAGTCTGCTATTCGAACACGCATTTCCCATGGAAGTGGCTGCTTTTCCCCTGCAAACAAGCACAGAAAGAAGAGAGTAAAGCATCTAAAGAAAATTATAAAGGGAGATTATAACCAAAAAGAAAGTTAAGACTATTACAGTGAAAGAGATGCTTTGAGAGAGTATCATTAGGCATATACTCTGCTACCAACAATCTCTCGTCTCCTTCAGCGCAACAACCAATCAAACTGACTAATCTCTTGTTTCTAAGCTTCCCAACACCAGTTGCTTCCACCTGATTTCACAAGAAAATCAAGGTCAACACAAGAACAGTATTCCCAATTTAGCTAAAGTAAGCTACCTGCAACAATTCTATGCTAAATTCACTAAGAAAAAAGAGAAGTAAGAAACAAAAGAGTACTCCAATATAATTCCTGTCAGTAGAGCAAAGTCGGATACTAGGATATAGAGTGTCCAACAAAAGAGTATAGAAAAGTCGGATCCGAGTATATAAAAGCAGCTTTACAACCAAAGTGTTCAACTTTTCTCAGACTTCAACAAAGACACAGGTAATCATATTCTCTTATAAAAAAATGATGTCTTTATCCCTTTCTGTAACTAATAACCATTACTTTCACTAATTATTGATGAGCTTTGCCTCAAGAATTAGTCTATAAAATTCTAGATTAAGGGTTAATGAATCGATGAACAAGTTACCAAACAAAAAATTCAGCATCGACCTTTTTTCAGATTTCTTACCACAAATTGGTGAGCATCAGGCCAAGACTGCCTAGAGAATCGCTTGATGGCTACGAGGTGATTGCCTTCGAGCTTCCCTCTGTAAACCACATTGGGAGCTTTCTCTCCACCTTCAGAGACAATGCAGATAGGGCTAAACCCATTGGTAGCTTTCCTCAGCTCATTTAGCTCAAATTCTCTGAAATTTTGGTTCTCCTGATCCACTTGGTCCCCATTTACTGTTAACACAACACATAGCCGAAAAAGGCAATTAATTAACCTTAACATGAATTTAAATCCAAAAAGGTAGAAACTTTCCAACTTTGTGTCTACTTTCAAGCCTTAAAAACCCCTAACACACACAAATTTTGAAGCAAACCCCATAAATAGAACAGACGGAAGTAAGCATAAACACGAACCAAATCTGCAGATTTAGTAGCGAGCGAAGAAAATGTGAGTTCTTAGGGATGATTACCTGATTCTGGTTTGTTTGGAACTGATGGATCATCAGAAGAAGGTAGATTAGCAGTTTTGGAATGTAAGCAACCCATTTTCTCTCTTTCTTTAGCTTGATCTCACATAAAAAAATTGAACAATTTATTTCCCACAAATATGAGAAACAGAAACTGAAAGATAAATGCTTAAGTTGAGAGGGATTTTCTGTCTTGTTTCTTGGATTGAGGTAAGAACAATGGTGGTAGGATTTGATTTGGGTATGGATTTGTGCTTTGTAAGCAGTTGAGGAGGCAGTAGAATATAAATTTCCCCGCACATTAAAAGAAAATAATAAATTTGAAAAATTAAAGGGAAAAATGAACTTGCTAGAGAGAGGAGAGAGAGAAAGATCTGAAAGTTGGCTTCAAAAGCTGCAGAGTTGAAAAAATAGAGGTAAACAAAATAAGTCATGTGAATTATGTAGGAAAGATAAGTTTTTCTGCTCTATAAGATTTTGCTTGAGTTGCTTTTTTCCTCGGTTCTATAACAAAGTTCAAAATTTGGGTTTCAGTTTTTTGTTTGATGTGAATTAATATATATAAGTACAAAAAAACATATGAGTTATTCGAGTTATCCTGAAAAACCAGTTTTAGTTGGGATCAAATTTAGGATTTTATAATTTTATTTAGTAGAAACTAACACAAACGATTACATTATATTTTTAGCTCTGTTCTGTTTTCTGCCTAACTATGTAGAAAATTCTATTAATTTGATTGATTTCTATTGATCCATGAGATAAAAAAATTGTCAGGACGATTTGGTTTCTGTCACTCTTGTTTATTTTTTTGTTTTTTGTTTTTTAAAAAAATATTGCGTTTTTGCTTGCTTACTTTTGCTAATTGTTTTGTTTATTGGAGAAAGAGAATAGGTCACAATGTCACATCACATGACATGTCTATCATTAGGCACGTGCCACTAGCTTCTTGGGTCCTGAAATTTACCGAAGATGGAAAGTAACTATTTCACTCTTTTTTTTTCGAGTTTATTGTATTTCTTGATTCACTTTTTTTTTTTTTAATATTGTAGAAGTGTACTGTCAAGTGACAACATAATCGGTATTTAATACAGTATATTACTACAATTTGAAATTTTCCAAATATACAAGTACCGTTATAACATGATTCTTTTCACACGGAAAGTCTTCGGTATCAATCAAAGTACTCTTACATAACCTATTCACCGACATATTAGTAACGATATTTTGTTTTCTAACAAATAGGGGACTTCTATTATAATAAACAGATCTTTAAATAATACCTTTTTTTGACCAATATCTTTAAATAATACTTGAATCTTATATGTCTTAATCTTTATGTCCTGAATAAGCTATTACTCTAACGTGGACCATAACCAAAAAGAATCTTGGACCGAATCAATAATCATACACTATTCATAAGAGTTACTCCAAGAAAAAAGACAAAAACAAAAACAATGCAAACAATTTTGGCTCTTATTAATCTGGATTTTAAATACCCTTCTAAATAGAAGTATATAACCATTAACCAAACTACTCCGTTTTGTACAAAATGGTAACGAAAAAAATAATTTGGTTATACGTCGAAGGATTTTTTATCATTCTTCTAAAATTAGAAAGTTCAACATCGTATTAGTAGTATTATTAATAATTTAGTAGTTGTACACAATTACATACATTATCCTCGAGCCTGACTATTATACTGGATTCAATGCATATACATCAACTAATTATTTTTGTAACAATTTAACTAGATTCAATTAGCTCAACTTGATCCCCTTGTTTCCTTGAAAATACAATACTGATTCCTTCCAAATTTCTTACTTCCAAATGTTATGTCTTCACCTATAAATCACCTGATCAATTACAAAAAAAAAAGATAAAATTTAAGGTCGAAACTGTATAAGCTTAAAACTCTAGGCTATAATCAATAATTTACAATAGTTACGGGTTAAGAGAGAAGTGAAATAGCCCATGATCGAGCCATCTAGGGGATTTAGTTAAACCTTTCAAAACTTTAGTGGTTAAATCCAGTAAATATCTAAAAAATACGGGAAAATGCAAAATCCATGTTACCTGCGTTTCTTTAATTCTTCTTACTCGTTACTAGACGGCGAAGTACTGTTTCCTCCGCCTCCGTCGTCTCCCCCGGCGACCCAATACCGCTTAACGGCGACGAGGATTTTCTCCGGCACAAGTGGACCATCCTCGTGATCCATCAGTTTAGTGTCCCATCTCATTCCGTTTGTAATCTTTCTTACATCGTTTAAAACATCAACCTCGTCTCTGAAAATAACCGTTCCTTCCGGTCTCAAAATCCGATCCATTTCAAGGAGAATGTCTTCAATTTTGCAGCTGCATTATGAAATTTTTGCTAATTATATGTAAGATTCACAGAAAGTTCGTAGCTTTTTAGCCTTTACGTGAACTTTTGAGGTAAATGTTAGTGTATTAATCTTGGTTGATCCGGACTTGTTCAAAATAAGAAAAAGGGTGAATTCTTGACGGTGCTAAGAAGATAAATGTGTAATCTTTTGGATATAGACAGTTCTCAGATCTAACCTGTGTTGATACAAGCTGAAGACATTGTTTGCGTGGATGAGATCATATGTTCTCGGATAAGTCGAAAAGCCTTCACACCTGCAGATTTTTAAAAACGAAACATATCAGATTCGGTGTTGAATGTTTGTCCATAGAAGAAAACACTCTGAGTTTTTTGTTTGCATTTACCAGTCATGGTAGATGCCGATAAGACCTCGCTCGAATACAACACTTAAAGTGTTGTTTGCTATGGTTGGAACAACATTCATAACCCAACATTTAGACGATTCAAGTGCAGCCGCAAATCCACCAAGTCCAGCATTCATATCCATCACATTACGGTATCTCGTGCTACCTATCAGCCTATTGATTCTCTTGTAGTTACTCACTCGCTTCTTCCATAGTTTGTTATCTTCTTGGTATGATTCAGCGTTCACACCATCGACCAAACCTCTGGTTATGCATGGAGGCACTGAAAACAGCCTCTCCGGAAACTTCTTCAGCTTTCCTCCCGCGACTTCTTCTTCTTCTTCGTTTGATACTTTAGGGAATGGAGTCACGCATACTTCCATTTCCTTATACCAGACATCATCATTGTCTTTTCCTTTGCAAGTTTGGACAGATGATGATGACCTGTCGCATGATATGTCGTTTGTTTTCTTTCTCCAGATTGCAATGTCTCCTTTCTCATACTTCTTCTCCCAGCATAAGGACTCTGCGATTTCCTCTATCTTCTTCTGCTCAGCATTGAGTTCTTTCTTAGACCGTTTCCATGTCTTGTAGTTCGTTTTCCAGTTGATTGGAGGTCCGGATAAGACCCAGTAACCACCCGGTCTCAGGACTCTATCGACTTCCATCAAGTACATTCCCTCTGTACAAAAACGCAATCAATACAGTGAGCGATGTGCCATTTAACTGTTTCAAGAGTATATCAATGGAGCAAATGTATCACCATTTGAGGTCCACGGTATCAAACACCGAGAGCAATGAGCCATATCAAAGGCTCTTGGTGGGTATGGAAGACGAATTGACCCGAGTACACCGATGATTGCTGGAACGCCTCTCTCTAGCGCAAACTGTACTTGAGCTTCGTGGTTATCTCGTGGCGCAAATGACATAGTCAATACGTTCTTCTTAAGCATATACGCACCCCAGCTTGCAACCTAAGGCAAAGAAAGACTAAGCTCTACATAATGAATTAGAGAGATTGTAAATGAACCAACTTACTCCACATCCAGTGTCCAATGCGGTTCTAACTGATCCATCTTTGATTGGGATTACGCTAGCTAGCTCTTTGATATAAGCATCGGCACCTTGAGGAAACATAGTTCCTCCTCCAGGGAATTTAAACACATTCCCTTGAAACTTGACCCAGTTTTGTCCAGCTTTCTCAACCGTCAAGGTCTTGAAAGGAACATTCGCATAGTGAACGTAGTCACGGCTTTTAGGCCAAGGGAAAGGAGTCATATACCCTTTAGGAGCCGGAATTAAACACCGTAACTTCTCGTTCTCCGGTGGGCAATGTCTCTCTCTGTAGATCATGTTTTCCCTTGGGAATCTCATTGCTCGTTTTTGTTCTTGACAAGGTGTGTAATCTTTGTATTTCACGTCACAGGGTTTGTACACGACAGGTTTCGGGTTAGCTCTTTGAGGTATCTCCACCGTTTTATGGTGAGGCTCAAAGTCGAGATCGGTTATGATGTCTGTAGTACATTGTGCTTGCTTTGTAACTTCTATTGCTATACCGTCTCCTTTACCAAACCCACTCTTTTGCCATGCTCCAAGAAGATAGAAGAAACAACATAAACCAATCACAATGATTAGAGGATAGTGAAGTTCTTGTCCGGATTAATTCCGCTGGTGGAATTATTCTTAGAACTCATCATGACTTCAGAATCTCCTGAAACATTGAAGAAAATCACAAACTAAAAGATCAATCACTTAGGTATTTAAATAGTAACATAATATATCCTTAACGTAAAGATCTCGAAACAGAGTAGCTAACACAAAAAGCTTCATAAATGGTAAACATTTACATGATTTAACTCAAAAATTTCACTGGAGAAACTAATTATGAAGAAAAGGATGATAAAAGTACTGATTTTTTTAACAGCAAAAATCGAAAATTCAGTGTAGCTAATTGTATAGAAGATATCGTCATACAACGAACAAGAAGATTTCAACTTTAGCATTGCACTAGGAAACCCAAATGAAATCGAAATCGAATTGGAAAAACCCAGAAGGGTTATTGTCATATTGCTTGAACAAATCACTTTGAGAGCTTAAAAAACAATCAAGAAAGAGAGAATTTTTTTTACCTGTTCAATGTAGTGAGGGATTCTTTTGATTGTTTCTCTATAGATCTCTCTGGTTTAGCTCTTTTCAGTGATAAGCTGTCGACGAACGAAAGCTTTCACATTGACAGACGAAAGACTCGCTAAAATAACGTCTCCAATTAATAAAATCAGATTTTTTGAAACACATGTCAATTTGAGTATTTTTGTTTCCAGCAAGAGTTCGACTTGGTAGAAAAACTAAACTTCAATCTTTTCCCATGATAAAAACAAACGATAATAGGTCACTGTAAACTTCAGTAAATTTGGGTGAAAAACTTTAGAGAAAAAGATTGAAAATTCAGTAATTCTCAACAAGACCCATTTAGTTTGAAAATTTATTGTAATTTTGGGATTTAATAATCAATAATATGATTTAAACAAAAAAAAAATCAATAATGTGAAGGTGGAATTTTGGGTATGAAGTCGCATGCCATCTCCTTATCCGTACCAATCCTTTGACCGAATGCAAATACAATTCGAATTACATCATCTTCTTAATCCAAACAAGGTCCTCACGTAATTGTTTCTACAAAATCTAAGTCACTACTCTTCTTCATCTATTACAACTTCAATCATCATCATGAACAAAAACCAACAAAAACAAAAACAAAATCGACAATGTTTCCCTAAGTTCTTGGATCTTATAACATTACCTGAAGAACCCCAACAAGCTTCTATATTGCTCTGTTGTAAATGTACTAAGAGCTTGTCTCTGCAATTCTTCTGTTGTAATTATCTTGCAAGATTGTGTTTGAGTGATTCATTTGTCTAACTCTTTTCTGCGTCTCTCGCCGTTTCTTTAACTTGGATAAGCTAAGAGAACCTTCAACTGAATCATTGATGAGCAAAAAACTTTCAATGAATGTAAACAGAAATCGAAGAGTGAAAAGAGGGTAAAGAACCATTTCGACTTTTCATACCTTGCCATTCCCATACAACCTTTTGTTCACCCTTTACAATTTTCGGATATCTATCTATACGTGAATCCTCTTGTACTAACTCCTCAACCTAATAAATAAACCAGGAATATAAAGAACCATCTCAGGATCCAACATTAGAGGAAATCATACACAGATCAAGACAAAAAAACAGGTACCTTACTCCATAACAGAGGATCTCTTCTTTCTCTAGGAAAAAGGAGATGATCACGCAACCGTGATGCGATAACCCAAGGCTCGCAGTTACTACTACTGTTTGCAGAATTTGATGTCACTGCGTTCTCTTCCAAAAAGTCACAGACCTAATGAATCAATTCAAAACAAACGCCCGTTTCGTACTTAGACACAAAGACAAAGCATAATCGATTAGTCGAGATGATGGATGAGTAAAAGGTGTACCTGGTCGTATAGTTCTTCAACTCTACTTGAAAAATGTCGCTTCCGCTGAATTTTCCTATGCAATATTGCGCAGCCCACAAGCTGTACATCTCAACACTGTAAACAAGCTTGAACATTTCGATTAAGTAAACTATAAACCACTTAATGACTGGCTTTTTTTGCTTTCTAAGAGTACAATACCATTGCACATGAGGACGAGATTATGAAGATGTGCTGCAAGAGCCATTGATGTATGCGACAAGTCACGGGTTTGTAACTTTCCATTAGCGATTCAGGGCACTTTAACTCATTGTTCCTTCACATAAATAAAAGACAAAGTAAGAATCTTTAGCGATGAAACATCTTCAAGAGTTATTCTCCTAACCAGTGATGAAAATACCAACCCATTAGCATTAGTCCTTTTCTCTAGCAGCTCTGCGACAGCTTCTACAGCTTTGGCTTTCACAAAATTGTAAGCAGGCTCGTCTAGATTATCCAAGAAACCGTTGCTACGTAAATCTTCCCAAACATCATTCTCTGGAACCTAAAAGATCGATGAAAATTTCTCAATGTAATGCTCACTATTACCAAAAAACACTATAGTTAAAGATGAATCATCATACCCAAATTTCTTCAGTACCATAGCATTCATTATGAGCATATGCTTCACAAACTTTTCTCTCGAAATGCCCAACCTGATCAACAACACAACCAAGTTGCAAAATGTTTAAAACAAATAATCAACAACACGATTATCTAAGTAGTAGTACGATTCATTACCAATTTCTTTGTTGATTCATTGATCTCTCCATCTTCTATGCATAAATTCCCTTGCTTTCTGTATCCATTATTACATTTCAACTCTCCTTGGTAACATTCCCCATTAATTGGACATGGTTCACATAAATCTGTAGCAACGATATTGAGTTGTGAAAGCGGTCCACACTGGTTAATCCACGGAATTTACAAAATTCAACCATGAAAAAAAGCAATTATTTATGAATCTCGAGCTTACCTAAATCCGATTCGATGGAATCTAAGTTACTGTCGCAGAAAGATTTAGTGTCTGAGCCCAGATAATTGGCGAGGAAACTGCAGCCAAAAGCCACAACACACGCGACAAGCAACACCGTCAGGAGTCTCGCGAACTCTTCCTTGGAAGGGAAGAAGCTTTCCGATGGCTCGAGTAATGATCTGATCGGAGAAGGTGAAGATTTAGGGTTCCGTTTTGGGGTTTTGGTCTCCGATTTGGGTCGCTTCCTTGGTATCGAATCCATCTGTGGACTTCCGACCAAATAAGAGCAATAAATGGAAATTGAAAAACATAATCATTGATAAATGATAACAAAAAGAAGAAAAAGTAAAATAATGGAAAAAAATGAGGCTTAATTAATGGGCTTTCTGTTGACCCACTCGGAGCCCAAATATAAATTCAAAGTCCAGGTTATTTCCAAGATGATTAACGAGAAACAAAAAAGCTTAATTTTGTTTTGCACATAAGCATATTATTTTTCTTTGTATAAAAAATACAGAACATAACTTATTTTGACCAAACATAATGCAGAACATCATTTATTACAAAAGGAAATTTTCTTTCTCAAGTTAACTTTGAGAAAATTTTAAGCAAAGTGTTTCCTAATAGTAAGAGGATTAAGGCGTGTGTTTAGTTAATTAAGAAAAGGGAAAAAACCTTAAAAATACCTCACTTTATAAACATTTGCTAGAAAAATACCCAGACTATTAACGCTATCTGAAAAACACCTAACATTGTTTTGGCTACCTATTTAATACCCGAACATTCAAAAACCGTAAGTTTGACTCCCCATTTTTAACTTCGTTTAGCCGTTAAACGGAAACTCTAATACGGTGTTAATTCCCTGTCAAAAACCTTAACAACACGTGTTTAATTAGCGATGAAAAGACATTAAGTAACCCTGGTTGAGAAATAAGTTGTCTTCTTCTTCCCCAAATCGATTAAAACTGTAAACCCTCAGAAATCTCTTCCTCTCTCTCGATTTCTTCAGCCAAAATGGAAAATTCATCCTCATCGGCGACCTCATTCAACGCGAGCTATAACCAGCTGGACGTTCCTCTTTGCCACTGCAGAAAGCCGACGAGAATGGCCCAGTCATGGACAGATGATAACCCTGGAAGGGTGTTCTTCAAATGTGACACACATGGGTTTTCAGTGTGGGCGGACAAAGAAAAACCGTTTGGTTGGCAGAAGCTTCGTTTGATTGAAGCAAGAGAGCAGATACGGCGTCAGAAAGAGGAAATCCGAGCGCTTAAAACATCTCTTCGAGAAACCCATGTAAGCTTATCTTCGAACTCACCAAATGTTGATGCTGAAATGTTTGCAGAGGAGAAGAAGAAGCTTGAATTTGAAGCAATGGCAGCAAAAGAAAGAGAAAAGCTCCTGCGCCAATTTGTGGTTATTTCATGGGGAGGATTCATTGTTGTCACAGCAATGATACTCACCATGGTGAAGAAGTAGCTTTGATGTAGCTTTGGTTTAGTTTTTTCTGATGTTCTTATTGTTCTTTGATCTATCCGATGTTCTTAGTTTGTGTTTTGTTGTTCAAGGATTTGTGTTGTTGTTTTCATTGTTCTTTTGGTGTAATGTTGTTTTTTTCAATATGAGTGGTACTTGTAGCTTAATCGAATGACAAGAAAAGTAATACCAATGACAAGATCAAACTTGTAGCATAATCGAATTCTTTACATAATGTAGCAAACAACAACTGAAGACACCAAAAGCATCAAACTTGTAGCATAATCATACACTAAAAGCATCAAACTAAAGACCCCAAAAGGAAGACCAATCCTAAACCCAAAGATCCAAAGTAACGAGACAACATTGTCAAGCTACAACCAAAAACATCAAAAGCTAAAACCAACAAGCAATTTCTAAGGAGAGGGTTGTCGATAAGGACCCATCACCTCCGTAGCATTGGATCCCCATACATCAAAGACTCGACCAGTGAAAGGGGAGATGTAGCAACCATAACCTCTAGGAACCAGAAGCTCACGGACACGACCACGGCCACGTCCATGGCCACGTCCACGGCCACGTCCACGGCCACGGCCACGTCCAGTTGATGCACTTGGTGCGCTTGAAGGATGTGGATCAACTGATTCTTGTGTAGAAGTTGATGGTGGCTGCGGCTGTGTAGAACTCTGACCACTCTTCCTCCTTTTTGGAGCATTTTCAATGCTCCATTGATTATCCTCCTAGTACATGATCATAACAGAAGAGATTTACTATAGAACATTAAACAAAAAAGTCAAAGTAGACATAACCAAGCTTGATACGTACCTGTGTCTTTCTAGGCCTTCCTCTTTTTCGTTTAGGACCTTCAATGAAAGTAGCATTTTTACAAGTGCCTATGTTATGACCAGTTTGCTTACAGTTGCTACATGTTATAACTCTTCCTCCTCGTGTGACCTTTGTCGGATTTGATGCTGATTCATGAGGCTCTTTTATCCTGTTGTACTTCCTCGGACGGCCTGGCATTCTCCTTTTTTCAGGAACTTGAATAGGATCTTTGCCTGTCTTGAACCAGAATCGCTCACCATTCACCGGCTTAGTGTTGTCTTTATATGTGTCCTGCCACTTTGTTGTCAAGTAGTACTCATCGACATAACTACAACACAAATAAAAAGAGAGTTACATCACACATATCTAACAAAATGGTAAACAGTTAATCAAATTTTATAACTTACTCTTCAGGGTCGCGGTTTAGCTCAGATATGACATGAATAGCATGGCTGCAAGGAATTTCAGTGATATTCCACTTGTTACAAGCACAATGCTTGTACAGAAGATTCACCTCATAGCTGCAATCATATTGAACAACCTCATACAAGTTCTCACTGCTAAGAATAACTGAATACGTCTCGCTCTCAACTCGATTTTCCTCAAAGAGCTCCATTATGTTAGGTGGAAACCTGCTTTCACATTTTCCTGTCATTTCCTTCCTCCGAGATACACGCTTCATAGAAAGCCTTCTAATCTTTTCAAGCATATTAATCAAAGGCAATTTGCGAGCATCTTTGATGGTTCTGTTGAAACTTTCTGACAGATTGTTGCAGACATCATCACATCTAGACTGTGTACTGAAAAAAGCCTTGCACCAAGTCTTTGATCCGTTTTTAGTAGGTCTTTACATGCCACAAGATCAAACTTTTCCAAAGCTTCCTTGTTAAACTCAAAATCCCCATGCGATGTGCTCTTTGCAATCGCCCAGAAGTAGCTTTCATACTCTTCCATACTATAGACCTTTCTCCAGTTGGCAAAAATGTGTCTAGCACAATGCCTATGCTCCGCTTGTGGCAGGAGATCCGCAATCGCATTGACCAAGCCTTTTTGTTTGTCAGATATGATACTATACCCACTACCTGTCCCTAAATCCAGTTCTGACTGCAGTTTACCAACAAACCAAGCCCATGACTCATTATCCTCAACCCTAACAATTGCCCAAGCAAACGGAAATATCCTATTATCTGCATTTCGGCCAACAGCAGCTAGAATCTCACCTTTGAGCTCCCATTTCATGAAAGCCCCATCAAGACCAATAATTGGTCGACAATTACGCTTCCAACTATCCCTAAGCACGTCAAAACTGATATAAAATCTGTCAAACACCAACTTACCATCAGGCCGAGGGAGTGTCACAATCTCGGTTGAAACATCATTAGACCGCCGTAACTCATACTCATAATCCCACAGCTTAGCAAACTGTTCCTTCTGTGTTTCAATGACCATATCAAGAGCTAGTCTTCTAGCCTTAGTGCATATCCACTTGGAGACAGAGAGATTGTACCTCATCATGATCTCATCCTTGATGTCAGTCCACTTTATACCTGGCCTCCGTCTTGCTTCATCTTTAAACAACATAGCAATTGTACCCTGTTTAAGCATTCTTGCTTTGCTACTCTTCATGTGGTTATGCTTATCCACATATGTTTTAACCATCCACAATCCTATTCTTTTCTCTACCGAGCAGTAAATCCTCCACTTACAACCCTTTTTTGCACAAATTGCTGCATACTTGTTTTTATCCCACTTGTTTTGATAAACATCATAGTTGGTCTTCAGAACATACCTCAGTAGCTGCTCTTTAAACTCTGCGCCAGACTTGAATGTCTGCATCAACCACAAGTATGGAGGCAACTCCTTGCTGTAGTTTTTTCTTGAAGTCTTTCTCTCCACTCTGTGAAATTATCCCATTCCTCATCTGTGTCCTCAGCAGATCAGGATTTCTGGATCCTACATTG
>NW_006256828.1:1829483-1896849 GCF_000478725.1 Eutrema salsugineum | reverse complement strand
TCCGAATATCATTGATCCCTTCTTCTATAACTTCTTCTCCTGTTGCCAAGTCATCTGGGTGTGGGTTGTCAACACCTTTATCATTATCCGCATCACCACCATCACTCTTGGCTCCACCATCACTCTCGTCTCCTTCCTCCTCCTCGTTTTCTTCCTTCTCTCCTTCCGCATTCTCTCCTACAGGTTCACCTTCACTCTCGACTCCATCATCACTCTCGACTCCACCCTCACTCTCGGCTCCTTCCTCTTTCTCGGCTCCTTCCTCCTCGTCGATTCCTTCCTTCTCTCTTTCTGCATTCTCTGCTACAGGTTCACCCACAGTTTTCTCAAGGTAGACATATACTTCTCCTCCTACAAGAGCTTCAGAGCACATCTTCATTAACTCTAAATCAGACGAGAGTTCATCAATATGCTTTGCTGATTCCAAACTCTGATGCGGGAGCTTGTACCACAACCGTTCATACTTCTCGCAGTACTCATCAAAAATGCTCCAACACATGAAATCTGGATCGACGACTAAACTTCCTCCACGGCTTCTCCACTGTATAACCGGTTCCCATCCTTTATAGACATACGCCCTCTATAATGCAAATTTACTTTGAAAGAATCACTGCATTATCAAACAGAAAATTAGTGAAGACACCAAAAGTTCATAAACGACACACACCTAAACCCAGAATTCAACCCAAATTTCTAAATCCTTAAAACCATACCTCATTTCGCAACTCTCGCAAAATCACTTCCTCCTATTGACAGACGATAATCTCTTTTCGATGATCGAATTCGAAGTCGTTGTGATGAAGATTGATTTAGGTTTTTCAATTTGGGGAAGAACAATGGATTTAGGGTTTTCAATTTGGGGGGGGAAATCAGTTCGACTTCTTCCTCGATAAAGGGTAGTTTTGTCTTTTTTTCTTTGATTAAACACGTGTTGTTAAGGTTTTTGATAGGGAATTAACATCGTATTAGAGTTTCCGTTTAACAGCTAAACAGAGTTAAAAATGGGGAGTCAAACTTACGGTTTTTGAATGTTTGGATATTAAATAGGTAGCCAAAACAATGTTAGGTGTTTTTCAAATAGCGTTAATAGTCTAGATATTTTTTTAGCAAATGTTTATAAAGTGAAGTATTTTTAAGGTTTTTTTCCTTAAGAAAATTAATAGTACGCGTTTTTTTCCAACCGCCTCACTTCAATATATAGGAAAAAAAGAAAGCTTTCTTCGCCGTTTTTGTGTTCTTCCTCGCTCTGCTTAACGTCGAGTGCATATTCTTACTCAAAATCGTTCGTCGATGCGATAAGTTTCTTCCTCAAGTAAGTTTCTTCGATTTTATTTCTCGAATCATTGCTCTTTCGTATTCGCTCCTGTAATTTCGTTTCTAAGCGTTAGCGTTTCCTCTTTTTCCACAGTTTTTGTCGATCGCTAAAGTATCGGTATTGATAAACCCTAATTATTTCCGTTCTATTGTGGAAATTTTAACTTAGATTTAGTCGGAATTTGTTGGGTATCTGACTGTTGAATCAAATTGATCGTTTTGACGTATAAACCCTAATTTCGGCTTCTGTGCAGTCGCTCAGAGAAAACCCTAATTTTCAGAAGCTCTAGTTTTGAAACTTGTTTCCTTATGTGTTCAGGTGTTTTCCGAATCTGTAAGAATGGTTGCAGTAACCAAACTGAGGATAAAGTTCGGTCCTGAAGGTTCTATCAAAACCATCCAAAAGTTTCCGGATATTAACAAATGCAGTGATGCGAAGAAAGTTGAGAAATCAATAAGCGAAGATGTAATTAAAGCCTCGAATCAATCGAAGAAGCGTGGACCTAGCGAGCTAGAGGAGGTTCATGCGAAGAAGAAGCAAAAGCTAGACCGTAATTTGGCTAGTCAGTGTTTATCACTGTTAAGATTATTGGGCGGGCACGAGTATGGGTGGATATTTGGTGTGCCTGTGGATCCCGTTGCGTTGAATATCCCTGATTACTTTACTGTCATATCGAAGCCGATGGATCTAGACACAATCAAATCCAAGCTTTTGAAGAATGTTTACAGCAGTGGAGATGAGTTTGCAGCAGATGTCCGGTTAACCTTTACCAATGCGATGCTGTATAATCCTCCCGAGAATTCGGTTCACAAGTGGGCAAAGGAGCTCAAGGAGAGTTTTGAAGTTAGATGGGAATCGCTCAAGAAGAAAAAGATTTCGGAATTATTTGGGAGTGAAGTCAGACAAGGCTCTAAAAGACAGCCAGTTGAAGTGGATTGTGTAAGACAGAGCAGCCCTGAAACACCATCAACCTCTGGGAGATCCTCTGTGGAATTGTCAAAACCAGTGAAAGAGAAGTCCGAAAAGGTTTCTCTTTTGTTAAAGCCTGTGAAACTGAAATTGCAGAGCAAAAAGGATACTCCTGTTGTCACACCGAAAGCTGTAGCAACGAAGGTAAGAATTTTGATCAGAATCCTAGACTTTTAGTTATTATCGTTGTTACTGATATTCATTGTCACATGTTTGACATTTTCAGTTGAGGATTAAGAAACTCGAGCAGGGCCTTGGTATCAGTTCGGTGAAAATCTCAAGCAAGGGTACAGAGTTGGATAATTTTCTTTTATAGTTTTATGCTTTGTTGTTCTTCAGCATTGGAGCTAATCATTTATATGGCATGCAGGTTCAGCTCTAACTGCAGCCTGCAAATGTGGTTCATGTGGTAGGGTTACTTGTATATGCCTCAAGTCCTGTAACTCATCTGGAAGTGAAGTTTCTTCATTAACGGTATGAGCAGAATATTGCTTGTCTTGTGATGAATTGAGTTTCCTCGTGGTCTTGTCATTGACGAAAGGAATCCAAATTTCAATGTCCCTGTGGAAACAGGATTGTCTAGTAAAGAACACTTCAGGTTCACAGGCAAGCGAGTCAGATCCACATTCCAACGGTGAGAAATCTTAAGCTTTTTTCTTTCCCGTTTCATTGAAACACTTCTTTGTTTTCTCTTTCTACAACTTTTGTAACAGTAAGTTTATTCTTATTTCTTTCTAGGGTCTATAAGCTCAAAGAATGAGAGAAGTGGTTCTGTTAGTTCTCATGTTGATAAACCCTTAAGCAGTGCTTTATTGGATAATGGTAATATATTATTCCTCTCCTAAAACTTATCTGCGGGATTCATCTGTTTGTATGGTTTGGTTTCTTAAGATCACTCTTTGATTGCTACAGAGTTGAAAAATACATTTCCAGCTATGCCTCCGTTACCACCTGAGAAGGCTCTTCGTGCTGCAATACTCAAGGGTCAATTTGCAGAGACCATTTTTAGAGCTAAACACAGAAAAGTTCTTGACCAGGTATCATCATTACTTTCTTGATTCCAATTACAAAAAAAAAACACAGACTTTCAACTTTTGGTTTACTTAAAGTTGCTGTCTTTGTTGTGTTTTTTACAGAGTAACAAAGCTGATCTAATTAGAATACAGATTGAAAAGGAACAGATGGAAAGAACTCAACGTGAAGGTACACTTACATGTCCTAATGGAAGTAAGAGGCTAAAACTATTTGTTTTTTCGCCTCTTAACTTGTAAAAAACAATGCAGAGAAAGCTAGAATTGAAGCCGGGATGAGAGCCGCTAAGATTGCTACACGATTGAGGGCAGAAACCGAGTTGAAACAGAGACGTGAGAGAGAACGTCTTGAACGAGAACAGGTATTTCTCGGTATTTTAAAACCCTTTTTTTCGCAGTATCTTAAAACAGTTTAACAGATTGGAAAAAAACCAAGATTCTGATTTCTGTAAATATTTACAGATGAAAATAACATTCGACTTCGAAGAGAATAACATCTTGAGATTGAACGAGGATTTGGTTAATCTCTGTGGGACCTCTAATCTGACAAGAACTCCGTTGCATAAATTGGGTCTGTTTTTAAGAAATGATGAGTTTTTGGACGAGGTTGAGTCAGAAATGTCTGACGCTATTAGAATCGACGATCTTGAGGAGGGAGAGATCTTGTAGTCTCAATACAGATCTAATTTTTGACCAGAACAAATGTTGTGTTATTGACCTGAACTTTGTTAATATATGAAATTAGATGTTCGTTGCTCGTAGATGTATTTGTATATATGTATGATATAGTTTCTGTTTTAATCTCTATGTAAATACGGAAGCACATAACCAAAGATTTTTGAAATATTATGAGAGAAGTTTCTTTTCTTAAACAATTTCAGAAATCCGTAAATTGTTGTAAATGCAGTGATATTCCCTGGATGAGTAACAAACATGATAAATATTGTAAATGCAGTCGTATTTTCTATATTCTTCTTAGAAAAACTTTTGGCTTCTGTATACACTTTCTTTTTTAGAAAAAAAAGTATAAAAAGAGGGGAAAATTGACTTCTGCATACATAGAAAATGTTGACTTGCATAAAGACCGAAACGCTATATCAAATTGTGTAAATTACCGTAAAGACTAAAGCGGACTAGTCCTTCTATGTGAAGCTTACAACCAATGAAGTGAGACTTTGGTATGCTAATGAGGACGAGGAGTGTTGCAGGGGAGTAGTGACCAAAGAGGTGGAAGTCTTTTCGTTTTTTTTTTTCTTTTCCAAAAAGTCAGTGAATAGATTTTTAAGACTTGTTCTTCCAAAACGTATTCTAGAGCTCAAAACTGTTTTTTTTTTTTTTTGGTTCTTCCAAAAAGTATGCGAGTCCAACTGTTGTGGCCACTCACCAGGGGAGGCTCAGACATATTTTCAACTATGTGCTACTTGTCAGTCGTCTTGCCTCTTTATTATACGGTACTACAATTCAATAAAAGTATAAAACACTAAATACAAAATAAATATATAAAAAACAAACCATAAAACTCAAAACGTAACGGGTTCATTAAACTGATGTTTAGAGCATGTCCATTGAAGTTTTATAAGGGTTTGTTAAGGATTTCTAAACCAATTTTTGGATTTTAAATAAATCAAAAAAGGCCAATTTTCTATGGATTGGTCCTTGCATAAGGAATTTATGAACCGATCCATAGAAAGTTTCATAAGCCACGTGTGATGATATTATTGGCTTGTAGAAGAGATGTGTATGGGAAAAAAAAATTTTGGGCAGTAAAATTTCTTTCTCTTCCTCGTCCACATCGACGTTTTCTCATCACGACGACGGCGACGAGGCTCCTGAACGAAATCGGCGTTTAGCGAAGATGTGATCGGATGTGTAACGAAGATTCCGGCATAGATTCGTCAATGTTTGTCTGTATTTACGGTTTATTATTCATCTTTTTGAAATTAAGGTTTGGGTTTGAAGATAAAATTGGGAATTTTTTGTGTAATCGATAATTTTGGAGGATGGTGAAAGGATGATGATGCTTAATGATGATGATGATGATTCCTGTAGATAATTTTGGAGGATGGTGAGAGGATGATGATGCTTAATGATGTTGATGATGATTCCTGTAAAAAACCCATAAAAAACTCTTACCTGGTTATAAGAATTTGTTAATTTTTCTTAACACACAAAAAATTAATAAAATATTGTTAAGAATCATTTTTTGGATTTCTTATGTACATGGTCTTAGAACACCTCCATCAAGGTAACATAATCCATTTTGTGGCACAGTTTCGTAAGTAAATCGAATAAAAATAATATTTAAAACCCAACTGTACGACGGATCGCTCCTTTAGAGACAGAAGAGACTGTCTCTTACTGCTAGGTGGAGGTAGGTGATTGGTTACTTTTGTTTTTAATTTTTAATCATTAAATTCATAATATTTTTTTAGAAAAAATCAATTCCTCCTCGTTGTTGTCGACGGAAAAGAAATCAGAGATTCCTCTGATGAATCCACTGATCTGGCCGCAATTTAAATCTACTGGATATACTTGCCGGCGATCATCGATTTCAACAATATTAGGTCCGGCGATGATTGGAGTGATTTCAGCGGCTATGTTTTTTTAAGATTATGACCTTCGTCTTACCTCCTCCGTTTCTCTCGATCACATCTCAGATTCTTCAGCCAGCTTCGGTGAAGAGAGGATAGGATTCCATCAACGTCGTTTTAGTAGTTTCGCGATTCTATGCGGCGTACTTGCCGGACAAAACGACGAGGGATTGTCTTCGTCGTCACAGTCTTTGTCGTCGTCCTCCACCTCCACCGCCTCCGATTATAACCGCCACTCCACCGAGGAAACAGAGGACTCTTCTGCGAAGAAAGAGCAATGCGGCGAAAGGGATTAAAATGGTTTTCTCTTCTCTGTATAATCAAGGAAAGAGGAAGAAGAAGCTTCAGAAACCAAAGAGAAAGGAGAGAAGCGAATCTTCAAAAACACTAATGGAGGGAGAAAAACACTACAATCTCTTAACTATTCCTAACTCCAAAAAAAATTATTAAACAAATTTTAAAAACCCAAATATGGGTTACACCCACAAAAGTCTAAACGTTTGAGCCACCGAAAACCCTAATATTTTTTCGAGAACTCTTCTCCGCACGTAGCAAAGTTTTGCTAATGTATCCCACAGCCAGTGCCATGAACGATGAAGAGCCACCACTGAAGAAGAATAAGCTGCTAATAGAGCCAAACCTTGAATCTTTCACTTCCAGATGATTTGGTAGTGAGCATCTTAGCCCGTGTCTCGATATTGTATTACCCAACTCTCTCCTTAGTCTCCAAAAGCTTCCGCTCGCACCTTACTTCACCGGAGCTTTACCAGACCCGGTCACTTTTAGGCCGTAAAGATAATTGTCTCTATGTGTGTTTACGGTTCTCTACTACTGACCCTAAACCTCGTTGGTTCATGCTTTGTCGAAGACCTAATACCAATGAAACTAGGAAGAAGAAGAAGGAGAAGTCAAGTGGGTATGTTTTGGCTACAATCCCAATTCCCCATTCTCCTCCTGCGCACGGGTCGGGTCTAGTGGCTGTTGGTTCTAATATCTACAAGGTTGGCGGATCCATCAATGGCTCTCCCTCATCTAGTGTCTCAATCCTAGACTGCTGGTCTCACACGTGGCTCGAAGCTCCAAGCATGCGGGTGAAGCGGGATCATCCATCAGCAAATTTCCTTGATGGAAAGATATACGTAACAGGAGGCTGTGACTCGTCAAACTTTATGGAGGTTTATGATCAAAAAACCAAAATTTGGGAGCCTGTGTTGAGCCGTGAAGGTAGGGTGGTGATAGATATCTTTCCTGATCAAAAAACTAGTATCGTAGTGGTTAATGCAAAGCAATACATTTTTGGGGATAATGTGGCTTACAACCTCAAGGATGGTGAATGGACTAGTTTCAGCGGATGGAGATGGTCCTCTTCTTTTGTGATAGAGAACGTACTTTACTATTATTATTACGAAGAAGGGTTTAAATGGTATGACACTAAGGTAAGATCCTTGAGAAGTGAGAACTGTGAAAGGTATGAAACGACTGCCTAAGTTTGCTCGTCATGCCAATGTTAGGTTGGTTGATTATGGTGGAAAGATGGCACTTTTTTGGGACAATTTTGTGGCTTCTGGTGGTGGTGGTGGCTATCAGAATAGGAGGATTTGGTGTGCGATGATTTCACTTGAAAGACGCAATAATAGTGAAGAGATTTGGGGGAATGTCGAGTGGCATGATGCTGTGCTTCCACATCCAATCCCTAGGGGATATATATTTGAGCATGTCATTGCTGTCACCGTTTGATGAATTAGCATACGACGAGACAGATCTTGAATGTGGTGAAATCTTCAGTGTGATTGTGGGTGTTATACATATTCGTTTGATGATTGTGTCTTGCGTTTTTTGAGTTTATTGCAAAAGACATCATTTCACTTATAATGCTTTGATGATTGGCTTATTTTGTTTTGAGTGTTCACTTTTCTCTTCTTGTGAAACCTAATTTTCTTGTTCTTCCAAATAATATATGGCTTTACAGTTTACATAACACTTTACAATCAAAATATTTACACTGTAGTAAAATAATATAATATATAAATATATTACAAGCACATCTCAACCAATTAACCCTCTTAAGTAGTTATTGCCATTTGTTTCATTCTTCCTATTTCCGCTTTATTTATTTGTATTTTGGAATTTCAAATTTTGTTTCTTTAAGAAGTTGGCCCAAAAGCTATTTAGAAAAAGCTGAATATCATATATACATAAAAATAAGAGAAATGTATAGTACAAATGTTCAATCAGACAATCCAAACCACACATATTGTATATAAACAAATTGGTAAAAGAAGAAAAAATTACAGAACAAATAGAAAATAGAACAGTGTCGCTTAATTAGTTTCTTCAGTTTATTTCCTGACTCCATATATGGCAGCAATATAGAGAAGCTGAGTTGCCGAAAGTATTATTAGAAATGCCTCTATTGTTCTCTGACAAAGAAATTAAATTAAATTATATTTTTTTTGAGTGAGTTAAATTACTAATACCATATCCTCTATACATTAATTGACAACCAAATTCAAAATACAACCTTTCTTTTGTAAGATTTTACATCTCATGTTACTCACTTATGTACTTGTATGCATATATAGATATAGACAAATTTTATATCAATGAATCTAATCGAAGGACAATTTGTGATAATACTCACCAGACGAGCATTTCTCATTCCAAGTTCAATTTCCTTGCACCCAAATCTGGACAAGAACAATGAATTATGTAAATTTTGTTATAATCTATAGAATGATATAAAAATTGTTGAATTTTAATAAATCACACATTTTGTTTTGTTGTCTTACCCCATGGCTAAAAGTGTGAGCGACCAAGCAATGGTAGCTGCAGAGACAGCTGCCGGAAGACTTGCCGTAGTCCATGACTGTAGATGACTGGCGCCAGCTATAACCGAGGCAGCTCCAGCAACTCCGGCAATCAAAGCGAACATCACGAAGAATCCAGTAGCCGCATTTCCCATCGGAAAATATATTGGCGAGAAATGAGCCGGAAGACTATAATCCGCACCTTGAGTTTTTTTGGAAAAATTAAAAATTTATAAATACTTTATGGAAACTAGATAAACACTGATTTATCTAAAACAATCACTTTAGACAGGCGATTAATCAGTTAGAACCAGGAATCATGATTAACCATTTATCTAGCAAATTAGTAGTATAGACATATAATAATCTCTTTTCAAAAATACTATACAGTAATACCAAAAAAAATACATTAAACTTTTTTTTAAAACTACATTAATTGCTTTAATCTATAGATTTTCATGCTATAATAAAAGGCAATCTCTAATGAAATATCATATAGTATGGCATTAAGTTGAACCTTAATTTTGCTTCATATATAAAGCACACATCCTTTGTATCATGCAGTTTTAGTAGTTTAAAAATTGCTTGCATGCATAACTTTTTCCAGTTTTATAGTCCGACACTATAATGATGAAAGGAACTATAATTATAATTTCTAGACTAAATCGACCAAGAACTTACACCAATAAGGCATAAAAAAGGAAACTAAAACAATCATATATACCAATAAGGAATCCATGGCTGATGGCTTTGTTCATGGACCATGCTCCAATCCCGAGAACAATAGCGTACATGCAGAAATTCAGGACTAGAAGCAAAGAGGCCACCGGTTTCATCTGCTGTGCCGCCATTTCTTTCCCGGTCACTGGAAACCAGAAAAAAATTACAGAAATATATATATACAGGTATATATATATGTTTTTAATTTGGATCTTTATAATTTTGGTTGTGGGATGTTATATAGGTTTAAGAAAGTTTAAGTTGATGGTGCTTTTCTTGGTTAAGGCTGTTTGGTTTTTCTTTATTCTTAAAGGCGATTTAATTCTTGTTCTTGCAGGTTGTAAAGGTGATTTCTGTTGATTTTCTTACAAAGAATCATAGTTTGCTTCACTCAGAGGGCACACTTCAATATTTTTTTTTTTAAAAAATGATACGAATCAGTTAATTTAAAACATTTGCAAACTTAAATATTCTTTGATTCATTTTACAGTATTTCTTTCCCATCTTTCTTTTATTTTAAGCAACTTTGTATCACAGATACACATAAATATTCAATTCATAAGCATCCGTATAAAGTTTCAAGATTTCTTAGCTTTTTTTGTTTAAAAAATATAAAAAAATATGTGTGGTGTGTGGAAGACGTAACTATATGCATATTTAATAGGTTCCAGAGTTAAAAGTACCTCTTAGTCGAAGTTTATAGAGGAAACCAATGACGATGGTACCTTGCTGAGCAATTTAATATATTCTTGAGTTGTCCTAAGACTAATATCATGCGATACGTTTTTCGTTTTTCGAGCATATTGAACTTGGTAGTAACTAGTAAGACCATCTTACTTATTCGCAAACATGAATTATGAAAAAGCTAACAGTAGGTCCGGGTTATGAAAATACATTTTACAAAAAAAAAAAACATCATACGATTAGTTTTCCATTGATATTCCACCAATAAACAAGTTTTTACTTTTTACATTCACAGAGAATATTCAGAGTACCAGATGAGTTCTGGTGTACACTCATCGGCATTTTAAACCGCATTCTATTAGTCTGAGTCCATTGAGATTGAGGCGATATAGATAATTCAGATTGATGCCAAGCTGGAAGATTATTGACATGCAGCATCCTATCATTTCCAAGGTCGTCAGATTATTGGGATTCTGAATCGAAGAAATTGTTAGCTCATCAAGCTTGAGCAACCATGCATTGAGATTGAGTGTTTCGAGACTTGTTGCTAATGGACATAACCATGGAAGTCATTGACATTAGCATCAACATTAGCAATTTAGCATGTTGGAATCATCGTAAATGTGGAGGTGTATTCTTAGTCAGATATTGGTAAAGACGAAAAAGAATAACTGCTTAAGTTTAGGAGAACAGCTTGCATGCTCATTGATACTATGAGAGGTATTTTTATATTACAAGGGTTTAGGTAAAGCTCGCAAAAGATAGTACGTACGTAATATCATAAATTCTAGATACCATAAGAAACAATTTATATTTTTAGGGAACGCTGTGGTACATCGAGCCAATACCTAGTCAAAATGGTTCATCATCTTACGAATCAGATCATATATATGATGACAAAATTTAATTTTAATTAAAAAAAAATTAATTTTATTAGTGACGGTTTTACAACTGTAGTTTAGACAGTGCTAAAAACAATGGCTAATAAGTAATAACGAGGAATGCTATTGATTTCAAAACTCAAACTAATTAAGGATAAGATGCAGATGCACCTGTAAAATTAATTAGGAACTTAATTCAGAAAAAAGTACCCAACGCACACCTAAAAAAATGCTTTGACATTTATTTAATTGTTTTCTCGGACGTAACCGAAATAATACATGAAATAATCCAGTTTTTGGCTGTAATATTTATTACATGCATGGATTGATAGAAACAGAGACCGTCAAAGCGTGATAACAAGAGGGGAAATTTTAAGGGAAATCGATATCAAGGTTCTTGGACTGATAGAATTTATCAAGATACTCAGTTACTGATTTCGATGCAGTAACATAGCTTTGCATGTGTACCTTAGCTGTCTCCTCTGTAAAAAAAGTCATAAATAAATAAGAATATCGTTAAAATGTATAGTGCGCGACTTGCAGCCTCAAAAACGTATTGAAGACAACTGAATATTTTTCCCAACAAATAACAACACGAAAACCCGCCGACCACTTTTAGTCACTAGACTAATTTAGTGGGGCTTACTGGGGATAGGGAAATTTTGGGATGTACCAATTATGGCATTTTTATGCTGGCATGGAGTTACTAGAGGCCTAAAAACGGACATAAAATAATATGGCATTTTTCCCTGACTGAACTTGGAGGATGGAGGATATTGACGGTAAAAATAGGAGGGTACAATGTTTTAAAAGAAAAGTGACAAACTATATTGTTATATTAATTCTCATGGACTTTGAATTTAAAATTAATTGACAATAGTGAAAAAAGTTCAAACCTTTTTTTTAGTTTCAAGGAATGAGTTTCTAACACTTTGAAGTTTGAAGATTTTTTTTTTTTGACATAATTTTATTTTATATATGATGTCATATTTGTTTTTTTTTTTATGTGCAATATGATGTGATATTCTTAACACTATATTTCTTAAGATGATGCATCTTTTAACCCTACTCGAATCAAATCACATTTTTAGATCAGCAGAATACCAAGTTAAGGTTCATTGCCGTTTCAAAACCAAGTGATATAGTTGTTCAATATTATATACTATACGTCTTATTTTTGTTTTCAATGTGTACGTGATTCCTATTCTAAGAGAATTCATTGACTCACCAGTTTCATTGATCATGAGCAGTAGCTCAGCCCTTGAGGGGAGAAAGACAAATCCTGAACTAGCAGATTCCTGAAGAGCATGCCCATGGTGGGGAGCTAACACTTGACTGTAAGCCTTAAACACTGCATCCTTTAGGGAGCTATCAGGTCTGTTCAAAAGCATTTTAACCCACCATAAATTTAAGAACCTCAAAACAATTTTGATCGGAAACTCATAAGATGCGTTTTTTTCGAACCTCCATAACATATGCGTTATTGCCAACGCATAATTCCACTCAACAGTTTGCAAAAGAGTTTAGAAGAGCACTTACTGGGTTGCTATTATCTCTTCAAATAGAACCCTGGCCATTTCAAGAGCACGTTTAAGCCTCAAAAGTTTTCTTGTAAGACTCTCATATTTCTTTGCTTGGCCTGCCTCAATATCTTTTTCAACCATTGCTTGTAATGTGGATGTTGTGCTCGATGCTTTGGCAAATTCATCAACCTGAGAAATTTTGTTTTGACTCTCGTCAAGAAAAATAAACCCAAATCCAAAGTTTTAAAATACATTAGCTAGCGCTATTTGTACGACAGAGCACTATACAATTGTATACATCAATACATGTATATATGGTCATTTACATGAGTAATACACGATGAATGATTTCCAATGAAAAGAAATATCAAATAAATCTTCATTAGTGTATATATAAATTCGCTGAGAGAAGGAACACAAACATGTTATGAAAAGATTGCATTATAGACTCATAAGAAAAATATTACAAGAAACATTCACTTATGTATGTATAACTAACTATATATATCCTAAATTTTCTATATTAAAATAGATACCAATAGTAACACTATACATATGTATATATATAGATATATATATATATATAGGTTTCTTAAATTGAGATATTGACAAATATGTATGATCTTTCGAAAGTCGAATCTCAATCTTGACTCACGATTCAGTTTCAGTTCATATTGTATACCTCCCAAAAATATAGGCGTAATACATTCACAAATATTACAATAAAAAAGCCACAAACAATAAAAGGAATCAGTGCCTAATCTAAACCTAAAGAGCAACACTATTAAACTATTCAACTATTCAAGATACCACCAGTCCACTACCAATTCGTTTAACCTCTCAACATCTCTCAATAAGAGTCTTTATATTAGGAACATAATTAACTAAATCGAAAAAAGAAAAACAAAGTCCATAATATCAGTCTCCTGTATGTATAGTATTCATAAATCAATTCACTACTCTCCTCAACCAAACTAACATACCTGACGAACGAAGTTTATCTTGACATACTTGAAGGCTATTTCAAGGACGCCAAACAGGTTCGAGAAGTGAGAACAAGCATCAGAGAACTGCTTTAGAGGCACACCAGGACTCGGTGAATTCACGATGGACTCCAGTTCCTTAAAGCGTCTGCAACTATCTTCAGTGGCTTATTTGCCATTGGCAATCGATCTTTCTTTCTCTCAGATCTCTCTCTCTCTCTCTCTCTCTCTCTCTCTCTCTCTCTCTCTCTCTCTCTCTCTCTCTCTCTCTTTCTCTTCGGCTCTATGTTCAATTTCTTCTATATGACCTTTTTATTGGTAACTGATTTGATCGACCGGAGAAAGATTGATGGGATGTTATAGTCAAATGATACTCTCTCATGATCAAAAGAGTAGTACATTTTTATTATTTATTATACAAAATAGTATTTTTATCCCTAACTTGTAGTTGTAAGTTTGTAACCTTTCTATTATCTTAACCCCTATTAATCCGTTCGATGTGATGCGTTGTTCAATTATTTGTTTCCATCTATTTTTATATAGTAAAAACTATATAAATCAATACTGTTGGAAGTACTTGGAACTATGATACTATATTAATTTAAAAATTATATTTGAGATATATTATTTTTAACATATATTTTTATCTAACGTGAAAAATAATTTCTTTCATTTTATATCTTGATTAAACTAAACGGATTTGTTTTATTTTTTCTGTCTTTACTAAGACAAGATTTTTTTGGGTTATGCGGTTCTGTTTTGTTTATCGAGCATACTATTCTACAGTGTGAATGTAAATTTTTAGATATAATTCAATTATATAACACAAACAAATTGAATTAATAAGATAAATTAGAGGTAAATTTCGTTTTGAAATCATCTATTAGTAAATTGTTTTATTATTTTCTTTCCGGCATGTGTATATGATATTATTGAGACAATATATTTACATATTTTTTTGAAAATTTATAGTTTATATAGATAGAATGATTATATATATGTTAATTATCTGTATAAATAAATGTATAAACATATATGTATATATATATATATACATATATATATATATCAGAATGGACTTTTAAAATTTAATATTTATAATTTAGTTCGTTTTTAACATACTTAATTTTAATATTTTTCTTGCTCTATAAAATTACAGTTATCAGAATTCTTAATTTGAATTAAAACAAAAACAGATTCAATTGACTTTAAATGATATTTCGTCCAACCCTATTGTTCATTTTTTGATATTCTTAGGAGTAACAAAATTTAAACCTCAAATCAGTACGGAGAGTTTGTGATAATGCCTAGTTGACCACTTGACCTCGCTGTCTTCAAACAAAATAGTATTTTACTAGGATTGAACCTACTGGTGGAGTAATTTTTTAGCATTAGTTTGGATATTTATAAATATTATAATATATTTAACTAATTATTCTAAATAGAGTTGTTAAACCAGACCAAATTATTTATTTAACCTATTTCGCATGATACTAAAAACATACTTAATTTTTATTTTGTTTTTACAACCTTAAATTTAATATTTTTTAACTTTTGCTTTGATATATATTCAAATACAATAATACAGATTATAATAAAAAGTATTGCAAATTTTGAATATATTTTTATTGAATATATATATACACATATATATTGATTATTATTTAAAATATTATAATACTAAAATATGATAAAAATTAAAATAAAATAATAAAGACTTTTTATATATATATTTTTAAAAATTTGAAAGATAATTATATTATTTTTTCTTATTTATAACAATATTTTATGTAATAACTTATAAAATAAAATTTATTTTTTTAGGATAACTTAAGTTTAGAGATTCCTAACTTGTAGTTGTAACTTATAAAAAAAATATTTTATTCCCACCTTTGCGTTATTACTTATAACTTATCTTTTTCTAGGGTCGTTGAAACCTATCTATTTTTTTTTCTAACCTATTACTCCGTTTGTGTGATGTGGATTAGTAAACTATCCAATATTTTCAATAGTAGCAAAATTTCCAATATTTATAAGAGTAGTGGCTTGATAGATATATTTAAATTCTTATAATATAACAATTTGGATATCATGATAGAACACTCTGGATTTAGATTTAAATATCTGATATTCGTTGTAATTTGGAAGCTATAATATCTCATTTCGTTTTGAATTTATGACCAAGATAAAAAAATTTCATTTCAAAAATGATATTTTACCATATCTTTGTAGAAAACATTTCGATATTTAACTTACTTTTAAGTTATATCAATGATTCAACTGTGCTCAATTAAATATTGTAAATATCTAATCTATTGTAAATACATATTTTTGATGGTAATCCAAACAGAAAATGGAATGATGTAAATGAAAAACAATTGATTCACGTTTTTTTTATAAAATGTTACTGAAAAAATATTTTGGTTTATGCTTTATGAAATGTATAATAGGTCTTCCGTCTCTTCCGCCTTACTTAAATGTTTTACGAAGTTAGAATTCACATTCTGCTTTTTTATATATGGCCTACACCAGTTAGAAATTTAGAATATGTTTTGTCTTACATTAATATTTTTTTTTGTTTTGTTCTGCGTAGTTTAGAATTAGAATTCGTCTTCTGTGTAGATTAATATTCGTCTTATGCAATGCATAATACTTTTCATTTATGATATCTCTTATGTATATGAAACATAAAACAAAATCTTAAATTTAAGAGATGAATATATTGCAGATCTACATAATTTGTGCTGTATGAATCTTATTTCTTAATAACAAATAGAGATTATTAAAACAGAATATTGTAGATTATTTACTTTGGAATCCGCTATTACAACAATTAAAAAGGTTAAAAATGTGGTATATGTCCCACTTGTGAGTTGTGACTCATTTCCCTTTTGAAAATACGTTTGAAATCTATTTGATCGTGGATTTTACCATAAATTGAGTTTCATATTTTCATCATTTTCTTTGTGTTCTATCTTGCTTTTCGTTGTGTTTTTGTCACATTTAATTAGTCTTGTTGCACTCTAGATGTTCTAGAGTGTTTTTGTTCTTTTTTTTGTAATTTTATTAAAGTGTTGGTTTGTTGTGGATTATATCAAAGGAGTTGCATAGAGCCATAGAGGTTGAAGTAAGATGGAGAAGACACCTTTGAATCCAAAAAAAGTGAAAGTAAAAACAACCCAAATCGTCTGGAAGATAATATTGGATGAAGGCTTTCCCAAAATAGATTATACTCAACTTTGGATACAACATAGAATTGACACAATTAGGTTAAAAAAAAAAACAGAGAATTGACAATCTTTATTTTCTTCACCAGAGAGGCTCCTCAAAGCGGTGGCTGTCTCGAGAGTTTTGGCCCTTTTTTAGCCATCGACTTCAATCTGAGTATAGTCATCTGAGAGTCGCAGACCACATTCTTTCAGTTTGACTCTATTACTAGGCAGATTAAAGTTTATCTCAACTTGATCACACTCTTGGCTTAGAGGGAAATGACAATCAAATATAAGCTGATGATTATATTTCAGATGCAAGGACAATTCTCTTGGTTTAGCAAGCTCAAAGTAGTTCCCGTTCTTGTCTCTAAACCGACACTGTACCTCAATGTCTATAAAGCCAAGCGTCTCTGATCCATCAGAAATGACAAGATCAGAAAAAACGACACAAGCCTTGAACTCCAAGAAAGACTGTTGAGAGAGATAAGAAGGATGCAGAGGGAAGGTGATGGAGCTACTGCTCGATCGGTGAGTGAAATATGGAGGCACTTCACCTGGTAAGATGAGATAATTTGAAGCTGAATTTTGGATGAAGGCTTCTTGATTTGAGTTGAAGCAATTGGTGAAACTGATCAATGACAAGTTAGAGCCAGTAGTATTATTGGTGTCTTGTGCTTTCTGAGGCCATGTAACTTCATCCAGTTGCTCACAATCTGAGAAGAAAACCTCCACAAGATTTTCAAGCTCGAAGATTCTTGATGAGATGCATTTTAGCTCTTTGCATTCCCACATTTCCAGGGATTCGAGGCTTAAGTAGTTTTCGATCCTTTGAGGAACTTCTTCGATTGCTGTTTGGTTTAGGTAGAGTGTTGAGATGTTGCTTGAGATATCTGGAAAACTCTTCAACTTGGAGCATCCGTTGAGATTGAGGCGATACAAAGATTCGAGGTTGATACCGCTTGGAAGAGACTCCAACTTTGTGCATCCAGCCATGTTCAAATCCGTGAGTTTATTGAGATTTTGAAACGAAGAAAGCGTTATCTCCACCAAACTCGAGCAACCATTGAGATTTAGTGTCTTGAGACTCTTTGCCATTGAAAGATCCGGGATTTCTTTCAAGTTTTCAGATCCCGACAACAGTATTTTCCTGAGGCTTGTAAGAGGCTGAAAAATAAATGAAAAAGAACCAAGGTGATGGAGTTTAGCTTTATACAAGTTTCTAGTCTTTGAAATATATATGACTTGATTTTGACCCCCCAAAAAAAAGAAAATTGATACGACGTTTTGATATGTTTTTAAAAACTAGTAATTGATCAGTGTCATACCTGAACTCCATCCCACAACCTCTCGCTCAAGATTTGCTCCATGCGAAGTTCAATGAGATTCTCAAGACGCAATGGAGAAGGGAATATTTCGAAAGAGGTCTTGTTTGCAATGATAGACTCGACTTTACTTGAGATATCAGGGAAAACCTTCAACTGTGAGCATCCAGTGAGAACGAGGTGAATGAGAGATTCCAGGTTGGCATTTGGAAAAGACTCCAGTTTTGTGCATCCAGCCATGTTCAAATCCGTCAGTTTATTGAGATTCTGAATAGAGGAAGGAAGCTCCACCAAACTTGAACAACCGTGAAGATTCAATGTCTCAAGATTGGTTGCGGTCGAAAGATCTGGTATCTTTTCCAGGTGTTTAGATTCCGACAAATCCATATCCTTGAGGCATGTAAGCGTCTGAACCAAAATAAGTATATAGAGAAATTCACACATCAATTGAAATGATTGTCATAAAAAACCATACTAGTAGTAATAATAGCTAGCAACACTTATTAGTTGAGTTACTAGTAATATTCAATGTTTTAGATCGAAATATTGTTGGAGATATGTGAACAAATTAAATGTGGAATTCATGGATTAAAGATTATCATTTCGGTTTAGTCCAAATAAGATGTGATTGATTTTGGTTTAACGATTGGACTTTGGTATTAGATTATGATATATATATATATATATATATATATGAATATAGAGATTATATGCATAGAGACCAATACCAATGATCAATTTCTATCAAGTACTATCAATTTTCTAATTACTTGAGTTAACTATACATTCTGATAATTAATCTATCGAAACTTACCTTGACTCCTTTCCATAGCTTCTTAAGCTTGCTGTTGGGCAATCTAAGTTCCACGAGATACTCAGGACAAAAATCACTAGGCATGGATTCCATTGGAAATCCCGGCCAACTAAGTAGTTTGAGTTCGTCTGGAAAATATTTGAATCTTTTTGGTAATTGCCATTTAACTTCTTTCGTCCACTCCAACGTTTTTTTATAGAAATTTAGGAAACGGAGATTAAACATCCGTTTAAAAGCTTTGTCATCTATCCGCACCTTGTCAACTTCGCATAAATCCAATGATATACCTATAACCTTTTCAGTACCCTGAAAAAAATATGCAAGAATCATATTGTGTATTAAAAAGAGAGCACCATTCAAACTCATAGGCAGATCTAGTTATGGAAAGAGTAAGAGAAATCTTACGGTGCAGCCTCGAAGTACATCGCAAATGTCCTTTGAATCCATTAGATATTCCCGATTTCCAGGGTTGTCGGACTGTGCACGAACAATTTCTTTACCCATTTCTTGAACCAGACAGTGCATCTCCACGATATTCGTATTATTCCCCGCAGATGATAATACGCGTATGAGGGACTTATCAACTAGAATTTCGAGACAAGCATCAACATTCAACTCACTATCTGAAAGCATCAACTTGATGGAATTGATTTCATAGCCGTTAAAGAAGCATGCGATGTGACGAAACATTGCTTTGTATTCTTTTCTTTCTAATCCTTCGTAGCTGATGCTTAGTGTTTTCTTAATACTCGTGTCTAGACCTTTCAGGCTACTTGACATAATATCCACCATAGACTTATCGTCTCTCCCACGCAAAGACGCGCCAAGAACGTGAAGACCCAAAGGAAGACGACCTGCTTTCACAGCAACTTTGGAAGCGAGCTCCAAGAAACGATCAGGCGGAGAGTTTTGCTTGAAAGCAGATTGACAAAACATCTGAAGAGCTACTTTTTCAGATGGGAGACCAACCTCATAGATACATGTAATCCCATGGGCTCTTAGAATATGCTTATCTTTTGAAATCGCAATGATTCTGCTCCCAGGACCAAACCATTCATCTGCACCTGCCAGGGCATCTAACACAACTTGATCATCCAAATCATCGATAAAGATAAGAACTCTTTGGTGCTTTAGCTTGTCTCCCACGGTACCCAAGTGTTGAGCCGTCATGCCCTCTTTGTCTAATATTTTAGATAGGAAATTTTCTTGCAAGTGCAACTTCATGTTGTAGTCTCTCGGGTTGCCTTTGCTGTAATCTTTGATACTCTCGGATATGAAACGCATGTCTATGAAAATCCTACCTTGGAACTGATGAGAGAGTCGATTATATAGAGCTCTTGCAATGGTAGTCTTGCCAATCCCTGAGGGACCCCAAATCCCAACCGTCTTCACTCCTTCAGATTTCAAGTCCAACAATGCACTCATCTTTACAAAATGATCTTCGATTCCAACAATGTTCTCAAAATCCTTAGATGGAGTTGTTAGTTTCTCCAAAATATTACTGACCATATCTTCAACCAGTTTTGCATCATTTTCCCTAACAATAAGAGAGAAACAACAAAGTATGAGAATAGTCAAATCTCAACTAGTAAAACATACAGTATGTTCAAAAAGAATATAACATGTTGTGGTTTCGGACTTGTGAGGATTACAGATTTTGGCCCAAAAACTCTATTTCAAAAGAAAAAGGTTCAGCAAAGTCATACCAATTCCGAGAATCAAATCCGACCTGATTTGCTACATCGGTCAACGCTGTCCTCCATAACTTTATCTCATCCTCTGTTTTGTCGTTGCATCTGCATGTCTCTTCAAAGATTTTTCCAAAGTCTCCGGACTGTTTTCTTACATGAGAAGGATCTAAACGGTAGAAAACCGGTATCACAAGTTGACCCAACTTTTTCTTGCATTTCACTATCTTCAGCATCTCGTTTAGGCACCAGGCAGAAGATGCGTAGTTTTCAGTGAAGATGACGATGGCGATCCTCGAATCTTTAATCGCCTCTTTAAGCACGGGATCGAGCGTTTGACCTTTCTTGATCTTGTTGTCTTTGAAAGCACTGATAAATTTACGATCCAGCTCCGTTAGAAAGTGGCTAACGAATGTTTTGCGGATATCTTCACCTCTGAAGCTCGGGAAGACGTCATAGCGCCAATTGCAAGACACCGAAGAAGAAGAAGAAGACATTAACAAAGCGAAATTCCAGAGAAAAAAACAATCTCAGAAGAAACTGATGGTTCCTCGTCTTCCTAAGTTGTTGTTTATTGTTCTCCAAGAAACAAGGATTAAGAACAAAGACTTTAAACAAGAACTAAGAGATTATTTTTTATCTTGAAAAAAAAAGGATTGAGAGATTTGTTTTCCTAAAAGAACAAGAACTGGAATTTTTTTTCATTTTGTTTTAGATTAACATGAAAGTTGAAAGAATGTACGCTATCAGTTGAATCTAAGCTGCAAGGAAAAGGAGATGACGAAAGGAGAGAGACGAAGGGTCTGGGTTTTTTTTTTCATTAATTAAAGACTTGTCTTTCTGTTAATTTTCATTAATATAATTTAAACCATAGTTGTGTTACTATTTAATCAGAGTTTACCTGCAAGATAGTGACTGTACTATTATATTTGCAAATGCCTTTATACAAATGCTCTGTTCTCTATAGACCAAGGAAATTAACAAATGAAATGGAAAAAAAAAAACAGAAACTTTGCCATGAACCTACCTACTCAAACAGAACCATATTTAATGTATAAAAAATATTGTTCAAAGAACATGGCAAAAGAGAAGACAAACAAGAAAATAGATTATACTGCACAATAGACTAATTAAGTTGGCGTAAACTTGGAACATAAGAGCACACAAGTTGTTTGTAACTTTTGTATGGCAAGCTGCTATTCTCTAACACTAGATAGACTCACAGTATCTTCAAGACACCACTCAAGAGGCAGAGGCAAACGATATCCAAAACTCTCTCTTGTGAAATCAAAACAGACCAAGAAAAACGGGTCGTCTCCTTTTTCGGGTGTTTCCTAATACTTGTTTGTAGCAAACCAGTACGTATCACCACGCCACGGCTAAAATAATATATTTTCAAGCCTGTATTGGTGACATCAAGAACCCTCCGTGACCGTGAGTCAGATTAATTTAAAACATTTGCAAACTTAAAAGTATTCTCCCATTCCTATAATTTATTTCCCATCTCTCTTTTGTTTTAAGCCCGATTAGCGCTTAGCGCAATTTCAAACAAAACTTTTAAGTAACTTTGCAACCTTTTTTGTATCATACATACATATATTCAAGAGTGAAATTATGCATTTATTAAAATTTAAACCATAGTTAACTAAATATCAAAGAGAGTCAACAAGTTGATGTACTGAACTGAGTAATGAATTCAAAAGATTTAGAGGAGTTTTTTTCGTTAAAAATACAAAAGGGAGTAAGGTGTATTGAACTGAGCATTTGAAGTGAATTGAACTAATATGACAAATCATATGTTACTAGACTGATACCGCGCATACGCGCAGAGTTTTCATCATAAAAAACAATCTCATTTTATATGATATAAAATATTTTCTATATAATATATTATTTTGTAAATATAAAAATTATGTATTTTCTATTATAAAATTTATAATACTATCTTGATTTGAGTAAGATCATATCACACATTGATATTTAATTATATGAAATAAAAAATAAAGTCACACTAATCAAACATACTCTTATTTTCTCATATTTATTTCTAATTTTTTCATTTTTTTATTTGATTCATAAGTATATTAAAAAAAACACCGCAACACACACAAATGTTTATTTGTATTCTTTATATTTTCTGTTGTCACCACTAACAAATTATATTTATCGTTCTTCTCCTAAAAATATGTTGCCAAGTCATCTATCAAGAGCTCTTTAAAACCTGCAAAGTTGCGTTTTATTCCTCTGCAACTATCATTGTCAAATTATGTTTTTCACTTTCGGTAAAATGAATCCATTCATTTTTTATATCATAGCTTACGATATATCTGAACCAAATATATATATATTTTTATAAGAGATAAAGAAAATGATTTAATTTTGTTATATTAATATAAAAATAAATAAACTCTTCATATTTTTTAAATATTTAAAACTAATAATTTAATGGAAGTAATCACATGTCATCTCTAAATTCATTAATATTGCTGATATGGCAGAAGGATGAGAAGAGTTCACCTCTTTTCATATATATTATGCTTGTACTCGCGCATACACGCATGTTTTGTTTCACAATACTTTTAAAAATATGTTTGTGTTGATGTATAGTTAATTATAAGAATATAATAGTTTGAGTGATTGTTTATCTTTATCAAACAAATACTTTTTTTAGGATTGGAAGTAGGGTAAGTAAGAAAATTATTCTACTATTCTAGAAATCATAAACATAATATAAGTAAAAAAGACATAGATAAAAGCTATATTTTTTTGGTTGATTTTCTGAAAACATATAATTACCAGCTTTCATATTTTTGACACGCACAATCACCATGATTTTGCAGGAACCATTCCATGTTTCACAATGAAATGCATCTATAATAATACCATATTTGACCCATAACAACTGCAAAATCTTTGAATGAAAAATAAAAAACAATACATCTTTATATTCTTTCATAGAACAAGCAAAAAAAGGTGGTTATGATGAAGATAAGTTGGAAAAAAATATTAAATTAATTTTTTAAAAATATCTTAGAAAAATACCAAATTGTTAGAAATGTTGTTTATTTATTTTTATTAAGAATGTGGAAAGATTTAATTTTAATATAATTTATTAGTTATGAATATAAATAAATACATGAGACAAAAATTAAAAAGAAATTATGTTAAAATTAATAGTATTAATTAATTTTGGGCTATTTATTTTAAAATTTAAAATTTGATAATTATATGAAATGACATGTGTCAACTTCTCAATTGCTGATATGACAAATTATGGAGAGAGTTCACCTACTTCCATATATATGAAGATTTAAACATGAATTTGTAAAAATATTCTAAAATCAAGTGTATTTGATATAAAACTTGTAAATGTCTCATGGAACTATTGTTATTCAAAATGTTTTTTAAGGACTAATATTTTAATGATTTCAAAAAATTTGGAGGAGTTTTATAGTTAAAATTATAAAATCTCAAATCTCATGGTTGTATGTGGAATTTCTGAGAATATTAAACCAAATTATCATGACAACTTTCAAAAAATCATTAAAAGAATCATCTAAAATCTTATTAAAAGTTAAATTACTTCAAATGTTTAATGGGAGAGTTTCAGATTTAACCCATATTTCAAAGTCAAATACCAAACTAACCTCTTTTTTTTCTCTCTCCAACTTTTGCCATTTTCTCCCATTTTTATCCTTCCCACTTAAACTATTAACGAAAATGTCATTATTCATCTATTATTTCGATTTTTCTTTAATTGGCTAAAGTCTTTTTAGACCTTCTAAAGACCTTTTAATTACAAGAATGCCATCGTTTCAATTTCTTCAACCACCATGAACAACCATGAAAATGGAATAAATGCTTCTCAACCAATTTTAAAGCTGTAATAAAACAAATATCTAAGCTCATTCACTCATAACCTTGCTCATTCTTTCATAATTTCTTCTCCAAAACATCTGGGCAAAGTTACAATGTTTCGCGCCATGCTTTTTCGGTGAATTCTGGTTACTCGACACCTGGGTTGTTTAATTTCGGTGAAATCCTGAGTTCTAGGTGGATAAGAGAAACTTAGGCGAGCTCAATTTTGTTAAAGGTAATCCTCGCACTTCAATTTCTCCACATTTCAGTTTTTATATCGCGAAAGTAGACTTCTCGTGAACTATACTGAAGTCTATGAGTCAACATAAGGTCATTTTTGCAATTGAGTTTTAAAAAGTAGATTTCATTAAACCTCACTAGAAGTCTACTCGATATCCTTTGATAACGAAAAAAAACTTAGTAGACTTCATTTGAAGGCTTTAGAAGTCTACAAAAGAAAAGAGGTTATTTTTGTAGTTGACCATATTTTGACTTTTAGATGTAGACTTCGTTATGAAGTCTACTGTTTACGTCTACATACGAAGTCTACTTTTAAGTTACTTTTGTGGTTTGACCAAAAACGTATAGGTCATTTTAGTGTTTGACTTCTGTTTTTCAAAAATTAAAAATTAAAAAAATTCCAAAAAACTTCAGTAGACTTCACAAAGAAGTCTACATTTTGTAGACTTCTTTTTGAAGTCTACTTATGGTGTTCGGTCAAACTTAGAAGGAATCCTTTTTCGAGTAGACTTCATTGTGAAGTCTACTAAAAAAAATCAATTGCAAAAATAACCTACTTTGTTCCGTAGACTTCTATTTAAAAAGTAGACTTCAAAAGTAGACTGTCAGAGAAGTCTACTCTTACATGAAATCTACAATAGAAGTCTAATGTGTTAGTCAATGCATCGGTCAAATGCTAAAGTAACATTTTTTGACTGAAGTCTACTCCTGAAGTCTACCGGAGGAAAAGTCAACAGATTGGTCAATTACAAAAATGACATTTTTTTAGTAGACTTCATTAATAGACTTTTCAATGAAAAAGTAGACTTCTCCTCCAGTCTACATTTGAAGTCTGATTTAGAAGTCTACTTTCCTATGTTTTTTTTAAAACGCGTTTTAAGCAAATGTATAAACTATTTTCAAATTTTTTGGTTTAGAATTCCTTCTTAGTAAGTGATTGAACTACCCAGTGAATTTTATCTCATTTCATTGGATATTTATTGTTGAATCAGAAGTTTAGATTTTTAAGGTACTTAGCTTATAAAAGTAGACTTCTCCTCCAGTCTACATGCGAAGTCTGCTTTAGAAGTCTACTTTTTGACGTTTTTGTAAAAACGCATTTTAAGCAAATTTATAAATTATTTTTCAATTTTTTTGGTTTAGAATTGTTTTTTAGTAAGTGATTGAACTACCTAGTGAATTTTATTTCGTTTTATTGGATATTTATTGTTGAATCAGAAGTTTCGATTTTTAAGGTACTTAACTTATCAAAGTAGACTTCGTAGTGAAGTCTACTCTTGATACAAAACGTCTCTATGCAGTGTTTGCTAATATGGTTTATATGCTTATTTTTTCAGAGAATGGCTCAAATTCCAGTTGTGTACGGTGAGTGGAAGATTGAGGAGAATTCATGGCATTTTGTTGTTGACATGGGCAAAGGTGGAAGAATGTGGTTTTTGAACGATGGTTGCACCTTGGGGCAGCTTACTGAGATGGTGCGAGATGATTATAACTTGGGCAAGAAGACTGAGATCATCGAGTTAACCTACGCGCTACCAGTATCAATATTGCAAACTATGGCTCCAGATACACCTCCAATGCATGTCACCAATGATAGACAAGTTTCAAGCTTGATTGCGTTAAGCAGAGTGCATATTAATTATATGTTACGCACTAATTAATATACTTAGCCGTCAAAGATTCACCAGGAAAATAACAAGAAGGCTCCAGAATAGGAAGACAAAGCAAAGAAGTCTGCTATGGAAGTCAACTAGGGAAGTCTATTGGGGAAGTCTACTGTCGAAGTCTACTGTGTATGTGATATTTTGTTTACGGTTATGTTTGAAACGACTTCATATATGTAACTGCTTTAACGAATTTAACGGTGCATATAACCGTTGTACCTGTTTGTGTACTGTATTTCTGCTTATAAATTCTCGGGTTTAGACGAATTATAGTCTCATTCCAGACCCTTTGAAGATGTTGAACCAGATAAACTTTAACTCTCTCCCTTCCGACATTCTGTGGGATATCCTCTTAAAAATCACTTCTCGTTCCTACCGTGGGCTCTGCAAAGCAAGGGTTTTCTCCAAACATCTAAATGACATTTCTAATGAAGAGGGTTTTTTAAGAGCCGTTGATCTAATAACTCTGACGATTCCATGGGTCTGGGATCAACATGGGAGGGTTGACGCTTTCTTTCGGCACTGTTTGGAGTATAGAAATCCTACAGCGCAATACCTACGAGCCGTTTCTCTAATCTTCTATGAAGATAGCATCCAAGAAGGATTTGACTTAATAAATGTGTCATTAAATGGAGGATGCTTAATGGCTGCTTACTCCATGGTTATGTTCTCTTTAACCATGGATGGTAGCCATGATGTATTTAACCACATTCGTGGTATAGTTCCGGCAGAGGCAACGAAGATGAGGAAGACTATGCAGCACATAAACAGGTGTCCGACCACTTATAAGAAGCCTGACGCATTTCACGAACCGGTCTTCCATGTTTTTGATAAGGCACAATCAAGGAGTTGTGCTTGTATGAATCTGCCAAACCAGCACTGGATGGATGATGAAAGCCTCGTCGACTCATATGGTGACAAACTCTGCAGTCCTTGTTTCTGGAAGTTGGAATGTGCCATATTCTGGAAAACAATTCCTGGATTTGCAAATGAATGGCCGCGGTAAAATTAGTTGACTCCATGTTTTATGTTTTTTTGGGTTTACTTTATGTTTACATGACTATGGTAGACTTCGTTTGTAGACTTCGTTTGTAGACTTATAATTCTTATTTTAACAAAACTTTTTCCGTGTACACTATCGGTGTACACTTTTTCCGTATACACTTTTCCGTATACTCTTTTCCGCATGTTCAATAATATTTTACAGAACTTAATCAGTTGTAAGGGTGAAATTGAAAATTAGAAATACTAACATGTTAATAGACTTAGTACACTTCAGTACAATTACAATTACAAATTAGTAGACTTCAGTCAAAGACTTCAGTCGTAGACTTCAGTTTGAGTACAATATCCTAAACGAAAATACAACATATTTGGCAAGTTAATTATAAGATAGGTGGCCAAAAAACTTCCACACCTATCATCTACCAATTGCTAAAATGACCTCCAATCACATTGAAGGTCATTTATGCAAGTAGCCCAAAAGTTGCCATAAAAATCAAAGTTAGTTTTAAGAACGGAAACACTAAGCTTTCCTATCATAGACATCCAGCCCGGTTGCATCTAGCTTATCATGGCCCCTACAACCTGTTTCGTCAAAGAGCTCTGCAGCCATTTTCTCCCTGATTTTTCGAATGTTTTTATCGCAAAGTTCCGGAGGAAATGGCAAATCCAATGCATGACACTCGATATACTTCAGGCAGTACACTCCGCAATCACCACTCTGAATGTTTTGAGGTATCTCCGTACCTGGTACTCGCGAATGGGTGAATGGCGTGTAGGGGAATTTCCACTTGTCATCGTCAGGTGCACAGGTCTGAAGAAGGTAGGGTATCATAACCGCAAGAGGCTCCACAGCTTCGGCAATTTGTTCGTCATATGCATATTTGGTTCTCGCATGGCTATCCCATATCGTGATATGCCTCGACACAAATGAGACCCATATAACTACCCAATGGTCCTCCCTAATGTGCAACATGAAGTACAAATAGTCGACATCGTATGCCCACGTCTTCTTAGGTTGGCAGTAGATAGGTAATTCGCCAGTGTAATACGAATATGCTCCAGGCGGTAGAAGTTTGCCAGACCCATGTGCATTCGGTTCAGAGTTTTTGAAGTCTTTGTAGTCACGCCTCCAAACAGTAGCAAACATGGAGTTGAGGAAGCAAATCCGGTCGGATACAAAACACTCTGGATGCTTGGATAATCGCAGCCTGAGTAGGTTAATGTAAGCTTCCATGTGCTGCACATTGGTGAAAATAAGACATGAGTGAAGTCTGCAAACGAAGTCTAAATTCTGAAAACGAAGTCTATTATAGAAGTCTACGTATGAATTCTAAACATGAAGTCTAATATGAGAAAGTAAACACTAACCGTATCAGCTAGCCATTTCGTCGGTGTCCGGAAAATGTAATACCACTCGATTGAAGAGTGTCTTGGGCGTTTTGGATAGGCACTGTATAAGTGAAAGAGTTAGATAGGAAATAATACTATGAGGAAGTCTACTTACATACGTATAGAAGTCTACTTACGGGTTTGATTTGATAAAGTTCATTAGAGTGATATGCTTCGCCTTGACACCGGTTTGATCAAAAGGATCATATCCACGGACACGGCCGGAGTGAGATGCCGACGATGGAATGATGGCATTTGCGGTGCTGTTTCCTAAAAACGGACTCTTCTGTATCGCAGCCAGCTGGCGGTGTCTGGCACTCGTTGTTTGGGCAACTATCTGAGCCGCTTCTCTGGCTTTGGCATTTTTGGCTAGTGCAACCGCGTCGAAGTCAACATCACACGTCTTCGGGTCAATTTCACAAAAACTAGGCTATGGGGCCTCTTCTTCCTTCATCTATGGGGCCTCTTCTTCCTTCACGGCAGCCTTATTTCCTTTTGCATCCCCGAGGGCGTTAACACTCTCACAAGCACCAACGTTGACATTATCTTTCATCGGAGCATCATCTTTATATCAATTACTCTACAGTTTTATTGTCAGAAACAGGCATGAATATACAAATGAGTACACCAATGCTATAATTTAGTAACATGTTTTATCATAGTCTGAAAATTGTAAACAATTAGTTTTGAAAACATAAGTAAATAATCTCACATGGTACATAACACTAGTAAACATGTTCGAATTCAAATGACATTAGTATTAAGTGTTCCTAACTTTGTGTGATCTTGTGCGCATGTAATGTTTTCGTATAGGCGGAGGGTTTTTGGTACTAACCCCTTCATGCTTCTTGGATCCAGTGCCCTGCTGCTGGGTTGGCTCTACATTGTCTTTAACCTCTTCCTCAGTGTGCTTCGCCGACCCTGTAGTCAACTCTTCTACCGCACGCTCTACAGATTCAACCTTCTCGGTGAGACGTTTGATCTGCTTTTCACAGCTACCGAGACCATTCAGCATCTTGGTTGAAAAGCTTTTGAAGCATTGGTCGAAGTGCCCTTTCATAGTAGCGACAACTCCGGCCCCTTCATCACCAACGAATGATGCGGCAGAGACAGAGGCTGTGCAGGGTCTCTTGCGACTTGATTCATCTGAGGGAAAGGCTCCTCTTTTCGTCTTCTGCCTTGACGATGTGTGCACCCAAAACACCTTCCAAAGGCCAATGGTTTTTTGAGAACTTGAAATTGGGGTCATGGAGTGCATTGACAATCTTGACAATATCTGGATCCTGTTTGTCATCATCCCACACGGGAAACATATCCGCCAAGTCCTTAGCCACGCAGCACTATATGCGAGCCTGGAAAAACACAATAAGTAAATGGATTACTAGCCATATGAAGCCTCGGAAAACTACGTATGAAGTCTACTCCTGAAGTCTAACATAGAAGTCTACTTCTGAATGTCTAACACTATTAATGGTACATATAGAAGTCTACACATGAAGTCTACTTCTGAAGTCTACTTTGAAAATTCATTAGTACATAGAAGTCTACTACACTAATACAGTACCTGTTTTAGCATGTTGGCTTTGACGTTCTTTCATCCTCTTGATCCTTTGTAAGCCAGCAAAAGAGGTTCTTCAGTAACATTTGGCAATGGTTCGCCAAATTCAGCAGCAAAATCCGGTAGAGCATAGTACACCCACACTTGAAGAGCTTGCACAAATCCTTCTATATGAATGTTTTTGCTGAGATCTTTCTCCTTAACAGACTTGATCAAATGCTGAAAAGCAATTCTTCCCCATGGAAACTCCTTAAAACCTTCGAGATCCATCACTAGTCTGGCATGGTTGACATTTGTGGATGAGTCAGGTCTCGTTGCCACTATGAAACCAGCGTAGATCCCAAGATAACCCAACCGCAGCCTATCATCCCGAGACCATGATGAGCAGTTGGAACAGGCTTCGATAATTTTGGTAGTGCTTGGGCCCGACTCGGCATCGACCCCCATTAGTTCCCAAAATGCACGCATGTCATCGACAAGCGCAAGATCAGTTAAAGCTAAGTCATCCACGTACCCGCAGTTGAGTCCGGTGATCTCCTCAAACTCATGCAATGAAAATCGAACTGGAGTGGTACCAATCAGGCTCCATATCTCGTACCTCAGCTTGCAAACTATCTGAAAGGTCAGTATGTGGTGCACCAGCCTAGAAGCCCAACCAAAATCCAAGTCGTAGAACTTTAAAAAGACACCAATGGTGACTCGTAAATCTCTTCCCATTCATCCTCTTGTAGAGCTGACTTTAGTGCAGAGACCAGCCTATAATCATCAGCATAATAGCCGATGCTTTTATCTGGGGCTGGCTCAAACCCTTTGGTGTACAGTCTTCTAGGGAATTCAGAGGCTACCATTATCTAACACAGATTTCTGCATCAACGGTAATAAAGCTCTAATGAGAAAAACTAGTAACGGTTTGAAACTATACACGAATGAAGTCTACATTTTCAAAATGAAGTCTACATTTTCAAAATGAAGTCTACATTTTCAAAATGAAGTCTACTTTTTCAAAATGAAGTCTACTTTATTAAAATGAAGTCTATTTAATCAAAATGAAGTCTACTTTCACAAAATGAAGTCTACTTTCACAAAATGAAGTCTACTTTCACAAAATAAAGTCTGCTTTCACAAAATGAAGTCTACTTTCACAAAATAAAGTCTACTTTCACAAAATGAAGTCTACTTTCACATTCTAAGTACAATCCGAGTCGAGAAGTCTACTGAAGCCAACCGAAGCAATCTTAACATAAAAAAAACAGTATATTAAGTCAACGGAATCTACATGAAGTAATCAAAACATCATAAATACTGCATATGCAGTCTACAGAACCCAACCAAAGCAATCAATACATAATAAATGCAGTATATGAAGTCTACTAAAACAAATCATCGAAATGGAATCTACAAAGTTTATAGTGTTGACCGCCTTTATTAGATGAAGCTGGCGTCGAGAAAATACAACCAGATCTGGGAAAAAAACCTAAGTCAAACCCGACGGAAAAATTTACAGGAAGAAGAAATTTAAGAATTGCTAAGTATATAACTTCGGAACAACATCTACTAACCGTTTTGAGGCAGGAAATGACGTTAACCTCCAACGGCGAAGGAGATCTGCAAAAAAAAAAAAAACCCTAATTTTAGATCTGGAAACTGGGGGTTACGAAAACGGAAAGGTGATGAATACGGAGGAGTAGGGAAGCATGGGGGTGTGGTTGAGGAAAGAAAACTTGCCTGAACGAGTTTATCGGCGGCGGTTCTGTATGTCGGCGGCGCCGGAGCAGAGAAACAGAAATCGCCTTCGACTTTTTTTTTTTTACACGAACTTTCGACGGTTTTTTTTTTAACGGGATCTGTAAAATTCGTTTATATAGTCTGGTAATTCCGTACGGTCCGGGTAAGTTTTTTTCGGTTAAGGTTACTAATTTTGCGGGGTCTAGGTAAATTTACCCGGTTATAGGCAGTTTCTCTTGGTTAAGGGAAGTTATTTCCGGTTTACTTTCGGTTTAAATTTCGGTTAGGTTAATTTATTCGGTTTAATAGACTTCAATATAGAAGTCTACAACTTTTAAAACCTAAATTATAAATTTACTTCTTCTTAATTTAAAAACATACATTACCATTTACCAATATGAAAAAAAATTTCTGTACAATTAGGTTACGATTACGGAATTTATGAATGTAAATTTGATACCAAAATAATTTTAAAAAAAAATTAAAATTAAATTTATAGATTTAATTACTTAGTAGACTTCATTTCGATAAAATGAAATCTACTAGTAAACTTTATTTTCATTTTAGTAGACTTCGTCAGAGTGTAAACGGTAATTAGGACATCCATTTTTTATTTACTCATACAAGATTAAATGGTCTTTTCACTACTCTTTTAAGTTATTTTTGCTAAATGTTTTTTCAGGGGTCTACTTTTGTATTCTAAGTCAAATTTTGGGTTATTTTTAGCAAAAACCCCGTATTTAATACACTCCCAATACGTAAGTCATAAATTACTAAACATAAATATAAAATCACTTTAGTTAAAATTCGTGAGTTTCACTAATAACTTAAGACATCTCGCAATTCTGCAAACTTAGCAAACCTCTCTGCAGAGAAGTTGATCACAATACACATGTCAATAATATATTACTTAACATGAGCAGTTGTCAAGCCAACAAATTTTAGGCACAAATCAAGTCAAACTATATATAAATTCGATCATTCCTACGTATTGAACTGAACCGAACATTTGAAGTAAATTTAATTAATATGACTATTTTTAAATAAAAAATTTTGATAGTATTTGGATGCAAATACTAAAATTACTTCTGTTTTTAATAGAATAAATGTTTAAAACTAATGATTCTAAGAAACAGTAGAAATTAATGTTTAAAACTCGACGAAATTCCAACATATTTCTACGGTAATGTGTTTGCACATTTCAAACAGTAAACGCATTTCAAACAGTAAACGCTTTGAAAATTTGTTGAAATCTTTTGACAGTTTTCCAATAGACAAAATTCCAACGGTTATCTTGATCAAAATATTCCAGCATAAATTAATTGGAAATACCAGTCAGAAATTTATCGGTAAATAGCTTACAAACGGTTTTCCATCAACCATACCAGATTCATGGTTTGAAAATTTTGTGGCGGATGTTCAGCAACAATTTTTCTGACGAGTTTTAACGGATTTTCAATGAAAATAGTTAAAAGTTGTTTAATCGAATATATTAATTTTAAAAAATAACTCTAAATATTCAAATTATAATAGTAATGAAAATATATTATTATTTACTAATTAATAAATTATAAAATACAATAAAATTTTTTAAAAAATTAATACTTTATAAATTAATAATCACTATAAAACAATAAATTTAATCGGTTCTAAATCGGTTAATGTAAAAATCCATCAAAATAATAAGATAATATTTTTAAAAAAAATTTATGCAAATATATAGTCCCAATAAAAATATAAATTAATAATTATATAAATTTATGCAAAATTTTATAATCATAAAAAATTCATACAAATATATCTAATATATTATACTAAAATATGACTAGTGTATTGTTTTGCTTAATGTTATAATCTCATTGGTGTTCATCTTTTTACGTATTACATTTCTATTTTTTTAGTTGTTTTCTGATATACATTCAAATTATTGAATTATTTTTATATAATAGTTGATTTTTTACAAATAAATATTTATAAATATATTTTAATATTATCTTTAATTTCATCATAAAAAATAAGTTACGGTTTTTGAAAAATTTAAACTTGTAAATATGTATATTTTTAGTTGACAAATTAATATACTATTATAAATTATGTTGTTATGATAACTATGTTTACTAATCATAGTTTTTAGAAAATATTAGCTTATTTTTTTTAATATTTGAAATAAAAATTTTAAAAGATTATAGGCAAAAAATAAATTATCTCTACAGATATTAATATCGCGATAAATTAAAATATTAAGATAAATTTATAATATTTCATAATTCAAACATTATATTAATTTATAAAGGTTTTATTGAAAATTAAAATATAAATAAAATATTATTATTGAAGAAAAGAAAAAGGGATCATGATGGCGGAAAAGAACTAGGGAATTGCTTCTGCATGAAATCCTTTATCGATGAAAGCTCCTGGCGTGTCTCAGAGTTCTGCTTCTCTAATTGCTTGAACCGAGAGTCTTTCTCCTTGAGCTGCTTGTTCAATTTCTCGATCTCTTCAAGGAGCTCAGGCTCCCGATGAAATGTAGAAGAAGAAGCCCCATCAAAGTTAGGAGGACTTCTTCCTAACCCGAAAGGACGGAGGAGTAGAGTTTCCTGTGGGATGAGAAAAATCATCAATAAATATAACAATTATATAAAAAAAAAATTATAATTAAAAACATACTTTAAGGATCATTCGGTTGATCTCATCCCGGGACAAGTCGTTGGAAGATGACGAGTCATCTCGGTCCGTCATCTTTTTCATTAGCATTTCAATGATCTTTTGCCGGATCGGGTCTTGTATGTGCCTTTTTCTTTTGTTGGTGTGTGTATTTTCTGTTACACCAGATTGACTCATCTGTGGTGACAGAGGTAAAAGTAGTGTATATATTAGTAACAATAAAAAAAAAACCCAGAATTAAATAAACAAGTCAAAATAAAACATTTACCAGCTCCTCCCACTTCCGTTTACACTCTTTTATATCGTTGACATGGTGTGAATACGACTTTGCGGTATGCTGCTGGGAGAGAGCAAACTTAGAAAAATACAGAAACTTTAAAAAAAAAAAAAACTTAGAAGGTAAAATTCATCAAGTAATTGTCTACTTACGTCAGACGACGACCGAGACCTCTCTTGTGCACACGAAGACGACATGACCTCATTTTGGCGTGTTCCTTGTATACCCCATCCTTTTAATTCAAACTGGACTGTGTGTTGGGGAGGTCCTTCTACATCCCATCCTTGTGATTTGAAGTCAGTGTAGACCTGACTTGTTCGAAGCTGTAAAGAAGCATTTAATGGGGAGTCACCATATTTAAGTTCTGCTAGAGGAGCATTGTCTTCAGTTAGAATGAAAAAGCACTCAAATATAACCAGTTGACTACCCAACTTCAAGTCTCGGATATAGAATGGCTGATTAGCAGTGTCAAAGTGGTTACCGAGTCTGTCTTTGAACCGACAACCTACTTGGATGCTGAATGTATCAGAATCCATGGGAGTAGATTTACAGTCCACCACAACGCACACTTTAAATTTTAAAAGTGGCTGAGAGTCAGAGTTGTGAAGTACACGAATGGCCAGATCAGAGGTTCCAGTAGTGCGGTGAGTGAAATATGAAGGCACTTCTTCACCTGACAACATCAACGATTTGCAGAAAACTGATTGTTTTCGAATAAGAGAATCTTGATCCAACTTGAAGCAGTTGAAAAAATCCAAATTGACTGTTCGGATATTATATGGACTAGAGGAGTATATATCGTCTCTTGCCATTGCCAACGTTCTTGGAAAACCATTCAAGCTAGCCTCAACTAATGCCCCACAGTCTGAGAAGTCAACCCGGTCAAGATATTTAAGTTTAGAAATGTGCATGGATACACGTTTTAGTTTGTTGCATCCATTCATGCGCAGGTATCTGAGCTTAGAGAAGTTCTCAATCCACCAAGGAACCTCTTCAATTGATGTGCGTCGTAGATAGAGAAACGAGATATTGGTTGACATATTAGGAAAACTCTTCAACCGCGAGCATCCACTAAGATCAATGGCACCAAGATCTTCAAAGTTAATGTTTGTTGGAAGAGTCTCCAAATTTATGCAATTTGTTATTTGCAAATACATTAGTTTGTGGAGATTCTGAATTGAAGAAGGAAGCTCAACCAAACTTGGGATATCCGACAGAAACAACATCTCCAAAGTGGGAGAAACCATATTCATGAGGAGTGTAAGCGGCTGAAAAAAAAAAAAAAAAAAATGAAATAACTCTAACTAATGCAAGATGGGGTTTTTTTTTTAATTAAATTTTATAATACAATTGGTGTTTTTTTTGATAAAAAATTATTTTTGTGTTTATATATAATTTGTTTTATTTTTGTAAATTTAATTTTCTCTAGTATTAAATATAACAGTAATTAAAAAGCATAATTCTAATCTACTCATTTATATTATTGTGTGATATAACTAGTTACTAATTTTGAATATTCAAAATTTTAGATTAATTTGTTATGATAAAAATATACAATAACATATTGTTTATTATATCTATTATTACAAATATATTATTTATTTTGAATATTTAAATTAAATATTAGTTAGAGTCTAGTTTATTATTTATAAAAATCTTACGTATCAGCTTCATGTTGAGCACGCTGTATATAGTAAAAAAATGTTAGTTTCAAATTTAAAATGTAATTCAAGATATGTCGCAACAAAGTTGATCTATAGAATAACTTTTTGTTTTTCACAACGTTTGAAAAATGGTTGGAAAAAAAGGTATAGAAGTTCATACCTGCTCTCTCTCCCATAATTTCTCACTCTTCATTGAATTCATGCTAAGAAGATGAAGTTTCTCTAGACGAACGTTAGAGGGGAATTCGTCAATTGCTGTTTCACATAGAATGAGCTCTGCGATGTTTGTTGAGATGTCAGGAAAAGTTGTCAACTGTGAGCATCCTTTGAGCTCAAGTCTATGAAGAGATTGGAGGTTGATTGTAGCTGGAAGAGTCTTTAGATTACTGCAACCTGACATAACCAACTTCTCCAGCTTATTGAGATTCTGAATAGAGATAGGAAGCTCCATCAAACTCGAGCAATCACAGAGATCAAGTGTCTCGAGATTGGTGGCCATCGAAAGATCTGGGATTACTGTTAGACTCTTAGATCTCTGCAAATCTATTTCCTTGAGCCCATAAAGTGACTGAAATATAAGCAAGTTACACATCACTTTGAAAGGAATATCACTCAAACATTAAAATAATGTTATAATTTTACGCAAAACTTACATGAACACCTTCCCACAAGTTCTCGAGTTTGCTCTCCTGCATTTGGAGTTTAACAAGGTTCTTTGGAGAAAACTTAAGAGGCATACAACTTAGTGGGTATTTTTCCCAACTCAGTAATCTGAGCGTAGAGGGCAAATAGTCGAAGTCATCTGGTAAGTGCCATCTTATTTCTTTCTTATGCTTAGTGTGAAATTTTAGGAAAAGAAGACGACGCATCTGTTTGAAAGCACTCTCGTGTATTTTCAGTTCATCATTTTCATCTATTTCCAACGCTATACCTAAAACTTCTTCAGTACCCTGAAATAATCATAATATCAATCAAAAAAAAAAAAAAAAAGACAATTCATCAGCCTAGCAAATATCTACACAGTTCATCGTTTATCAAATGATCACATTCTTGAATCTTTATAGAGTGAAATATATGAAAAGAGCACGAACTTACAGTGCTATTATTAAGTACATTGCATATATCTCGTGAATCCATAAGGAACTCTCGTTCTCCAGGCTCCTTGGATTGTGTACGGACGATCTCCCTACCCATTTCTTGTAGCAAAAGGTGCATCTCAATAGTTTCATCTCTTACATGTACGAGAGACTTATCTACAAGGTTGCTTAACCCGTGGCTAACATCTAAGCCGCTATCATTTAGTAGTCGCTTGATGTCATTCACTTTTTCACCATTGAATAGACATGCAATGTGACGAAATAACTTTTGATCTTTTCTGTTATTTAACCCGTCGTAGCTAACTCGTAGAGTTTGATCAATTTTTCCATCCAAATCGTTTCGAAGCCTTGGCATCATTTCCATCCATTGGTCTATGTTCCTACCCCGTAAATTGGAACCCAAAACCTTAAGACCCAAAGGAAGCTTACCAGCACGCAATGCAACTTCAGAAGCAAGCTCCATAAAACCATCAAGTGGAGGAGAGTCTGTTCCAAAAGCATATCGACAGAACATCTGAAGAGCTTGTTTTTCAGATGGAAGACTGACTTCGTAAATATAATGAATATGATGGGCTCTTAAAAATTGCTTATCTTTTGTAATCACAACGATTCTGCTTCCACAGCCAAACCAATCGGTTTTACCCACCATGGCATCTAACACCACTTGATCATCCAAATCATCAATAAATATGAGAACTTTCTGGTGCTGTAGCTTTTCCCTCACTGCACCTAAGTGATCTACATTTATGCCCGTTTTATTTAATATTTTAGAGAGTAAGCTTTCTTGCAAGTGCAACTTAATGTTATAATCATCCGGGTTGCCTTTGCTATAAATTTCCATATTCTTAGATATGAAATACCTATCTATGAACACACTATTGTTGCAGTGACGAGAGAGACGATTGAACAGAATTCTTGCAATGGTAGTCTTACCAATCCCCGAGGAACCCCATATACCAACCATCCTCACTTCCTTAGATTTCAACTGTAACAACATACTCATTTCAGCGATATGATCTTCAATACCAACAAAATCCCCAGAATCTTTAGACGTAGTTACTAGCAGTTTATCCAAAACATCGTCGACAATTTCTTCAATCATTTTTGCTTCGTTACCCCTAAAAAGGAACACACCGAATTTCACAAACATGAAATAAGATTAATTCAAGATAGATAAATGATATATTTTGTTTTTATCGTTTTGTTCTGTTGGTCTTTACTCTCTTTGTTATGTTTTCATTGTACGTAGTATTATTTTCTTGTGTTTAGATGTTGTTGATAATGACTTGAACCTGTTAGCTGCATAAGGTGCATATTGCCGTAGGTGCAAAATGCAAAAAGTGCGAGCTATAATGTTATATTAAGTTTCTAACTCAAAATCAATTGGTAATGAATAAATTAATTTAATTCTTATATATATATATATATATATATCATATAATATCTCTCTTAATTTGCGATGTACGCATATTTCTCATACATTTTCTACTAATTAAGATTTCATGGCCCAATAATATCTACCTAATCTTAATGTTATACAACACTGTTGTAGGTGACAGTTACGTAGCATGCTACAAATTATGCGATTTTCACAGCATACTGCAGAACCTACTGCAGAAAGTGCAAGCTACATATCTGCTCGCTGATCATACCATTTATAAGCAACGTGATAGATCATCAGAGCCGTGCCCAGAGTTCTTGAGACCCTAGGTGGTAATAAAAATATCTCAATTCTTAAATTATGCTTATATTTATTTTATATTTGAGAAAACAAATAGTAAAAAAAATTTTGATTTTGTTTGTAAATGTAAAAAGAAGAAAAACAAACATACATTATCTCTGGTTAAAAAAAAAGTAAAGAGACGAATGTGAAAACTGAAAACATTGATAAGGCGAATTGTGTATATTAACCTAATTTCCTTTTCTAATGTTTATTACTGTTTCTGAAAATTTTCATTAACTATTTTGATTAAAAATGGTTTTAGGATTCTAAAATATTGAATGTAATAAAAATGGACCCTTAATATTTTATAAAAACATGGGCCCGTAGGCCAATACTTCATTTTACTACATATAGGCACGGGCCTGTAGATCATCACAGGAGGTGTAAGCTATGAAACTTGTTGCAGATTGTCGGTTAGGGTAACTCCAAGATGGGCTGAAGCTATTACTTTAAGGTCTTTATGTGGATTAGGGTTAACTAAGTAACTACAAATATCTATGTTATACTTAATTCTGATGCATTCTGATTCTAGTACCATCTGATGCATTCCAATTCTAGTTCCAAACTTCCAGCAAGATTTTCTGAACTTTCTGTCTCCCTTAATAAAATAGTTTCCTTTGTTTGATAGCCAGCATATTATATCTGTGTCATATTATTTAAGTTTTATCTTTGAGCACCCGTTACCACAGATGTCTAAGTGTCTTATGTGGTTATTATAACATTTGTTGTTGTTGTTATTGAATTTAGGTCTCGTGAAAGTTGGATGGATCAAATATTATCGAGAATCAGGAAATGATGTGGAAATCGAGGAGGATGGCACAAGAAGTGCCAGATCTCGTCGGAGCTTTCTTCTTCCTCAATCAGTAACAAATACTACAGAAAACAAGCTCATTTCTGATAGAATTTCTTACGGAAATTTATCTGCCGAAAATTTCTGACGGATTTTCGACAATTTTCAAACAAAATTACCATCTATCGGAAATCCATCAGAATTTGTGATGGATATAACATCGTCGAAATCCGTCGAAAAATTCTGATGAATTTCCAACAACTGCACTCTGTGGAAAAGTTTTGACGGATTTCCAATGAAAATATGACTGATTTTAGAATTCAAAACCATATTATCCATATTTTTCTAGTTTTAAATACATTTTATAAATATCTTCTAGAACGTTGTTGGAAATTTCTGACGGATTTTCGACGGATATTTATGAAATTGTGGTTTGGAGTTTAGGGGTTAGTCTAAAATTTGTTAAATACATAAATAAACATTTTCTAATGAATAAATATTAGTTCTAAATTGTCAAAGTTTAAAATAACTTTGGTTTATATGTGTAATGTTAAAGATTTAAAATATGTTATAAATGTTATAAGTTATAATATATGTTTTGACAAGTATAGAAGTTTGATGTTGTATAAAATTTTAAAAAATTTTTTAAAAATTATATGGTTGGTCAGTTAACAAATTATGTGATGATCACATTTTTCTCCATTTTCAAACCTTAAACCCTAAATATGCCCTAATTAAATGATCGTTACACACATGCCAAACGAATGTCTGACTAAGTTCAGATAATCAGTTTGGTTCGAGTCAGTTCTTTCAGATTTTGGGTAGTTCTAATATTAGTATAAACAAGCGGTTAGATTTATAATCACAATCATTTTCGTATTATTATGAACGAGCAAGTTATAATTAAATCTACAAAAAATTATATCTAAGTATGAAATAAATATTTATCACTTATTAATATATATATAAATTTTATCATAAAAAACAAATTATATTTTAATATTTGATAAATAAAAAATATTTTCGTGCGGACGCACATATTAAAATCTACTATATAATTATATTTTTGGTATTCAATATTTTTGGTTCAATTTAGTTTGGTTTGAGTATATTATATCAGTTCCAGTTTTTCTGTGTTTCTGAGTCACGCAAAGTGTAGATGTGCTTAAAGTTAGATTGATGTGTATATCCAACATATTTTATATCTTAAAAGTGTCTGATAAAATGTCAAAACCAAATTTGAAATGGGGTTTTCCTCCTGAGCCAATGAAAATTGATGATAAGGTGATTAACGGATTAATTGAATTGTTTGTTAAAACTCATTGGTTTTCTAATTTGCAAAAAAGTTTAGCCTAACTGAGGACGTTAAAAATATTTTTTTTTTAGCATAATTGAATTAGTTCTTTAATTGCTTAGCTTTTGTTTTTATTGTTCTACTAGATTAGCGTGGATATTTTGTTAATAAATGTTATATACAATCAATTATAATTTTAATAATATATTAAAAATATTATAGTGTTAATCTAATAATTTTTATGTAAATTGTAAGATTTTATCGATTTTGTTTTGAATTTATATATGTCATATTGCAAAAACATAGTATTTGATCGAACACTTATAAGTTAATATAACAAAACCAACTAAAAATGTTACAAATTAATCAAATGCTACTTTAATATAGTATGGACATCACTTCTTTAAATCAAAAATATAAATTTTTTTCATCATTTTCTCTTTCATATATATATATATATATGTTTTTTAAAGACAATAAATATAATAATTGTTTAACTAATACAAAATTTTATTTTAACTTATTAATTTGAAAAACAAACTAATAAACACAACTCTTACTTTGAGATTAATAATAATTTTAAATTTGAAACAAAAAAATAGTTGAATATGAAATGAATAAAATCACATAAAATTTGTGAATTTAATATATTTTTTATCAATTATTTCTATTAACTTTTAAATATTTTTCAATAATTCTCATATCTTCTAATAAGAATGAAAAATAGTTTTTATCATGTTTATTTTTATTCTTGTCATATCTGTTTGTTTTAATAATTATATCATATTAATTTTTTTAATGATTTTTTGATATTTATATTCAGTTTCTTTATAATTTATTTTCAGTTCTTCTAATTATAATTAAGTAGGCAAAACCTAAAATTTAGATAAATAAAAATTTAGAAAATATGTAACAAATTAAACAACTCAAAATTATGAATTTCTATATTAATATAATCTAATTCCAAATCGAATATACAAAATATAATTTTTTTTGATAATTTTGGTATAATATGTGGCAATATGTTTTGACATGTGTCAAAAATTTAGATGTATGTAAATTATAATTATTAGTTATTTACAATTTTACGTGAATTTTTTTAAAATCAAGTAAATTTAACTTGTATAAGTAGTATATATATTTTTTAGATAAACAAATTAAAATTTATAAAAAAGTGATAATGGAGATTTTAATACCATGTTATTTTTTTCGTTTTTAATAGAGATTTCTTTATTTTTTTATTTATTTTCTTAACAATAATATTAGAATTTGGTTACTTTTTTAATTTGATTTGATATATACGAATAGAATTAATATTTAGATGCTGATGTGGACACCTTGAAAAGTATATATCTTTAACTGTTATTAATAATAATGAAATATTTTAATTAAGTAATTTTCCTATATTTTTATATTAATAATACAATTTTATCATTTAAATTTTTTTATTAATTTTAATTATTGATGTGGACTAACAGAATTGACATTTTTGAAATCTCATATGGATGTCTTTTAGATGCATATAGCTTTAACTTTTTTTTTATAAATATTTTTTATTAACAATAAAATTTTAAAATTTGATTTTTTTTTAATTTTAAATTTCGATGTAGATCAATAGAATTGAACTTTTAAATCTTATAAGAATACTCTTAGAAGCATATAGCTTCAACTTTATTAATAGATCAATATTTTTTTATTAACAATACAATTTTAAAATTTGAAAACTTTTCTTAATTTTAAATATTGATGTGGATCAATAGAATGAAATTTTTAAATCTTATGTAGACACCTTTAGTGACATATAACTTCAATTTTTATTTAGCAACAGATTAGCTATTTTCAGTTTATCTTAATTGTTTGCTTTGGGTTACTGTCCTTTAGCTTTAGACTTTAGTTATTGTGACAAAAATTAAACAACCATCGCTGTATATCTTATGGATTTCAATCCCATATATACTACCACTAACCACTCATTTCATCAGATGCTAGCGGTTTAAGTTAATTAGGTTAGAATTCGTGCAATCAACATACCCAAAAAAAAAAAATGATTTATGAAATCGTACCATGCCACTGAATGATATCCGAGGATATTAGCCACGTTAGTCAAAGCCTGCTTCCATTGACTTTTCAGTTCCTCTGGTTTGTCTATGCAGGTCTTCTCAAAGATCTCTCCAAAGTCACCGGTTTGTTTCCTCACATGAGAAGGATCCAAACCGTAAAAAACCGGTATCACCACTTGGCCACACTCTATCTTGCATTGCATGATCTCCAGCAATTCATTAAGACACCAGCTTGATGAGGCATACCTTTTGGAGAGCACGACCACCGCGATTCTAGAATTCCTAATCGCCTGTTTAAGTTGGGGATCAAGCGACTGGCCTCTCTCAATGTTGTTGTCTATGAAAGCAATGATCAATTTTCTTTCAAGCTCGTTGAGAAAGTGGCTCAAAAAAGTTACACGGACGTCTTCCCCACTAAAGCTGGGAAAAACGTCGTGTACCCAGATACGATGAGATGGGGGTAGGAAAGGCCATTAGGCTAAGCTAAAAAATGAAGTTTCTTGACAAATCACCACGGTAATAATGATAGCTGATAGTTTAGAGGAAAAACTTAGGTAAAAAATAAGTAGCCCTCTCCGCTTTTTATGAAGATGGACCCAGAATCCTAGATCATCAAGTAGTTGTTGTATATTCGTTTATCGAAGAAAGTCAACCCTCTCCGTTTAACTTTAAAAATAATCTAAATTAAAGATAATACGCGACAGAGAATGGGTCAAGTCACAAAGTCATAAGACTTTTAGATACCAATCACATAAAATGTTGTTAAATAGGAGTAATTAGCATCTGTAACGGTGGCTCTTTGAAAAATTTTAGGTGAGGTTCATGAATTTTTTCCATTTAAAATAATTAAATAAAATCCAATTTCTATAAAACAAGTTCTAATTATAGAACTTTTAGAGACAGGTTCATGTGAAGTTTATGGTGACATATTAGAATTCTATTGGTTAGTATTTTTTCTCTTCCATCTTCTTTCTCTTTCTCTCTCTTTCTCTCTCTTCTCTTCGTCTCTTCTTCCACTTCTCTCTTTTTTGATCTTTTCTCTCTTCTCAATTTTTTTATTAATTAAAAATTTAAGGTGAACCTCATGGTAGTTCACTATGGATGCTTTTACTAACGAAAACATTTAGCCAGTGTTTTAAAAGGCTGTCTAGATAATTGTTTAATCACTATTAGGTCCTAGACGTTTATAAACCGTCCATATATGAACGTATTCATCTAGGTACTAGACGTTCATAGATAATTGCGATTATTTCTTAAGAATTTTATATTTGATATTTATAAGATTTCTTTTGTTTTAGTATGTAATTTAAAATTTTGAATATATATTTAAATTCATTATATGTAAACTTTATTATTTATAAACAAATTATGTAATTTAATATATTATATTTTATAAAATATATAATATTAATTTATTTTGTAAACGCTTAAAATACATAAATATTTTTAGACGCTATGTGTTATATCACCATCTGCCTAACGCCTATCACTTTTTTTTAACACTAATTTAGCCATTTAAGTAGGGATGGCATTCAATCCTTATATTTTTAAATTTTTAATTATTTAAAAATAGTTATATTTTTTATTTTATTCCTTATTAATATATTTTATTTTGTTCATACTAATTAATAGACTACAAGAATAAAAATATAAATAGAAATTTATCAATCATTTGCATCAGAAATAAACACAATATATTTAAAATAAATATAAATAATTTTTATTACAATTTATATTTTGAATAGAAAGAATAACAAATATAGGAAATATGGCATTGACTGACTTTTTCTGGGGTTTTGCCAACTCGATTTCCTTATTAAAAAATGTTATTAAAAAATCCAAAGCAATATTTTATGAACTAGAGCTACATGATAAAGTTGAACGACTCTTCGTTCTTAGTCAATAAGAAAATTCCCGACGGAGACAACTTGAATAAAATAACGTTTTATTAAATAAAATTTGAATTGAACATAATACTACAAAAAAATCTCATATTTTTATGAAAATTCTAATGAAATATTTGGTAAAAAAAAATTATAACTAATTTTCTATGTAATTATGATGAAATACAAATAATGAGAAATTGGTAAGACTTTTTTTACGAAAATCAAACGTCAAAAAATGATAGAGCATTTCCTACTAATAATCCACCATATTTATATTCATAGAAAATTTGATTTAAATTTAGATGGAAAGTGATGATTGTTATGCTAGCTGGTGGGTCTTTTATCGCAATTTACTAAGTATTTAATACGGAATATTATCTGTAAAAAAATCATAGCAATTCTATTGAAATATTCAGCTTTTGGTTTATCCCACTTCGAAAACCTTATAGAATTTAGATGATGAACCTGCACAATAAATAAGAGTCTTCATCTTTTCTTTAATTAGTCTTCGTCTTCTCTATATATATTAATAATCGAATTACCAATTAATTCATTTTTAATTTAGTTTTAGTTTCTAAACTTATTTCCATTTTTGACTTTATAAAATCAATTTTATACAAAATTTGATAAGTGATAGAAAAATGGTAGGATTAATTCGTAAAAATATAAAGGTAATATTTTGTAAGAAATTAGAAAGAATTAAACTGAAAAAAATGAAAGTAATTTGGTAGATATTTTCTTATGAATATCATATCAACATTTTGGATAAAATTTTCCTGCCAATATTTTTATAGAAAATTTTCTATGATTTTGTGTCCGTTTAAATCTCTCATAGTTTATAACCTACAGAAATATTTTAAAGGAAATTGATAGAAAAAATCTGTTTTCTACGATTTTTAATAATATATGTCATAGGAATATGTGATTCCTATGTGATGTTTTGTAGTGTAATCGTAATAGATTGTTTGAAAACTCTGTTGATAGAAAAAGATATCAACGTGCATTACTATGTCAAGGATCTATGTCCCTGCATCGTTATTGCCAAATCATATTATGTTATGTGTCATCGTTATTTTTGTTTTGTGTCAATAAGGCCAGAGTATGTTGACCCGCATAAGTAATTACGTATTGCTTCAGCGTATGTTCTGCTTCAGTATGTCTCCCGTCTCATTAGTCCAACATCTGTAACACGTTATGTTCTTCTAGCTTCTCAAATCAGCCCGCACAATACTAACAAGTCACACGAAGGTTGTGACAGATTGGCAGCGGCTAGCCGTGACCTCACGGCTTAAACGGAGAGAGAGAGATCACGTTGATCTTGGGAACTCGTTAATCTTGGTATCTCTTTAATTCTTGCAATGAAAACAACAGAACCTGCACAAAAACATACAAAATGCATATGTAAGAGTTTTATGCGGAAGCATTTAAAACTGAACACATATTTTTGTCCGGTTAAACGATGAATATGACTCAGTATGATCTGAAAACGGACGCAAAGATCGGAGAAAAAATCACAGATGAAAATCAACCACTTATCACCGTTTAAATGCTCTTCCAATTGATCTCTCCAAGCTTTCTCTCTCTAAAACTTTTTCTCTCTCTTCTGTATTTTTTTTGTTTACCAACAGTCACAAACTGTTGTAAACAGACACAAGAAAAATCTCTCTTCAATGTCTCATTTATATACTTATTGAAGAGACATCATCTGAAGAGTCACAACTCTTCATATATGGAATTATAATTATAACTGCCGGTTTAATCAACCAGTTCAGTATGCTGCCAAATCATGGGCGCAAACCGACCATAAACCAATATCTCCCACTCGCACATGATATGAAGCATAACAAGCATTGAAGAAATATTAGAGATTAAGCTTGAGAATCGCAAATCGGAAATCATACGACAAATGAACCGTGTGACCCTTGCGAATACACTTGCAATTAGAAGCTAAACTATGCACCTGTTAGGGATACATACAAGCTACAACCCTAAGAAAAATATTGAATTTCAGCATGTCTCGCTGTTCCCCAAACTCATTTGCCTTTTTATATCAGCCATAACATATCTTATCCCTAAAGCATATGTTGGACATTTTCTTACATCATGTGTTCACTATATACAAACTCCAATTGAGTGATATAGTGGCTGGCCAGCAAACACATATGTCAATATAAAAACAAATAGTTTTCCCTTCCTTTCTCATGTTTATCGGATCTGAACTAACTGCTTTCCTAGCATGTTTCATAAGGCTAATTATTTCATCACCGTCGAAAAACATAATAAAGTAGCAAACATTAGCTCATCCTTTCAAAACATAGCCGAAGGTTCAAGGGTGACCTTGGAACCATAAATAGGTTAATAGGAACTCACATTGCAAGAGATATGGATTATAATAAAAAAAAATCACTTGCTTCCTATATGGTCGTATTAGCACATGTGGTATGACTCACATGCTATAGCGATTAACTCTTCTTTTAAGAGTATAATCCTTTTCGATAAACCAAGCATTGCTATATGATCAAACTACTACCAGCTCGCTTTCTAGCGCCTGATTATGTACTTATCCAGCTATGCCAAGTATTCATGATTTTGGGACAATCATGATCGCTATTTTAAAAAGAAGTATCTCATCTTAACTTCTTATTAAGGCGACATTGATAAGTTTTATAAGGCAAGCTCCCACTAGCGCCAAACTCATCACGTCTCATCTTAGCCTTTCACAAAGAAATCTAAGGCGATTGTTCATGTGAGTGAACCAATCTCTTACTTGGGGACACTTCTCAAAATTTATATGTAAGTATGCAAACTAAAAGAGACCATTGTAAAATGTTTGAAATATCTTTAGATATGTATTAAATATCAAACATATATACAATGTCAAATAGCAAAGCTCCATTAGTACATACATCAAACTCTACGCAAACCTAACGCTCGAACATGTGCAAGGAACACATCTCTAGGAATGGGCTTAGTAAATGGATCAGCGACCATCCTATGCGTATATATGTACTTAAGGACCACTTCTTTCTTTTCCACAATGTCTCTTACGAAGTTATTCTTAATTTCAATGTGTTTTGTCCTTCCATGATTCTTGGGGTCCTTCATGTAAGTGATACAAGCTTGACTATCACAATGGATAGTCACTGGACACGAAGCCTCTCTTGTGACTTGTAAGCTCTCTAAGAACCTCCTTAACCATACAGCCTCTTGAACTGATGCTGAACATGCAATGAACTCAGCTTCCATCGTGGATAAAGCTGTACAAGACTGCTTTTTGCTACTCCAAGTAATAGCACCATCACTGAGTAAGAACGCATATCCTGAAGTCAATCTACGCTCATCCAGATCGCCAGCCCAATCGGCATCTGTATAACCAGTCAAGCGTAAATCACTTTCTTCATAACACAAAGAATAGTCCATTGTCCCTTTCAAGTATCTGAGGATCCTCTTCACTGCCATCCAATGTTTCTTCCCAGGATTTGATTGGTAACGACTTACCAAGCCAACCGCATAACAAATATCCGGCCGGGTGCACATCATGGCATACATCAAACTGCCTATAACACTAGAGTATGAGACTCCTTCCATCTCTCTTTTCTCATCATCGGTCTTAGGGCATATATTACGGCTTAGGCCTTCACCTTTTGCGATTGGGGTTTCAATGGGATTACAGTCAAGCATCTTAAACCTTTTAAGGATTGTTCGAATGTAAGACTCTTGTTAAAGGGCTAGTAATTTCCTTGAACGGTCTCGGTGTATCTTAACACCAAGTATGTAATCAGCTTCTCCTATATCCTTTCTCTCAAAATGAGATGATAACCATTGCTTAATGGTTATTAGAAACTCCATATCATTTCCAGCCAATAAGATGTCGTCAACCTAAAGAGATAGAATTACAAAGGATTGTCTAGTGCTTTTGACGTATACGCAATGGTCTTCACTAATCATCGTGAACTCATAAGATGTTATAGCTTAATGAAAACGAAGATACCATTGCCTAGAAGATTGTTTTAAGCCATATATTGAACGTTGGAGCTTACAAACTTTGTGCTCCTGGCCTTTTACAACAAATCCAGCAGGTTGTTGCATGTAAATATCTACTTCTAGTTCCCCGTTAAGAAACACAGTCTTAATGTCCATTTGATGTAATTCTAAGTCTAGTCCGGCAACTATAGCTAGAATAAGTCGAATAGAGGCAAACCTCACCACAGGTGAAAATGTTTCCTCATCGTCTATACCCTCTTGTTGGGTATATCCTTTCGCTACCAAGCGAGCCTTGTACCTATCTATGGATCCATCCGCCTTATGTTTGATCTTGAAAACCCATTTGTTTCCGATCGCTCGACGTTCTGGCAGAAGATCAACCAAGTCCCAGACATGGTTAACTTCCATAGATTCTAATTCTTCTCCTATTGAACTGTTCCATTCAACTGGGTTTGGGCAAGAGAGAGCCTCTTGAACTGATCTACGCTCTTGATTATCATGCAGAACAACCATAAAAGCTTCCCCTTCAATCTCAAAACAACGTTTAGGAACTTTTCCACGGTTACTTCTACGTAGCTCAGACTCTTGTGCTTCCTCCATAAAGGAATCACCAACCAATGTCTCTCTCCCACTAAGTTTTGATAGCTCATGTGAACTTTCATCAACTTCCATAAATTGGTTTGTAGAAGGAACACTAGTTGTTTCTACTATCTCTTCGAGATGGAGTCCTTTATCAATCTCTCCCCTTCTAGGAAAATCATTTTCCAAGAACGTGACATCTCGTGATTCGATTTCTGTTACACTTCCATCTGATTGTTCGCCGATAAGGACATAACCTTTAGAATGCTCAGAGTATCTTATGAAGATACACTTCTTTCCTCTAGGACCCAATTTCCCATGAGGATGAAAGATATCACGAACAAATGCTGCAGATCCCCAGGGTCTCAGATGCATTAGGTTGGGCTTTCTTCCCGTCCATAATTCATAAGGAGTAGTAGTAAAAGATTTGGAGGGCATAAGGTTGAGTATATAGGCAGCAGTCAGTAATGCATCTCCCCAATATGAAATTGGAAGGTTAGCTTGCGCCATCATAGACCTAACTATTTCAAGAAGAGTTCGATTTCTTATTTTCGCTAAACCGTTTTGCTGTGGTGTATAAGGGGTAGTCAATTGTCTGACAATACCCTTTTCATCACACAGTCTTTTGAACTGTTCAGTAGATATTCACGACCTCGATCCGTTCTCAAACACTTGATCGTCCTCTCCAACTGATTCTCGACCAAAGTGATATATCGTCTAAAGCACTCTAGTGCTTCTGACTTTTGTGAAATTAGGTACACATACCCGAATCGAGTGAAATCATCTATAAAAGTGATGAAATATGAAGCTCCATGCCTCGCCCTCACATTCATCGGACCACATATGTCTGAATGAACTAATTGCAATGGTTCACATGTTTCAAGATCAACTCGGGCTAGTGAGCCTAGAAGACATTCTCTAGCTAATCTATTCATTCGATTGACTCCAATGTGACCAAGTCTAGAATGCTACACATTCATTTCATACAACCATCTTGTACCTTTAGGCACCCGTCAATACTCTACAAATGCTTCTCGACTTCTAGCTACATGGTCTGTTTCTCCTGAGTCTACAATCCACGAAGGATGAGATTTTGTAAGCATTACACAACTAGAAACATAAGCATATTTGCATGTAGAGTCCAAGGATAATACCTTCTTTGCCTTAGTGCATTCACAAGCAAAGTGACCTAATGAGCTACAGTTGTAGCACTTCATTTTGGTCTTATCCTTCTTGCCTCCATTCTTGCCACGCTTGGCATATTTCTTTGGCCTCTTAAGTTCAGACTAATGGAGAACCTTGTTTCCCATGTTACCTTTCTTGCGTTTCAAACCTGAGTTTGAACTCGCAAGTTGGCCTCGTTAAAGGATTTAGAAGCCTCTAAGCGCTCATCCTCTAACTCAAGATGACGTGATATATTTTCAAATGTTTTCACATTTTCATTGTGCGTCATCTGGACCTTCATATGGTCCCAACTTTCAGGCAACGAGCGGAAAACTGGTTGGACTTGCTGTTCATTAGACATAATCTGACCAGCATTTTTGAGCTCTCTAATCATGTTTGACATGATTCTAAGATGCTGCCTCATCGAATTATTTGGGCGCTTCTTATAATCATTAAATATTTGATTAAGTCTTCTAAGTTTGGTAGCCGATGTGGCACCAAACTTATCTTTCAAGGCCTCCCACATGCCTTTTGCAGTTTCATACTCTTCAAACTCACACATGAGATCATCTTGCATACAACTCAACAGCGTGATGCGAGCGATTCTATCCTTTCTTTTCCAGGCAACATATACCTCTTGATCTTTCTCATGTTGAGCCGTAGTACCCTGCTCAGACTCTTCCATGTGATGGAAAAGAGTCTCCTTAACCTCTTGCTCCTCGAGGACATACTGGACTTTACGATACCAGATATCGTAATTGTCACCATCCAATTTGTCTCTTTGATTGAGCTCAGCAATGATGTTCTTAGAAACAGACGACATACCTGCTTGAACACCTAGAGACATTACTTTCTTTGCATACTCTTAACATATAACATATAATTCTGCCATGAATCACAAACTTATATAAAATTACTCAATTTGATATGAGATCGAAAGTTCACTATGTTTCCAATCATCACCAGTATCAAAACTTTGTTATAATAAATTAATTTGTTCCATGCAAAATTTTTAAGTTCTAAACTATACAGAACTTCCACTTGATCAAAGTATTTTATACATAAATTAATAAATAAAATAAGTATTAAAAAAACCTTATGCAAGAAAAAAAGGTACTGTTCATCATCTTCTTCAAATGATTGTTAAACAGCAAAACAAGTCATGAATTCTAAATACATATATCTCTCTAAATACATAACCAAATCATGAATTCTATATATCAATCGAAAGATAATTTTAATATCTACGCACGGAAACTAAAATCACGTAATTCCAAATGATAAACACAATATTTCCGGTTTTCTCACTAATTTTCAAAATTCATGCAAACTATTGCGGTTCTCAAAGTCATAATTTCCAGAATCATTCAAGCCTATATGACGAACATTTATGCAAAGTTTCAATCCATTTCATCATATATTCACGAATTCACCATTTTCAATCATTTAAGCATTAACCATTTTTTCCAATTCATCATGAATGAGTGTGACTAACATATAACGGTTTTAATTCATGATTACTATGAACGTGTTCATTCCAGAATCGAATCATAATGCTCTGAAACCAATGTAAGAGTTTTATGCGGAAGCGTTTAAAACCGAACACATACCTTTGCCCGGTTTAGCGATGAATATGACTCGGTATGATCTGAAAACGGACGCAGAGATCGGGGAAAATATCACAGATGAAAATCAACCACTTATCACCGTTCAAATGCCCTTCCAATTGATCTCTCCAAGGTTTCTCTCTCTAGAACGTTTTCTCTCTCTTCTGTAATTTCTTTGTTTACCAACAGTCACAAACTGCTGTAAACAGACACAAGAAATCTTTCTGCAATGTCTCATTTATATACTTATTGAAGAGACATCATCTGAAGAGTCACAATTCTTCATATATAGAGTTATAATTATAACTGCCGGTTTAATCAATTGGTTCGGTATGCTGTCAAATCATGGGCGCAAACCGACCATAAACCAATAACATATTAATCTGAATCTGCAAGTTGATCAGTTAATGATCCATGGACGACACAATCCCGGTTCAGCCAGAAAAGAAGATTTTTACTCACCGTGTTCGATAAATAAAAAAATAAAAAAATAACACGTGGAAGCATATTTGTGTGATACAGAGACGTGCCCAAGATCAAAGTGAAGGATCTCTTCTTGCTAACCTCGTATCGATAAATAATATCACACAAAAGATATAAAACATTAATTTAAATCGAAGTCGGTTTATTAATATCAGATCGAAAGATTACAATTGAGTTTGATTTACGAACTTAAATATTAACTATCAGAACTTAGAAATCAGAATGCTAAGAACATTTCCAAGCTCTTTGATCTTCGAGTATCTTGCGGTAAATTTGTGTTCTTTGAGAAATCTCTTCTCCTCCTTATATATGGAATCTATGTCGTCTTAAGCATGTTTCCTTAGCTCTCCCTCGATGTGGGTTCTCTTTAAGTCGAAAGAGGAAAGTTTCATTTTTCTTTTGGACGGAGTCCACCAACCTTACCATCGTGGGCCTAGGTCTGTCCCAGGTGAGAGATGACGATGCAGGGCTAATTGGCCGTTCAGAGTTTGCACTAGTTGATGTAACATGCACAGACGATAGCTTGGTTACCCTTTAGCGTTTAGACTCTGTCCGGGATTGGGAACTTAAGACATTGGTGGTAAGTGGACGCAATCGCTTTCATTGCATGGAGCCAAGGGTGCCCAAGATGGCGTTGAATTATATGACCGGCTTGTCGAGGATGAGAAATTGAATGATTGGCTACATCGACGATATAGATTGGGATCATGATCGTGTCGACAGTCATACAACATTCTCCGTTGAATCTTGTCAGTGGCTCGATGAATGGTTTGATCTTTTAGGGAAGTATATCGAGTTGGTCGAGCGCAGCTTTGAAGATAATTTTAACTGAGCTGCATGTGTCGATCAGGATCCGACTGACTTCAACATCTTCGAGAAGGAGTTCGACGACTAGAGCGTCATTACGTGGCATGTGTAGGCCGATGGTGTCAGCGTCATTGAATACTAGTGGAGTGCTCTTAGCGGTGACATTTTTGAATTTGGGTGTGGAGATGGTTTGCTTGCCATATTCCTTGATGGCTCGAACAGAGTAATTGCATGTCTCGATGGTGCTCATCATTACTCTTTTCCAAGCTTCGGGAGGGGGATGCGGGTATTGCACGGTGTCTTTGCAATCATGCTTCTGCTATTGATCGGGCTGTGCTTAGGGTTTTGGTATGTTCGGTGGAGGTGCTTTGATGGTAGGTTGTTCCTGTGGTTTTTAGCAGTTTGTGTATTAGGAGAGTAGGTGATCTTGCCGTTGCCTTTCTGGGAGCCAGGCGGCGCACTAGATCGTCGTACAAGATAAGGCCTTTACAGAATTGGTCCAGCAGGTACTCTCTCAGATGCCAAAATTCTTTGCTGTTTTGTCCCTTACGTTCGTGGAATTCACAAAATTGTAAGTCATCCATGTCGGTTCAGTTCCACCTGTTCCATGGTTTGTCTGATTGCTAGACTGCGTTGACATTGTTATTCCCGAAAAATTTTCCTCTGTCGTATCCTTTTGCATATCCTTTTGGAGTTTGTGTGCTTCACTTTTGAGTCGGTCGGAGATCTGCTTAGGTGTGAAACTCTGATCGTAAGCTGTCTCTTCTACCTCTTCAGCAGCGATGTAAGTGTTGGCGCGGTGAAGAGCGACTTCTAGGGTGTGGGGGGGGGGGGTTACCCTTCAGTGACCGCCGAAATGCCGACTTGACCAGAGATGCCTTAGGCATTCTAGGGCAGTCTCGTTACTGACTATGAAGTGAGTTACAACCGATTTGAAACGATTAGTGAAGTCCTTAAGGCTCTCGTCGCTGCCTTGCTCATTCCTCATGCATATTCCAAACTAGGTCAGGAAGTCACAAGGCTCGGTGTCACCTTCGTACGTCTTGATCTTAAATTTTTCAAGGTGCCAAGCTGAAGTGCTGGCGAATCTTGGTGTGAATGGCGTTTTTGTGTCTCTTGAATGACACGGTCTATTCAGGGGGCTGTGCTGGTTTCCATATGCACCTGAGAAGTGATTTGACGCAATTGTGCTTTCATGCTCTCGGATTCGGCATCATGAGAAAGTTCTTGATGGAGGGCTGACACGGCTGTCACTCCTTGTGTCGTAGAAAGAACCGTTGCCGCGGGTTCTTGCTCCTGATTGAGGTCGTTGATGATGTAACGAGCTCGCAAAGGAGTTTGAGATTTGCTGAGCTCGGCTATCTGAGCTGCCATTAAGCTAAAGCGCTCCTCGCTTTGCTTAGTCACCATCTCGATCTGAGAGATGAATGCTTGCAGTATGTTAGCATCGAGTGCTCCGGCTGTGGAGTTTTCAGTGGGAGGATGGGGAAGAGGGGGAGGTGGTGTTTGCCCTCTTACCTCCTTGGAAACGGTGTGATTACCCTTCTCAGTGTTCTCCTCATCTCTTTTCCTATGAAGGAGATTTGCTTCCATGTTGTCAGGCGAATTTGTCATTTCCAACTTGAAACTTTCCGCTCTCTGATCTAAATGACTGTTTAAATTTTTTGAAAAGATTCTCTACAGCTCCGATCTAAAGGACTGTTTAAATTTTTTGAAAAAATTCTCCACAGTCGGTGCTAATTGTTGATAATTAATATCGGGAGTTAAAACAGTAATTTAGATCGAAGTCGGTTTATTAATATCAGATCAGAAGATTACAACTAGTTCGGTTTACGAACTTAAATATTAACTATCAGAACTTAGAAATCAGAGTGCTAAGAGTATTTTTGAGCTCTTTGATCTCCGAATATCTTGCGATAAACTTGTGTCCTTTGAGAAGTCTCTTCTCTTCCATATATATGAAATTTATGTCGGTCTAAGAGCATGTTTCTTTAGATCTCTTCTGATGTGGGACTTAAATATTTCCTTCTTTTTAAGCTGAGAGAAGAAAGTTTTCTTCTTCTTCCGGACGGATTTTTTCATCGACTTTTCCGTCGAGGGCCTAGGTCGGCCCACGAAATCGTTTGATCTAGTTTCCTTGTTACTCTTTTCATTAACCGGATTTTATCATACCAATCTCAGAGAATACCGGAAAAAACTAGAATGTGCAGTTTTCACCTCTAACACCTCGTATCTAGTTGTAATGCTGTTTCCCTTAAAAACTGTTCAATTCATATTCACCTATATCTAGAATAATGTTTTGCAGCTGGGAATTGGGGCTTCGCAGAAAACGTATGGACAAAGCCACCATTCTGTTATTGTGACCTCTGTCGTAAGCTATAATTATGTTGGTTCTTATCTCTTGCTTCCTCCAAGGTTCTTCTCTGCCTCTGAGATTGGACGAAAAGCACATGGCAATGGTCATGTTCTATCTCGGCCAGCATTTGTGGCTTTCTGAGTCGGCGACGATTTTGGTGGTGATGAATCCATGAGCGGCGGTGATGTTGGTTTAATTTTGTTATAATGTTGTATTTCAAAAACCAAAAAATAATTGTTTTGGTTTAGTTTGTAACAAAAATGTTAGTCAAATATATATATTATAATTTGAACTTACAATTAATATTAATTTGTTAATTTCAAATTTAATTGAAAATAATAAAAAAACTAGTAGGATATTTTCTAAAATTTTCCTCAAAATTTACAAACCAAAATTTTTAACGAAATTTTTCTATTAAATTTTTTGTATGAAATTTCTAACCATTTTTTTACTATTTTAAATTGTTGATGGTATAAAATCTACAAAAATATTTGATAGAAAATTAGTAAGAAAAATTATAAATTTTTAATCAGATAAATGGTAGGAATATGTGATATAATTTTGTAGTTAAGTATTGTATCATAAATGCAAACTGATTTCCTCCTTTTTGTGTGGAATTGAACGTACGAGAAACATATTCAACAGCAATCAAATTTAAGAAAATTTCTTTATCCGTGGACAAGAACTTTTTTTTATAAGAAATGGACTCTTGCGTCTTGGCCATGATACTGCAGAGCTTATATTTGTCTGAATATCGGGAACACGTTATTCGCTGAAAATTCTATTATTGGATAGGTGGTATCTTTAAGAAGTATCTCAGCATGAAAGAAAAAGATAGTAAAAAGATAAGAGAAAAGGTGAAGATCTATCGAGAACTCTTGTGAGAACGTCTTAGATCATGTCCAGTAGAGGTTTATATGGGTTTATGACCCAGATTTTTAGGTAAAAACAATTTAAAATAAATGAAAAAAATCTCATTTTTGACGAACCGACTCTTTCGGACGAGTTTGATGAACTCGCCTCTTAACCACGTGTAAGCTTCTAATTGGCCAAATATTATATTGTGTTTCTCGGACAATTTTTTATTTTCTCGACATTTTCATTTCTTCATTTCATTTCTCTTCGCCGACAATTTTTAATCGTTTTTCACGAATTCGATTCATCATCATCTCCTTCCACCATTTGTGATCCTTCCGTTTCTCTCTCTCTCAATTTCATCTGTTTCCTCCTCTTTCGTTGCTCTGAGAGGCATGATTTCGAATTTTTGGGTTTTTGTTAATGGAAATGCATGATTTCGAATTTTTGGGTTTCGGTTGATGGAGATTTTAATTAAACTTGATTGCTAGAACTCCCTACTAGGCTATGAACATTCCTTTTTCGAAATATCTGTGTGGTAGTATGTGAGCGGTTTTGATGGTGGTGTTCTCAATTTGTTTTTTGTTTCAATTTCTGATTTGTTTCGTGATATCCCAGATTTGGTTCTCTTTGATGAGTTTATAAGGAGAAGTATGCTATTTGAGAACCTTTGACTTTGATATATTGAAAAAGAAATACAAACTTGCTTCTCAAACTCGTACTTGTTTTCTTCTTTTAGAGGAATTGAGTTTGTTCATGGAGAAGCTGAATGATGTATATTACGTCGATGATGATGGTCAGCTTAATGATTTCCAAGTTGATTCTGGAACCTTGGCATGTGTGGCGTGTGGCGTTCTTGGCTTCCCCTTAATGTGTGTGGTACAGCCTTCTAAAAATGCATCTGTCAGCAAGACAAGGAGAGATAGGTAACATACACTCATTTTCAAGCAATAAACGCATACCAGAAGGTTTCCATTGCCTTGGTCATTACTGTCAGCCAAACAGTCAGCCATTGAGAGGCTTTGTTCTTGCAGCTCGAGCTAACGATCCTGATCATGATCATCGCCCTCCATTGAAAGAACCGGTGAAGTACACTTTAGTTTGGAGTTCAGATTCAGATTGCTACTTCTGGTTGTCTGTTCCTCCAGCTGGTTACAGAGCCGTGGGAGTGATTGTCACAGACGAAGCAGAGGAGCCTAAGGTTGAAGAAGTGAGATGTGTTAAAGAGGATCTTAGCAAAAAGGTTGTGTACTCGTCGAAACACAGGTTGATGCGTCGGCGCTTGCGTTTGTCAAAGGAAGCAACAAACCGGTACGTACTCGTCGAAACACGGACACGCGAGTTTTCTTCACCCTGGATTGTATCTTCAAGGCTCGTCGAAGCTAGGAATTGGAGTGAGAAATGATGCTGGGAAAAGCAAGTATGTGTTGAATTTTAGTCAAAGGTATAGAATTGTAGCAGCTGAGTATTTAGGGGAAGGAGCGGTTTCAGAGCCGTGCTGGCTGCAGTACATGAAAGAGTGGGGACCAACTATAGTCTATGATTCTGCAGCTGAGATTGATAAGATCATTGCAGTATCTATCTAGCCATTTGAAACTTGTTGTTAATTGTGTTTCTATACATTGTTTTTATACGAGATTGTGTGTATTTGCACGGTCCAGCTCACACCAATGCTGGTTGGTTCAATGATTTCTTGAACACAATCTTTTTGTCTTCAACGATGGTGGCGATGATGATTGCAGTGTTCTTGGACAATACTTATGCATATGCAATTGCGTAAATTTTTTTTTTTTTTTTGATGAACCTCTCTTTGAATTCGCCAATAGAACACAAAATATAACACAGGTTCTTCAATAAACTCAAAACAAAAAAAAATTTTATTTTATTTTGGTGAACCCCAAAGAGAGATTCACTAATGGACATGCTCTTATTGATGTTCTATGGGATACTCTGTAAAAAAAAAAAAAAAAAAAACCAATTGGGATACTCTCAGCAGTCAGCACCAAACTATTGCCTTGATCCTTTTCATATTTTTTTCTCGCATCGTCCAGGTATATAGCCTTTTGAAAATGTTGGTTCGTCACGTTGAGAGCCAACGTCAAATGTTTTAGGATGTCTCGTCTGGTTGGATGGGGCAGAATCCATTTAGCTAGACCTAGCGTGGAGCTCACGTTATGTTGATATATTGAATTCTGATTGAAATTTTTAGGAATCAGGACGTGAGATGTAAATGAGAAGTTCGGAAATCTAAATATATTATCCAAAATAACAAAACAAAATTCACGAGTATGGAACAAAAAAATATCCAATTCAATTTTGAAGTAAAATATAATCGGAAAAAAGGACGGATAAGGATTCAAATAAGAATTCGAGTAATTATTGTTATTCGTTTATTAATCACTTAAACTTTCGATAGTTTGGTGATAAAAAAAAAACAAGATCTCTATAGTTAATTATAAAGGTGAATCACCATAGCTAGTTATATATAGGTTTATTAATTTCATAGTCTACTTATTTGCAAATTGTTAATAAATTGGACTAAAATCAATATTTGTCAAAAAAAAAATTCAACTAATCAAAATCTCTAAAATTTCATTTTTAATAACTACCTATTACCTATTGAGAAGTTCGGATAATCTTATTCTTATCTTTATCCTTTCTTTTATCTATTCAAATATTATTTTTAGACCCGAATGAGATCCGGAAAAGTTGGGAAAAATCAAGACGGAGTGGATTATTCTTCCCAAAAAAATTCAGGCCTACTGACACCCAGTGGCGGAAGCAGATAAGCCACATATTTATGCTAAGATGCTACCTTTGATTAAATCTTGAATTCTTCAAAGTAAGAAGTTGAGGTTTATCCCAGAAAAGAGTATTTGTTTCAGTCAGGTTTCTAAGCTCCTCAAGCATAATTCCGAATGTCACCGTAGTTGAAAAGCTGCTCATTTTCCCTTGAACACTACTAGAAGTTTAATGGATCCATTACCGTTTCTGCAAAAAAAAAAAGTCATTTCAATCTGGATAATGGATTTTCCAAATGCGAATGTCATCACAAAATGATCATATCTGTATATCAAATTCAAGTAAGTCATGTTTGTTTGAAGAATCATTTGTATGATTTCTACGCTTACCACATAGAAACCAATGAGCAACGGGCATTCAGAACAGAGGTCGAAAATTAAGCCAAGAAATCATCGACTCTTCTATGTATCAGATTGGGAGAGTGACGAGAGTCTGTCAGCCACTTGCACTCTCTGTAAAATTATTAAGGACAAAAGTGGATAAAGTGATCAAAAGATGTATTAAGAACTTAAGACTTGTTTAAAGAATATATTCTTTTTATTAACCTTTAGAAAATTACTCAAAACTAAAGGCTTTCAAACTCATAAGTGTTGCAACAATCTCTGCAACTCCTTATATAAGTTTGGATTACTCCTAAACCCATTAGATAAACATAAAGAATATTTCCTAATTACTCTAGGTTATTTCATAATCCTTTTAGAAAATAGTTTAAGTTGACTTGCTACTTAAGTCATCTTCAAGTTTAATCCAACATTCTCCTCCTTAAGTTTGAAGTCTTTATTTGACACTTCTTGAACTCCTATGAGATCTCTCATCTCTTTGAATTTTATTCTTCCAAGTGTTTTAGTCAGTATATCAGTCTCCTGCTCTGCTCCAGGAACATGCTCAACATTCACTTGGTCATTCTCGACAAACTCCCTTATAAAGTGATATCTTCTGTGTATATATTTACTTCGACCATGAAACACCAGATTTTTGGTGAGTGGAATTGCAGATTTATTGTCAATTCTAACTGTCACCTTCTCACAAGATGTTCCTACAACTTCACTAAGGAGTTCCTGAAGCCATATTGCATGTTTTGCAGTTTCTGTACCAGCCATAAACTCGGCCTCACATGATGATAGAACAACAGTTTTTTGCTTTTGCGAACACCAAGTAATTGGACATTCATTTAGATAAAAGATGTGGCCGGTTGTACTCTTACCATCATCTATGTCCACATTGTGGCTGCTATCGCTGTTAGCCTATAAGTCCAACTTCTGTTGATTCCATTCGCTTGAATGTAAGACCGTACTTGAGAGTTCCCTGTAAATACCGCAGAACTTGCTTCAAATATGCTCCATGTGACTCCTTGGGTTCCTGCATAGTAACTCAGAACACCAATACAGTAAGAGATATCTGGTCTTGTGTGAAGCAAATATCACAGACATCCAATGTTTCTTCTGTATTCTTTTTCATCGATACTCCATTTTTCCGGTGCTTTATGCAATTTCAAACCTGAATCTATTGGAGTGTGAACTACATTACACTCTCCCATTCCTGTTTCAGCCAAGATTTTAGTCGTATACCTCTCTTGGTTTAGCATGATACCACATTCATGTTGTAGAATTGCGATGCCGAGGTAGTAAGTTAACTTTCCCAAGTCACTCATCTCGAATTTCTTTGCCATTCTCCTTTTGAACTCCGAAATCGAACTCAGACTTGATCCTGTGACGAGTAAATCATCCACATATACAGCAACTAGAAGCAGGTGTTCCTTCTTTTGTTTTCGATACAAAGAAGGTTCTTTGGAGCATTTAGTGAATTTCAATTCTCGCAGGATCTAGTTCAACTTTTCATTCCAAGCTCTTGGTGCTTGTCTAAGTCCATACAAAGCTTTGTGTAGTTTATACACTTTTCTTTCAAGTCCTTCGATCACAAACCCTTCAGGCTGAGCAGCATAAACTTCCTCTTTCAACGTTTTTATATCAAGGTGATGCACTTTCCACCCTTTTGAGCCTGCTAAGGCAATGATGAATCTGATTGTCTCAATGCGAGCTACAGGTGCGAATACCTCATCAAAGTCAATGCCATGCCTTTATACATACCCTTTGGCCACAAGTCTAGCTTTATATTTGTTTATACTGCCATCAGAGTTGCACTATCTTAAAAACCCACTTTAATCCAATGGCCTTTGCTCCTATAGGAAGATCGACAAGATTCCAGGTTTTTTTCTTAGTAATAGATGCCATCTCTTCTTTGCAAGCATCTCTCCATACTCTTAATTCCATTGCTTCTTTCAAATCCCATGGTTCTTCATTCATTGCTAACAATAAGCGCTCTCCCTCTATCTCTGCTAAGCAAACAAAATCCTCTAAGTAACCAGGCTTTCTTATTACTCTTGATGACCTTCTAAGTGAAGGCTGTTCTTGTATTTTTTTCCTCGGTGCTCTCTATTTCGCTCACATCTTCTTCTGCAGCAACTCACTATCAGAATCATCATCATCGTTTCTTTCTCTGTTTTTTGGGAAGCTTCTTCTCCTCGGGTCCCTCATGTTGAAGTGTGAATGTTGCAAATTCATTAGTAATGCTTGTTCCTTGGTTATTCCACTTCCACCTTTTCTTCTTGTGAAAAACTACATCCCTGCTTACTACAACCTTTCTTGTTTGTGGATCCATTAGTCGATAGGCCTTCAATCATGGTTATGTCCCTAGATGCACAAGCACTCTTGATCTATCATCCAGTTTCCTTAGATGTGGTGCCTTTTTTTTTGCATAAACAATGCACCCAAATACACGAAGATGTTCGATGTTTGGGCGTTTCCCTTTAAACGCTTCGTATGGTGTTTGTGCAGCTAGTGACCTTGTTGCGACTCGATCCAGAAGATAGGTGGCATGCCTGACTGCTTCTCCCCAAATGTAATTTGGTATCCTCATGTGCTTCATAATGCTGCAAGTCATCTCCATCAAATTTCTATTTCTCCTCTCTATTACCCCGTTTTGTTGCGGTGTATAAGGGACGGTTAGATGTCTCTTTATTCTGGAATTGTCACAAAAATCCTGATATTCTTGTGATACAAACTCTCCATCTCTATCTGTTCGCAATAAATTTATGATGGCCCCTGTTTTATGCTCGACTACTGCTTTGAATCTGTTAAATTTTTCACTCTTCTCTCTTCAAAAGGAATGACCACATATATCGAAAATGATCATCGATCAGTACAAATACGTATCTGTTTTTTTTGCAGCCGTAGGAGGTGTAATGGGTCCACAAAGATCTCCATGAACAAGCTAAAGTATGTTTGTGGCCTGATATGATTTGCAGGTTTCTTTCTAGATTCGATGTTAGGTATTTCTGTGACTAATTCCTTTTTTTATCATTGTCTTCATAGTCTCTGAGGCAATATGTCCTAACCTCGCGTGTCACTTTGATGAATTGCTTAATGCCGTGATCTGTAAGCACTTAGTGTTTCTCCAACTCCATGATTACTTTGTATAAGAAATTCTTTGACCTGTTTGCCTTTACAAGGAGTCTTCCATCTCGATTATGTAGTGTTAGATAATCTTTTCTCATTCTAACATCGCAACCAGTCTCTGTAGCTTGTCCCAAGCTGATAATGTTACTTCTTAGGTCTGGTATGAAGTATACAATGTCAAGCACCTTTCTTTTCCATCTTTACTGACAAAAAGGATCGATCCTTTGCCCTTTATGTCTATGCGTGAGTCGTCTCCGAACCTTACTTTGAATGTGGCCGTCTTGTTAATCTTTGAGAAATAGTGTCTGTTTCCAGTCATATGGTTACTAGCACCATTATCCAAATATCAAACATTGTCTCCATCGAGACTTGTTTCAAACTCGTTTAGCTTCACCTTTTCTCATATAGATACACCACCTCGTACATCATTAGTTCTTCAGCCTCTTGTGTGTTGTCTTCATTGTTTTCTTGAGTTTCTTGAAGCTTGAGAAATCGGTCTAGACAGTTAGATGTGCAATGCCCTGTTTTGTCGCATCGATAGCATGTGATTTTTGATAGGGTTCTTGCTCCATTGGATCATCCACGTGCACGACCTCTTATAGAAGCGTCCTCCTCAACCTCTGCTTCTATGTTCACCATTAAAATTATGATTTTCTTGAGGTTCCATGTTTGCATACATGAGTTTATCCTGTTCCTCTACAGTTTCTCTTTCTTCTTCGAAAATTCTTTCTTCGTTGGCTTTTAGTCTTCCCATTATGTCTTTGAAGCTTGTAGTGTTCAGGTCTAACACTTGCTCAAGCGAAGCTACTATGTGTATGTATTTCTTTCTAGGAAGACTCTTAAGAAACTTCCTGACCAATTTTGGTTCTTAAATAGTTGTTCCTAATGCATCTGATTTTGAACAGATTTCAAACCACAAAAGTTGTCTATTGTCTCTGTGTCTTTCATCTTGAGTCTGTTAAATTCAGCTATGACTGTCTGCAATATCGCCTCTCTCACTCTTTCTGCTCCTACATGTCTTGATTTAATTGCATCACAGACCTTATCTGTCACGTCTATAAGCATCTCAGGTATCGATTGAAATATCAAAGCTATGGCCATGTCATTCTTTTCGCCATCAGCTGTCTCTGTCTCAACAGTCTCCCAGACTTTGTGTACCCTGAGTAAAACCTTCATTCTCATGGCCTATACGGTATAGTTAGTTGTGTTTAACATGGGACAATGGATTGAGGAGCTGCTCGCCTCCTTTGCGCGGGTGTTAGGGACGACGATATCCCCCATACTTTGATATCATATGATCTTCGTGATCAGTGTGGCTTCTTCCTTTGCAAGATCGATTAACTTCTGAAGCTCTGATACCAAATAAAATGATCAAAAGATTTATTAAGAACTTAAGACTTGTTTAAAGAATACTCTTTTTATTAACTTTTAGAAAATAATTCAAAACTAAAAGCTCTCAAGCAGTAGTCAAACTCATAAGTGTTGCAACAATCTCTGCAACTCCTTATATAGGTTTAGATAACTCATAAACCCATTAGATAAACATAAAAAATATTTCCTTACTATTCTAGGTTATTTCGTAATCCTTTTAGGAAATAGTTTAAGCTGACTTGCTGCTCAAGTCATCTTCAAGTTTAATCCAACAGTGGAAAAGGGAAACTCGAACGCAGCTTGCTCTGTTCTCTATAGATCAAGGAAATTAACAAATGAAAGGAAAAAAAAAAAAAAACTACTCAAACAGAACCAGGGAACAAATTAATATATAAAAATCTTGTGCGAAAGAGAAATCAAACAAGAACATAGATTATACTGTAAAATAGACTAATTAAGTAGGCGTAAGCTTGGAACATAAGAACACACAAGTGGTTTAGCATTTTTTGTATGGAGATTCTCTGAGAACCACTTCTTTCAAGGATTCATCCTTTCCAACGATGTAAGCTATGTTTCGAGTAGCTTTATATCTGTCTTTGTCAAAAAACCACAGCGACTTTCTTCTTCTTGTCAATGAAGAAACTCGCATCTGTAACTGGAAACATAAAGTCACGTGCAACGAGTGTTTTCATATTCACTTCTAAAACACACCTTGCTGCTCCAGGACACCGCGTTAGGATCAATTTTAGACGTAACCCATATCTCCATCTGTAATGGATCCTCTCGCTGAAATAAAATGGTAAGCTGCTCTTCTCTGACACTAGATAGACTCACAGTATCTTCAGGACACCACTCAAGAGGCAGAGGCAAACCATATCCAAAACTCTCTCTTGTGAAATCAAAACAGACTAAGAAAAACGGGTCTCCTTTTTCGGGTGTTTCCGAATATCTGTCTGTAGCAAACCAGTACGTATCACCACGCCACAGCTAAAATAATATATTTTCAAATCTGTATTGGCGACATCAAGAACCCTCCGTGAATCGGATTGATTTAATGCATTTGCAAACTTAAAGTATTCTCCGATTCATATAATTTATTTCCCATCTTTCTTTTTGTTTTAAGCCCGATTAGCGCCTAGCGCAATTTCGAACAAAAATTTTAAGTAGCTTTGCATCCTTTTCTTGTATCATACATACATATATTCAAGAGTGAAATTATCCATTTTATTAAAATTTAAACATAGTTAACTAACTATCAAAGAGAGTCAACAAGATGATGTACTATAATTAATGGTGGTCAACTTGGACAACCAAACCAAAAATCCCAAATTGATTTAGATTTAGATTTCTAAAAAAATTAGTTAAATCTAATTTATTAATTTGGGTTATTTGGTAGGTTTTTTAATAACTAAAAATCCAAATAAAAACCATTTCTTAGGGAACGGTGTATTGAACTGAGCATTTGACTTATCTGAATCTTATCTATATAAAATGGTCAACTCTCTCAATTTGACTATTACATAATATTTTAGAGTTAATATGTAGATGATATGTGTCAAACTTTAATTTAAAGTTACTATTTTAAAAAAAAAATAATAATTAATAAATTTTAATACTAAGTTTTCAATCACTTATAGAAAAATAAAAGTTTTTTAATAATTTATTTTTAATTAAAATTTATGTAGATAATAAATAAAAATTTATGTTATAATTAACTGAAAATATTGATAGTTTTTTTATAATTTTTTTTATTTTTAATGACATTACATTTTAAATTGATTGAATTATAATTATATAATAACATATAACAAATAATAATTATATTTTTTCAAGAAAATACAAAAATATGTCGATTTAAAATAATTTTTAAAAAAGTATGCACGTTACATACATACATGTATTCTCCTAGTTAATATAACAGGTCTTATGTTATTTAATATGTTTTTTAAAAGAATATTCTAAATCCAATTTTATTATATACAGAAATTGTAAATGTTTCTTAGAATTCATTGTTATTGAAAAATTTTTAAATACTGAGATTATAATAAGTTCAAAAGATTTAGAGGAGTTTTTTCGTTAAAATTACAAAAGGGAGTAAGGTGTATTGAACTTAGTATGTGAAGTGAATTGAATTAATATGACAAATCATATCTTTTTTATACATGAATTTTTAAAAATATTCTAAAATCAAGTGTATTGGATATAAAACTTGTAAATGTCTCATAGAATCTATTGTTATTCAAAATGTTTTAAGTACTAAGATTTTAATGATTTTTTAGTTAAAAATACAAAAGCTCAAACCTCATGGTTTTATGTGGAATTTCAAAAAATTTTAAACCAGATCATGACAACTTTCATAAAATCATTGAAAGAATCATCTAAAATCTTATTAAAACTTAAATTACGTCAAATGTTTAGTGCACTCCCAATCACCCCTAATATCTCTGCTCCGGCTTGGTTACATCAATT
>NW_006256828.1:1827090-1828625 GCF_000478725.1 Eutrema salsugineum | reverse complement strand
TCTCATGGTGTATATTCTCCTTTTTTTAGTTTTTTCCTTATATTTGTGAGTTCTTTTTTATCGTTATTTGTTTTCAAATTGTTCTTCTTTATTGTCATCATTATTTGACTTCTTATTCATCTCATTTGTCTTCGTTTATTCATCATATTTACCTTTTTCAACTTTTTCTTCTTCATCTTCTAGTTTTCTTCCATTTTATTATTTTTTCTTTCACTTCCTCTATTATCTACTGGTTTTCTTTTATGACTTCTTCTTCTGATTATCTTTTTTCTTCTCCAATTGGTCATTTAATTTATTTCGTTCATCGTCATCGACCTATCCGACTATTTTTTATCTTACTTGTTCAATGTATTATGTTTTGTTCAGATTATCATGGTATTGTTATTCTTCTCCTTTTTCTTAATTTTTTAGCTTCTATCTTCTTTGTTTTTCCTTTCTTATCTAACATTGTTTTTGACAATTTCTTCTTATGTATTTGTATTAATCTTCTTAGACTTCTTGATTTTTTTTCATTCGGGTTTTTTCTTTCGTTTTTTTCTGTTCATTTTTTTTGTTTTATTTGTCTGCCACTTCTTTCTTTGTTTTATTTTATTGTCTTTGTATTCTCCAAAATTCTTATTCTTCAACATCTTCTACTATTCTTTTTTTGGTTTATAACCCGTTTTTATCTTCTGCTTTTTACTTCTTCTTGGTCATTTTTGTCCTATCCAAATTTTTTTTTCTTTCTAATTTTTGTTTGTCCTTTTCGCATCTTTACTTTCTTCTTTTTTATTTTCTTTTTCATCGTCGGGTTTTCATCTTCTTATACTTTATTTTCTTCATCTACCATTTTTGTTCTTCTTTTTCTTTGAGTTTTCTTCTTCAACTTTGAGTTCTTCATCTCCTTATCATTTTTCTTTTTCACTATTTTGTGTTACCCATCTTGATCTTATCGTTCATGGTCTAGGACTTTTTGTTCATTTTTTTTTCATTTTTTACGTTTTCGTCAACTCTATGTTCTTCTATACGTTTCAGTTTATTTTTTTCTCTTCTTTTTCTACTTCGTTTTTTCCTTTTTCCCTTTTTCTGTTTTCTTTTTTGGTTTTTTCCTCTGCGTCCTGCTAGAGTATTTGGCATCTCTTACATTATTTCAAAAATAAACAGAATTCAGAAAGCCATCTTTAAAACAAGCAAAAAAAACAAAAGACTTAAAACCTGTTCATTAGACAATGAAGATGATTTATGATATGTTGACATGGTTTTAATCACGTTAAGTAAAGAAGAATAACTGACAACACAAAACAACAACATATAATTGAGGAACACTACTACTGGTACTGAAAAAAACGGAAAAAAACAATAGGAAAAAACGAAAAATTGATTTATAAAAAATAAAGATGGTAAACAATACAACAAAAAGCCGACTAATGTATAAACCAAACCACAATTGAGCTTAAGATATATTTAAAAAAAGTAATATATTTATATATAGCTCTCAATTTAAGCTAGGATTTCCCACATCACATGTACATTTTTGTTTCGGATCCTCTCGCTGA
>NW_006256828.1:1693764-1825447 GCF_000478725.1 Eutrema salsugineum | reverse complement strand
ACCTTGCATCCGCCACACCTGCTAACTTAGCAAACCTCATACCCTCTGCAGATGAAGTTGATCACAGTACACATGTCAGTATATTACCTAACATGAGCAGTTGTCAAGCCAACAAATTTTATAAGCACTTAGGCGGCACAAACCAAGTCAAAATATATAAACTGAAGGGTAGCGTAATATGGATCAGCAAATGAATCAACTCTTTGCTCAAAATATTCAATAGGTGGGTGATCTATTGAATACGTTCTTATAGATATATGCTCTATATTAAAAGAATAATGTGGAACTAAAAATTTAATGAGATTTTTTGGTTACCTAGAAACGTCTCTCCAACATAAGCAAAGGTTTCTTGAGTGGTCGAGTATTTGGATCACCAAGTTGGTTCTTGGGTGATAAACAGTCCTCAACTAGTCGTATACCCCATCCTTCTAGTTTGAACTTAGGCTTCGTAAAAATACTCTGACGACGCAAAGACTGAAGACCGTCGGGTATGAACGTAGAGTCCATTTGATTACTTATATGAAGTTGTATGTCGACGTGATCGTAGTTCCGTTGAGCACTGTCTTTGTTTAGAGGGAAACGACAGTCATATATAAACAGATGACTATCCTTCTTATCCTTATCTGCCTGGAAGAGATGCGACCGCGCAAAGGAATCAAAGCTGTTCCCAAATCCGCTTTTGAACCGACAGTTGACATGGATATATACAAAACCACCACCACAGTCGACGAAAGAAACCACCGCGCAAGACCTAAAGCGGAAGAATGGTTGTGAGAGAGAACTGTGAAGTAGAGGGATTGTTAAAGAGGAGGAGGTTCCAGTTGTACGGTGAGTGAAATATGACGGCACTTCTTCACCTGATAATGTCACGGACTTGAAGATAAATGAACGTTGGCGAAGGAGAGCTTCTGGATCCAAGTTGAAGCATGAGAAAATGATATCGGATTCTGGGAAAAGATGGTCTGAACGAGAAGAAGAAGAAGCCTCATGAGGGAGTGGTAACTTGGAATGAATATTGTCTGTCGCCATTGCTGTCTCACTTGGACTATCAATCCAGCTAGCTTCAGTCAACGCCACACAGTCTGAAAAGTCAACTTCCACAAGCTCTTTCAGTTTATAAATATTAAGGGATACACGTAATAAATTGTTGCACTTCTCCAAAGATAGGGATCTGAGCATAGAGAATTTCTTGATACACCAAGGAACCTCTTCTATCCCTGTTCGGCCTAGATGGAGCTGTTCGATGTTGTTTGAGATATCAGGAAAAGTCCTCAACTGTGAGCATCCCTCGAAACTAAGGTAAGAAAGATATTGAAAGTCGATGCCAGTGACAAGAGTTTCTAGATTTTTGCATTCTGTAATATTCAAGTGAGTAAGTTTTTTGAATGTCTGGATAGAGGAAGGAAGCTCCACCAAACTTGGGATATCCGACAGAAACAATCTCGTTATTGTTACAGACAGTGTGGTCATGATCGGAGTAAGCGGCTGAACCAAAGAGGAAAAAAAAAACAATGGAGAGATGTTAAAATACTTCAATACTCATAACGGACTAATGGCTGTTGAAATAGGTCAGGTTAAGTACATACCTGCTCTCTTTCCCACAATTTCCCACACTCCATTTCACACATGGAAAGAAGATCAAGTTTCTTAAGACCAAAGATAAAGCGGAATTCATTAATCGCTGTTCTGTCTAGATTGAGCTCTGATAAGTTGGTTGAGATATCAGGAACAATCTTCAACCGTGAGCATCCTCGGAGGTTAAGCCTAACAAGAGATTGGAGGTTTATTCCAGTGGGGACAAACTCCAATTTTTCACAGGATGACATGTCCAACCACTCCAGTTTATTGAGATACTGAATAGAGGAAGTAAGCTCCACCAAACTCGAGCAAAAACTAAGATCAAGTCTCTCGAGATTATTAGCCATAGAAAGATCTGGTACTTCTTCCAGATTTCGAGATCTCCGCAAATCCATTACCCTGAGCCCTGCAAGTGACTGAAGTACAAGTAAACTACACATCACTTGAAAGGATTTTCATCTTAATACTTATAAATTTACTAGAAACTTACATGAACTCCGTCCCACAACTTCTCGAGCTTGCTATCCGACATTTGGAGCTTAACGAGGTTTTCAGGACGAAAGTTAGAAGGCATATATCTCAATGGATATCCGTCCAATCTCAATAACCTAAGTGTAGGGGGGAAATAGTCTAAGCCTTCTGGTATGTACCATTTCATCTTTTTCTTCTCTTCCCATACCTTACCGTTATATATTTTTAGAAAGAAGAGATTACGCATCCCTTTGAAAGCATTCTTATGTATAAGCAACTCTTCAATCTCATCCATATCCAATGATATACCTAAAACCTTCTTCGTGCCCTGAGATTATAATACAAATATAATTTCAAAAATGATATGGTTTTAATCTTATAGAGTGATATATATGATTGAAATACAAAAAAAAAAACTTACAGTGTCTTCTTCAAGTAAATCGCAGATATCCTTCGAATCCACAACAAATTCTCGTTCTCCTGGCTCATTAGATTGTGCACGGACAATCTCTTTACCCATATCTTGTAGCAAACTGTGCATCTCAACAATATTCTCTCTTACATGTACAAGAGACTTATCAACAAGGGCTTTCAACCCAGTGGTAACATCCAAGTCGCTACCTGCTAGTAGCAGCTTGATGTCATTAACTTTCTCACCATTGAAAAGACATGAAATGTGACGAAATATTGCTTTTTCTTTCTTGTTGTTTAACCCATCGTAGCTGAGTCTTAATGTTCGATCGATTTTTCCGTTCAACGTATCACGAAGGCTAGGCAGCAGATTAATCCAGTCCTCTTTGTCCCAACCCCGTAAATATGATCCCAAAACCTTAAGACCCAAAGGAAGATTACCGGCACGTAATGCAATTTCAGAAGCAAGCTCCATCAAACCATCAGGTGGAGAGTTTTGCTTGAAAGCAAATCTACAAAACATCTCAAGAGCAAGGTCATTATATGGGAGGCAGACCTCGTATATATAATCAATCCCATGAGCCTTTAAGAAATGCTTGTCCTTGGTAATCACAATGATTCTACTCCCACATCCAAACCAATGAGATTGACCAACCAAGGTATCTAGCACCAGTTGATCATCCAAATCATCAATAAAAATAAGAACTTTCTGGTGCTTTAGCCTCTCTTCTATAACACCTAGATGATTTATCCTGACGTCTTTCTTGTCTAAAATTTCAGACAAGAAACTTTCTAACAAATGCAACTTCATGTTATAGTCGTCAGGGTTGGCACTATTATAAATATCCATACTCCTGGAGACAAAAGCTTTGTCTATGAAAACACTACCTTGGAACCGATGAGAGAGTCGACTATACAAAACTCTTGCAATGCTAGTCTTGCCAATTCCTGAGGTGCCCCATATCCCAACCATCCTCACTTCTTCAAATTCTAGTTGTAATAGGACACTCATCTTTGCAATATGGTCTTCCATCCCAACAAAGTCCTCAAAATCCTTGGATGGAGTTAAATTCAGTTTGACCAAGACATCATTGGCAATTGCTTCAATCATTTTTGCTTCGTTGTGCCTAGCAAGACGAATTAAAGACCATTTCACAAAAACATGAGACGAAAATTATCAGTACTGTTATAAGAACAGATAATGATGGATATATAAGAAGTTGTACCAGTTCTGAGAATGATAGCCAAGAACATTTGCTACTTCGATCAAAGATTCCCGCCAAAGTTTTGTTTCATCCTCTGTTTTCGTCTGACAAGTCTTTGTAAAAGCCTCTCCGAATTTTCCGGTTTGTTTCCTGACATGAGATGGATCTAACCCGTAGAAAACCGGTATGACCAGTTGACCTGATTCTTTCTTGCATCTCACGATCTCAAGCAACTCGTCCAAGCACCAGCTGGAAGATGGGTATTTTTCCGAGAACACAACCACCGCGATCCTTGAAGTCCTGATCGCTTGTTTAAGCTCGGGATCGAGCGACTGGCTTCTCTCGATCTCGTTGTCTTTGAAAGATATGATCAGTTTCCGATCAAGTTCCTTTAGAAAGTGGCTGAGGAAAGTTACTCGGACGTCTTCCCCACTGAAGCTCGGGAAAACATCATATGCCCAATTGCGAGAAGAGGAGGAAGCAGAAGCCATTAGACAGAGAAAAAACAAAATCTTTCTTGAAAAGTCACGATGGTAATATCATTGATGGAACTTGTTGGATATATGTTTAATGCCAAGAAAGTCAACGACGTCCGTTTGCTTATGGAAAATATAAAAACAAGCTTGGGATCGAGTCTAGAGACCAAGTCTACGGAGACTTTTATTGGTGCCAACGAAAAATAACCTAATACTTAAGCAATCTACTTAACTTGAGTAATTCATGATTACCTGGAACAGAAGAGGAGGCGACATTGAGACCTCAATGGACAGGGAGCTAGCTTCAGTCAGTGACACTTCCAATCTGAAATGTCAATTGTTTTCTGAATCAGAACTATGCAAGGCCTAATCATCCACATGAAAGATGAATTCGCAGCACCAAACCTGTCTTAAATTTGGTCATCATCTCTTGTCTCACGGAAATGGCTCTGTAAACCTGCTGCTTTGACTCCATCTGCATTCGTGGCAGAATCTATTCATACCTTCCTGATTATAAGCTCCGATGCGCTGTTGTATAGATAACTAACATAGAATGGTTTATGAAACTTTTGAATTACCTAACAAACGTCTGATGAATTCCATTAACTCTAAAGAGGGTGTGGTCTCTACTGTCTGAGCCCAAAGGGTTTGAAACTTGAGCTCTGAACTTGATCGTTTGGTCTCAAATCTCACTTTTCCAGGTTCTTGTAGTGTTCAAACTCTGCACCCACATAGGTTCTAGAAACATGAAACCCTAGTAATCCAGGTATAATTGTTCTTACATTATACATACATGAACCACACTTTTTGACTAATTATCATCCGCTTCTTCTTCTTCTTCATCTGATCGTGAGCGTGATCCTCATTCTGGTTCTGAGACTCTCCCTCTTCTATTTTGGGTTCAATGTTCTCCACTGTACCGACCATAACACAGAAAAATGATGGTTCATAGGACGAACTTGTGATGAACACTGTACTAGTGTACTGAACCACAGAAAATGTGGATAAATTAATAATGATAACTTCCTATTACTAAAAATCTGATAAAATTGTCACAGACTCACAAGACACATGTCATTACATTTTCTAAATCAATTGTGAGTTCTGTCACCATTGATTTGAAAGTAAAATAAGACGGTTTATGTATTTTTTTTTAGATACCTGAAAACCTTCCAGATTAGGCTGCAGTTCAGATCAGTAGTTTCTTTAGTTGTCCTTCACGTTATCTGCATAGAGAATCCAGTGACCGATTGTGCATCGAATTTTTTTTTCTTTGAAATTCTACCAATGATCCCCACATGAACACGCTCCACCTTTAAAATGATGAAATCGAGACGAATCCCTTAAAACAATCTCACGTCCCACAACTCCTGAGATCAGCTTAATCACTGCATGACAATCTTCACAAACCCGTAGATTCTTCATCACTGTGACTGTACTTCCTTCAACTGTATTAACCAACCCAAATGCAATAGCAAGCCTCTCACTGTGATACCACAACATCTCTTCTTTTTGTTCGTCTTCAACGTCATGTAAAGCAGATCGGTAATCAGGAACGTAGCCAAGTTCCTTCAACTTGTCTCTCAGAAACTCCAACTTCTCATATACTCTCAAGCTATCTGGTCGATCACCCGAGAAAAACTCGTGCTTTTTCCCTCTAAGGACAACCCAACTGCTTCCAGGTTTCTTCATTATCCCCTTTTGCTTCATCTTAACTCTCAATTTCGATACATTCGACCATCTCCCAGCAGAAGCATATATATTCGACAACAAGACATAAGCAGCGCTTGATTTCGAGTCCAGCTTAAAGATGGCAGCAGCAGCTTTCTCGGCTCTGTCTACATCAGAATGCATCCTACAAGCACTGAGCAAAGCCAACCAAACCATTTCATTAGGTTTCACATGCATGCTCTCGATAAGGTCCTCTGCTTCTTTCAATTCCCCGCATCTTCCCAAAATGTCTATCATACAAGTGTAGTGTTGAATCTTTCTATCAATATGATTTGGTCCAGTTGACATGTAATCAAAGAGCTTTCTTCCTTTCTGTAGAAACCCACAATGGCTACAAGCAGAGAGCAAGCCAGTCAAAGTGATCTCATTGGGCTCTTTGTTTAACCGAATCATTTGGCCGAATATTATAAACGCCCATTTTCCACGTCCGTGCTGTGCGCAGCCAACAATAATGGAATTCCACGAGACAGTGCTCTTCTTCAAGATTTCTGTGAACACCAAAACAGCATCTTTGACGTTTCCACAGTCACTGTACATCACAACCAGAGAATTACCCACAAAGGCATCAGTTCCTAAAATAAGCTTCACTGCAACTCCATGCATTTCCTTACCCCAATCTAATGTTCCCAAAGCAGAGCAAGAGTTTAGTCCACTAGCAAATGTTGATTGATTTGGTAAGATACTGTTTCTCAACATCTCAGAGAAAACACTTAAAGCAACTTCGTGCTTTTTGTTCAGGCTATACCCTGACAATAGAGCAGTCCACACCGCAACTTGTTCATGAACCTTCTCATCAAACACCTTCCGAGAATCTTCTGTTCTTTTGCAGTTTGCATAAAACGTTATGAGCGAAGCAGATACATATTCGTCATATAAATACCCCGACTTGATGGTGAAGCCATGAACTTGTGTACCCATCTGAAACGCTGGAGCATTTGCACATGCTGTGATCACACAAGCGAATGTTCTTGAAGTCGATTTTATGCAACAACTCAACATGTTCTTGAACAAAAGGAGAGCTTCTCCACTCCTCTCATTCTGGTCTAACCCACAGATCATTGTCGTCCACGAAATCACGTTCTTACGAGGCATCTGCCTAAACAACTTCAATGCATCGTCTACTTTACCAAACTGTAAATACCCATGAACCATCGCGTTCCACGCTGCAGTATCTTTCACAGGCATTTGATAAAACAAACTCTCAGCTTGATCAATCTTACCCGACCTAAGACAACCATTCACCATCGCTGTCCATGAAACAACGCTTCTTTCAGGCATTTCATCGAACAGCTTCGCTGCAGTATCCACATCTCCACATTCAACACAACCACTGATCATCGAGTTCCACGAGACAACATCTCTCACAGGCATTTGGTCGAACAGATTCAACGCATCAACCAATCTGTTATTCCTCGTGTAGCCTGAGAGCATCTTGGTGTAGAGACTCACATGAGGAGATGGAACCTGATTGAAAATCTCTCGAGCTTCTTCAAGTCTTCGGTTCCTTAAGTGATTACATATCTTAACTTCTTGGTTCTGGAGCTCCATCGCAACTGAAAAGCTCCTGCTGCGTTTTCCATGGAAGCACGAGGCAGAGAAAGCTCGAAACATGAATCTTCCAAAATTGGCTCGCCTCACCATTTCTACAATGGCCACATTCGCAAACATGAAACAGTTTTGAACTTTCTGAAAAATTCGCTTCGATTAACTTTGTTGGAACAGAATTAAATTCGGTTATTTTTTTGACAAATTTGATTGTAAAATTGAAGCTTCGATTAAGTTACGTTGAAAATTTGTATCGAATGTCAACAGATTCTGAATTAATCATATTAAAACCAGAAACATTCAGTAACTCTTAAATACGGAAAAAAAAGCGAAGTAATAATCTCTGAAATTGTAAATGACAGATAAAAGTAACCCTAGATATCTTTTAGGGCCTTCTTCACTCGTCTTCCTGGCTACGCAACCTTGCAGTCTTGTTGGTAACGGCAACGTCTAGCTGAGAAGCTCTCTCCACAATCGCCTTTCTCTTCTTTGTCGAGATATTGTGAGCAATCTCTGCACAGTAAGTCCTGAGAAGCAAAAACAAAGCGACACACCATGAGAATAAAGCTCAACAATCACTCATCAGATATGTAAACTATATTAGATGTATATATACCTGTTGTGCATCATGAGTAACTCGAGCTCAGTGACGTTGTGAACAACGAATTTCTTGAATCCGTTGGGGAGATAGTGACGGGTTTTCTTGTCGGATCCGTAACCGACATTGGGCATCAAGGTGACACCTTTGAACTTTCTTCGAACTCTTGAATCAATACCCTTTGGCCTCCTCCAGCTTTCCTAAACATCAGTAACAAACCAAACCGTGTTGGAGACATAAACGAACACATACAGAAAGAAGATTCAGCAGATGGTCTGAGAATGGAAATGTCGACAGGGTTAAAGTAACAGTAGGCTTATCAACTCAAAGCAAACTGTGTCGCAAGACCTGTAGGTGTTTCATTTTCTGCCCTTAAGAAAACGAAGTGACCAGAAACAGAAATTGAATTCTGGCCACCAGATACCACAGGGCATATTCAATATTCAGATGCAGCAAATGAAGCTAATCAAGATTTTACAAATAACTAAAAAGGCCCCATCTTTATCAGCTAAACAGAATTAAAATGTGTAGTAATGTTGCATATTCAAGAAAATTGACAGATTAGATCTTCATCACTGATCATTATAGCAGTATAAAACAACCTAAGTTTTACACTAGCTGTCAAAAATAAAACACTCTCAAGATTTGATCAGACTATGAGCAAATGATGATTCTATAGCATACACTAAAACCTCTATTACTTCCTAAGTATCTAAGGTAAGTCTTCTGGAAGAAAAAAGCCATTAATCTCCAGAAAGGTTAAATCTCTAGCAATGAAAACGAAAAAGAATAGTGGTTACCTTCACAGTGATTCGGCGATCACTCTGGGGTCTGATGAATTTGGCAGACCTCTTCTTCACGATCTTCTTGGTAAGCAACGGGACCGCCATTTTTGCTCCTTCGTAAGATCTCAAAGGCGACTCTGTAAACGGCGGAAAAAATTATTTTATAGGCATCCCCTAGGGTTTCTGATTACACACGAATTGGGCTCATGTTTACAGCCCAATATAATTTATTTCCCGGGCTTTAATACGGAGTAACTTAACTAAATTTTCTGACTATGTAATATCATAAACTTTTTTAAAATTCATTCAGATCTTTTCAGTGTCTTAAACATGGGACAGTGTAATTAGAAATACAAATGTCAAAAGATTATGTGGACAAAAGGCCTACGCCGCCTAAATTTTGCCTGAACCACCAAATTTTCATGTGCACCTAAACTCGCCTAAACACCTGTCTAAACCATTTTGAACACTGATAAAAAATTAATAACTAATAATTAATAATTAATTGAATATGTGAGATTAATTGAATCATGTTCGAAACAATATGGGTTCCATCCATAGCTGTCTTTTTGGTATTGTTTTTAGTACGGTATATATATAAACTACTGTATTATGGTGAAATGTGAAGAAGAAAAACTAATGAACATAATAATGTACGTGTTTTAAACTGTGATGTTCATCAAACAAATCTTATCTGATGAAGAACATTCACTCAAGACTCTGTAAATATCAGAACGAAACTCAAACGAGTTTGGCTCCGATGGTACAGACTCGATCCACTCGTTTTCAACCTTCTGAACATGTGAATTCATCTTCATAACAGCTTCAAGCTCAATTCTGCCCTTCAGTCTCTTCAGAAACTTCAGTGAGAATATCATTTCAAAGTTCTTGACTTCAGATTCTTCTGTCACCTGAATCCCAATCTCTGCTCGTTTTGCGCTCACGAAACCAACAAGCATTGGATTGATGTTGTGTTGCGGAGGTTGTGATCTTGTTTCAATGCTATTTACCTATGAAGATGACAACAATCTCAAAGCTTAATGCTTTTTACCAAATTCGAAGATTTCTGAATATGAGCCGGATCAAAGAGATAAAGCGATGAGTTTTTAAACTATTGATACCTGAAGATAATCGATTCCGAGGCTGGAAAGAGAGTCTGTAATTCCATGTGAAGCAAGGATGCTCAAGACTCCTCCAGAGCCAACCGGAGACTTAAGTATCTCCCATGGAGATTTCATCAAAATCTTGTGTTTCTTTGGTTCTTCTGGTGAGCTACAAACTACTGGAAGGGTTTCTTCTTTGAGAAACCATATCTAGACATTAGTAAACATGAGTTTTGTTAGAAAAAAGCCTGATAGAATCTGATAACCGAAATGCAAAACTCCTTGAAAGAATTAAAGCCTTATAACCTTTTCTGATTCAAATCCAAAATTATCATTATCCTCAAATAGCTTCTGCAGAGCGTCAATGGCATGTTCAGGGGAAACTACGACGAGTGGCACGCAAGCACGTTCTTCTTCCTGCACCATTAAACCGATGAGTTTCTTATAAAAGCATAACTAAATGACAAGACGAATTCATGATTCATAAATTACAGTATAAGCTAACCTTTAGGAACCTCTGCTCATCATCAAGTAGCGTATGAAGGTACGATAATGCACCATTCTCACCTTCAAGTTGTTCGGTCTCATGATCATTGAGAACCAAACAAATAGAAACTTTTCCTTCAGAGTATAAACTTTTCCCTTGCTGAAGGAAACTCAAGTTACTACCCACTTTTTCTTCACTTGCGCCAAAACCAAGGCATTCCCGTGATACATTTAGAGTACATTCCGATACTCTAGCTCTCAGCGCATTGATTTCCTCGTTTACGTTCCATCTAATTCATCAAAATTCATGAAATATGAGGAAAAAAAAAAGACTTCTCTCAATGGTTAGGAAAATTCTTGGAGTTAATTCATTACCTCTTCGATGAGGTCTCGATACTTTGCAAAGCTTTCTGAAGCAGTGTGGAGTTTACATCAACGATATGATCAGCAAGTAAACTCCTTTGAGACTTTTCTCCGAACCTCAATCCATCAAACACATGCTTTTGCTCCAATTCACATAACTTCTTTTTAGCAGCAATAAGCCGCTTCTGCTGCTTTTTTCTTTCTTTCCACTCCTGCCAAATGACCAGAACGTAAAATTTCAGAGACCAAGAAAAGATCACAATGGAGAAAGTCTATAAAGACTGATCAATATGGAAGAGCGCAGAAGAATATGCCTCACAAGCTGACGCCTTTCTTTCTTGGACCGATCGTCTGCTCGCATATTAACCTCGAGTAGTCCCTTAGGAGGAGTTATATACATCTCCTTTCTTTCTAAATCAACATCGGGAACAATTGCGTCCACAAAAGGTATCCACACAAGCTGATTGGTCTTTGCATTCCCGTTGCAGACTTCCATGGATGAATCAAGCAAGACATGAAGAAGGTCATTTCCTCCATTGTCGAAAATATTAGCAACAGTTCCAACAAGTTGACCAGTCTCCTGTATAAGAGAACGGATTCAGACCCGAGACTTTTCACATTTTTGTTATATCATATATACATTAGAGGCTGATCAAAATATAAACCTTAAGAAGAACTCTCATGCCTACAAGATCGCGAGTGTAAAACTCTCCTTCATCAAGCTCAGGACGATCATCTTCCTCAGCAAGAAGAGTTGCGCCAATGAGTTGTCTCACCTAAAGGAAACCCGCCAAAAATTTATACATAACAAAATTATCTCAAATTGTTTTCTTCTGAAGCTATCATGTATCATTATATACACTATACCTGATCAACATCGTCTAAGCCTCGAAACTTGAGAATCCAACTCTTCTGCGCCGGATGAGGTCTACCTTCAACTAATTCAACCTCTTCAATCTTGTCCTGTCCCATCAATTGCTGCTTTAACCATCTTCTACCAGGCTGATGAAGTAATAATCATGTCAAATAATGTACAAAGTTCTTATTTTTCTTCAAGATGAAAAAAAAAATACAAACTTTCCACAAGTTTATTTCTTCTTATGATCAATTTTACCTTGGAGAAACGTAAATCAGGAAAATCAGTGTTTGGTTTTATGCAAATCTCCCCTTGTAGGCCATGAACACCAGACAAGAATCCGACCTCAACCAAATCCAATCCACTGGTGTCACTAGTTTCCACAACTTCCTGAGTAGCTGAAGATCAAACAACATACAGAGCCAATTAAAACCAAGACTAGAATCAATTCAACATACACGGAACCAAGTAAGCAAATTCACTGGGAGAAAAAGAGGAAGAAGAAGAATAGATTTATGCAAGAATAACAAGACAGAGAAACCCAAATCCCAAAACAAATAAGAATCAAAGAAACCCACTTTTTCTATACACAAAATATTACCAAGTAAACCCAAAAAAAAAAAAAAAAACATAATTACCGGTGCTACGAACGATGAAGCTGGATTTTCCTCGAGCCCTCACGAGACTGAAGTGACATGGAGAACGAGACAAAGACGACACGGAAGGAGATAGTTCGAAGGTTGGGAAATGAAGGGAAATATTGGGATTAAGTAGTTGAAATGGTTTGAAAGTGATTGAGGTCGAAGAACACAGAAGCGCAGAAGCTCTCTGCATATCTTCTCTTTCTAGTTTCAATGTCTTCTTCAGTTGCAATGGTGTATGGATACGAAGAAGTTTATCTCTGATAGAAGACTCTATATGATTCGGAAGGTTTTAATTTGGTCGTCGCGTGTGTGTGCTCATTATTTTCTTTCTTTAGCTAATGGTTTTAAAACAAGACAAATCGGCTGTCCGAATGAGAGAATCATTCTTCTGGTCGAATCCGCTTACATCAGAACTCAAAATTTAATTTAACGGTTAAAGTCGAAAGAAAACCGATAGAACCGTTGACCAGATTAGAATGTCAAAATTGGTTCACAGAATTAAATCAGATATTTGATTACTTAGTAATACTGACATGCGTTATACGTATCTCATCAGTTATCACCATAAAACCACGTGAAAGTGTTGTGTAGTAGACGTTTTAAGGTTTTACAAAGGTTTCTGAAGAATATTGAATTTTCTTTAAAACTCTACAATGGTTCTTGTATACTATATAGTTGTAGACTATAGATTATAGAATGATGGCTACACTACAACAGAATCCATGTAGACTATAAGTCTACAAGGGTTCTACAGATTGAAGAAAAGTTTCTTTAAAACTGTGAAATGATTACTACTATACTATAGACTCTATACGTTTAGAAAAACCCAAAAAAAAGTGTCGAGAAACAATCCAGAAATCTTTTTTCATAGATTATAGAGTGCCTGAGTTGGTTTTACCAGAGCTTTGGTTCAGGAAGAAATCAAAGATCAACACACTAATGAACTTTAAACCAATCGCAGCACATAATTTTAAAACTTAGGAAGGTCAAAACAAACCAACCTCAGTTACTGATCAACAACATTACTGAAACTGAGATATTCATATTAATAGTCATCTATGGTTATGTGTACGATACAAGTCTATTATCATGAAAAAGTGGAGACAGCTTTCAGTATAACGATTACATGGCTTTGGTTCAGGCAACCACAAGGTTAAAGAGGAAGGAAACAAGAAACCAGAGGCAAAAGAAGCTTGTTAGGAAAAAAAAAAAAAAATGACTTGTAAAAACGGATTTAACATACTTACTCGTCAGTTCCTTAAAGCGTATACTATAGTTAAGGTTCGTTACTTCGATGGATGATATCTGCACATAAGGCATGTAAAATTATGAAAACTGTAATGAGGATTATAGACTATATACCATGAACTTCTCCCGATCATCGTATATTCAGTATTCCTCCCACCTCGAAGTTATGATATCTTATCTGAATGTTGCAAAGCCAAGAGGCGAAAAGTGGAATGACTTTGCTCAAAACCTTTAAAATAAACCATATAAATCTGGATAAAGATTCATGATTTAATATTCAAGACTCAACTTCTGCATTATTTGAATAGCTTTCTCTGTATTCATATGAACGGCGACGAAGCAGTTAAAGACATGAATGCAGATGGTGTTAGCTTCCAAAATGATTTCACGCAATAACAGCTCATTTGTACACATCCATTATCTCTGGCTTAACCAACTGTACATTTGTAACAAACTGCAAGATTTTCTAGGATCTATCTTGGCAGAGAAGAACCAGTAAAAATATAAGATTTAAGCCCACAACTAGGTCTTCTATTCAGAAGTTCTGAAAAAAAAAAGCGAGCAAGCAAGGAAAACTTACTCTCACTAGACTCAACGAGCTTATTCTTTGGTTACCTAATTAACGACCTAAAAAGATATATGAGGAACTAAAATTAAGGGCCAGTTTATGACTAAAATTCGAAAGGAAAGAAATCATAATCTGCACTCGATGTATATAGAAGAAAAGAAAAGGAAGCTCTTATTCCTTGTTACCAAATCTCCTGCCAATGATAGGCCGAACATCATCAGCAACAGCCAAAGTCTCTAAGAAGGGAAGTATAGTAATCAAACCATCATCAGTTGGATCATCATACCAACTTTTGATAGGGATCCCGTTATTTATTTGCAACCTGTACACCTGGAACAATTAAAAAAGACAAGAATTACATTATCAACAGGGAAACCAGAGTTTCCACACCGAAAAGCTTGAAATTTGCGATGTGATTAATATTCTTCAAACTGAAATTGATGGTTGTGTCTTTTCATGAAATGAATAGTGTTCTTGGTAAGAGAGTACAATAAGCATAAAGAAATAATCGAGTTCAATTGAAAATGTCAAGATCCATGGCAGATTTCCAGATGAAGTACCTGCGGACAGTTGTCAATTATAGCCACTTTGGCCAAATCAAGACCCAGAACAGTTAAATCCTTCGTGTAGATTCCCTCCGAAAGAATGCATGAGTCACGATAAAAACGCTGCGATATGAACTTTCCATCTGGGTCCAATATATCTAGAAGTTGAGAGGCATAGATGCTGTGGCTTGCCGTGAAGATAACGACATGAAACAATTCTACCACCCTCTCCAAGAACCTGTATAGGTGTGGCCTTTGTTTCACGTAGACTGTGTTCTCTTGCATGTTGAAAAAGACTCGAAAGGAAAAATCTGCAACATTGCAAGATTCCAGAGTCGAATGGACCAAAGTTTCTGCATTTTAGAAAAAGAAATATCAGAAAAGTTGCGTAGCACTTCCACCTTAGAGGTAAGAGACAAAAAAAAATCTAACAGTATGTATAGACATAAAATATGTTTCGAAATTCCTCATCATATAATCAATCAAAATGAAAATTATTCAGTTAACATTCTGTGTCTAAACATGTTTCAGTATAAAACATAAAATCAAAGGAAAAACTGAGCTCATGATGAAGACTATCGTGAAAGGACAAGTCAGAGTCAAGAAGAATTAAATTGAGAGAATCCATACCATCCAAATCAAGGACAAGAGTAACAGCCTTCTTTCTCAGGGTATCCCTAGGCCAATAATTGGATACAACATCCGATAGTTCCGGCTGATTCTTTATAAAAAGCTGAGGATCAAAATCTTCTGCTTGTTCAGATTCAGCGTGATCTGGTACTGTATTGTGCGATCTTGTCCGGTTGAATGCCAGAAATAAGTCATGGTCATCGAGATTAATCCTGTTTTCGACATCTGACTTAACATCATCTGTGTTGGCTGATCCATCTTCCAAGTAAGGTAGTAACATGTACTGCTCAGGAAATATGTAATGAGGAAAGGGGCTTATTTCGGTGAAAGCATCATTGTTTCCACTCTCATCAAACGGTAAGCTCGCGATAAGAACGTCAGAAATAAAGAAATCAGAAACGTTGCACGTTTGGCTGTCAAAGCAAATCTTGTTGCTGCTCTCGTCGCCTCCCCACCTGGGAATTTCCCAGTGTACAGAGTTTCCTGCCGTGAACACTGAGGAAAGAAATCTGTCAGATTATTATCTATCAAAAAAAGAAAAACTAAGATCGAAACTGCACAGTAACAGATACCTCGATCTGTTCCATCCAGTTCATCATTCAAAACAGGTGAAAATATCGTATCCGAGTTTGACATATAACTGCAAGCCATTTCCTACAAAAGAATCAATAAAGTTTTACTCATCTAGTACCTATGAAATAAAGGATAACTGAAAGTCAGTTGCATATATCAAACAAATATTACAATTTTGTCGACAGATTCAGAGCCATCAACGGAAGATGCAAACGCCTGAGACTGAGAAGTGTCCTCAACCAGCATTTCAGCAGGCTCATTGGTTTCAATATCCCGAGCAAAAGTATCCAAACCTGAAGATACTAACATAATCATCAGAGAGAGAGGAAACCAAAGAAGCATTACCGAAAACTGATGACACCAGAAAATAATTTTCTCAGATGATCTAAGTCAACAATTGGACACAATACTTTAACAAGGAAAAAGCTTTACCAAGATGCTGTTTCTCGTCGGCGTGGCAAGTATGAGTAGCTGTTGTCATGCTTTCCATGTGCCCTGATATTTTGGACAGAGAGCATGAATTTCTTGTAGTTGCTTTATGTTTCTTACAGACACCAAGAACCTTACTAATCTTGCTCTTCATTTCTATATATGGCATTGGCTCTGTATGTCGAATTGTAGCGACCTTGGATCAAGCACATTTAGGTGCAACGAGACCTTACTGATGGATCAATCCAACTACAGATGCTGCAAAACAGAGCCAACCACAATCAATCATTTGAATAATCAAACCAAAAATCCAAGGACACTGATAAGAGAAAAAAAAAGAAGATTGAAATGGAATCTCGGCTCATGGAGACAAAATTGAGAAGACAAACAAATCCAAAAGTCAACCTATCAGAAATAGCAAAACCCAGAATCTTAAACTGAAAAACCTAAATAGGATTCACAAATAGGTCTCTTTTTCCTAAATCGGTAGAGAAGTAAGCAAATCAATCAGAGAAACAAAAACAAAGTTACATGCTTCACTAAGAACTAGAATTCCAACTCCAAATCAGAGATACACTAACATCGAATCAAGCAATCGTTAAGAAAAATTCGATAGCTAAACAACAATAAAAAGTTAAAAATAAACTATTTCGGCAGAATCAAAAATTCAAATATAACTCAATTAAAACCTTACCAGATTTCACAAATTTCAGAAAGCCAAACCCCAAAATAAAATTCACAAATTCAAACTCTTTTCCAGCAGAATTCAAAAAAACAACAAAACAAAAGGGAAAAAACTTCCAGAAACCCCGGATGAAAATGGCAGGTTTTCCTAACAAATCACGTCGGAATAAATAAAAACAAACACAGGAATAAGAAATCGAAAGTCAAACAACACAGAAGAAAACAAAAATGATAAACTAAAGACAATCAAACAAAAATTACAGAAGAAGAAAGCGATCGAAATTTGGAGAAGAAGACGAAGACCGACCTGAGAGAGAGAGAGAGAGAGAGAGAGAGAGAGAGATAGACAGAGAGAGGAGAGAGAGAGCTTCTCTCTTTTGGTTTTGTGGTCTCTACTTGTGGGAGGTCTCTCTGGGTTTCTTTCTCTCTCACATAACTTCCACGAACGGTCAATACAGAATTATGACGGCTCCTATTGGATCACATCGACGGCTACGATTTGTTCCTTTGGTGGGCGCTTCTCATCCAATTAAGTGCAAACACGTGTGTACTTAAACCAGCTGGACGACTCACCCACATAATTTGACGCGTGTTCAAGCCCTCGATTTTTTAAAAACTTTTGATTTATTTAGATTCTTTTCTAGATTTTTCGCAACACAGACCAAAAAAAATATAAAAAATTACGAAAATGTGCTAAAAGTTGAAATTGCTTCACTTTCGTCCACTGAAATAATCCCGTGTTATATTTAGTCTCAAGCCTTTTAGTATAACAACAGTTAGGCTTTCATGAAACTCAAACAGAAGTGATGGACGTGTCAGAAGATTGATCTACTTCATTTTCTCCAGATTCTTGACTCTACAAGAAGAGCAAATATTCTTAGTAAACCGCTTTAGATGTTAACAAAAGAAACCAAAAATTTTGAAGCAACTCATGTTTTGTTTTTGAAGCAAACCTTTTGAATATCATAACTGTCTCTTGTGGAAACTTGTGGCACAGGTTGTCTTTGTTCATCACCTTTTGCTTCTCCTTGTGACTGCTGTTGCTGAAGGTAGTACTGATGCTGTTGCTGTTGTTGCCATTGTTGTTGCTGTTGGAACCATTCCTGTTGTTGTTGCTGGAATTGAATTTGCTGCTGACTTGTTGGTTCTTTGCTCTGTTGCTGTGTATTGAGTTGCTCCACCTGTTGAGATTGTGGATACTGAGTTCGGGGTGGAGATTGGTACTGTTTGGAGATAAGTTGCAGAAGGTTCGGATCTAGTTGCGGCTGGGAATTCTGATTTGGTTGTGCTTGTTGAGACAGAAGCTGTTGCTGTTGTTGTTGATGGTAGTAGTAATTGTAATAGTAATACTGTTGCCACATCTGGTTATAAGCTTCGTTACTCTGCATCTGACCTTCTTGTTGGTCACTACTTTGCACTGGATTCTGAGGAATCTGAGTTTGAGGATAAGCATAGGATGTTTGAACCTGAGATGCAGAGTCTTGATATTGGTTCTGTGGAATCTGTGAGTTTGAGCTTTGAGGTGTTGATGGATTGTTTGAAGGGGCTACACTCATGTGCTGACCAAGAACCTGGTTTTGAGGATAAGCAGTGGATGTTTGAACCATGGGATGCAGCTGAGAGGCAGAGTTCTGATATTGGTTAAGTGGAGTCTGAGAGACTGAGCTTTGTACCGCTGTTCTATTGTCAATAGTGGCAACACCCCTCTGCTGACTAAAAATCCCCTGCCCGGTTTCGACTGGAGAATATGACATCTGGGGATGTCTCTCGTGAGAACGAGGTTTCCAATCTCTTTGATTCTGGTTTAGATCTCTTCTATGGTACCTGTTTCGACCAGCTTGCCTCTGAGACTCTTGGTTTAGATAACTTTGGGGACCCCGTGAGCCACTAGGTTGGATCTCAATAGCATCAGATTTCACAGTATCTACTGAACTGGGCGAGAAGTGAGCTTGTTTAGTGACAAAACCATGTTTTTGTGTGGCTTGGATCGGTAAGCCTACTTCACGAGATCGTTCACCACCTTCATCCGCCTTAAATCCTGAGGACAGATCACTCTGTGACTCACAGAGATTCTCCCTGTCTCCAACATTATTGTTTCCTTCAACTTGAAATCCTGAAGACAGAGACCCCTGGTTAGGCTCGGTGTTTAAATAGTCTGACCGAGCAGCACCTTTAGATTGGGCACCATCAGAGTCTAGAGGCAACTCTTTCTTTTCTTCGGCTGGCAATACAACTGTATCGTCAATGCTGTTGTCTGTTGACAACTCCTGAACCGAGGACACACGGGTCTTCTCTCTTCTCTGAATTAACTCTCTGAATGATTTCCGCAAAGGACAAGACCCATGTGACTTGGCTCTAGCAGAATGTGGAAATAGTTTTATGTGTCGCCCCAAAGCCTTTCTCACATCGTGGATGGTTCCAGAGAGGTCAATAAACTGCTCGAAACAGAAAGCAATTACAAAGTATCAAATAACATTCTATGCGATCAAGAAATGAGAGGAGATTCAATAGAAAAGGCCAAAAGCAAGAAAGACCAATCTGTAAAAGAAACCTTACCTCCATGTATAAATTCGATATCTCTTCCTTATCCTCTGCGCTCAGACCATTGGAGGAATTTGCCTGGTGAGATATTTCTCTATCTATGATAGGATCTAACAAATCCACTTGTCGAGACCCTCCATGCATCATCAAGAGTCTTATAAGCTCCTGTTAGCACAAAGATTAACAGCAATTGAAGCTTGAAAATGTTAATAGACGCTTATAGAACTTCGGAAGAAAAAAAATATGAATTCCAATGGGCAATCGTGATTGAATAAATGTCTATAGAGAATCAAGCCAATTACACACCTCAAGAAGTAATTTGCAGTGAGGAACTTTCTCATTGCCCTCTATCAGAATCTGAGCTGCCTCATCAGCACTGTTTGTTATCTAAGAAAGAAGTAAGCCGTCAGGTGAAGAAAGAGTTCCAAATTCTGTGACGCATTGAAGGTAAGCTAGTGACCCAAATAGTTTCCCAGAGCTCTAAATCGTGACATGTTATTGACAGATAATTATAATATAAACCTGTTGTTAAAAAAAAAAAAACATTTACTTACCATGTACTTGAGACGAGAAAATTGGACATACAACAGTGCAGTGGTTTCTAAATTTTCTTTTCCAATGAGTGTTTTCTTCAGAGCCTCTCTGTATGTAGTAACAGCCGCTTCAAAGTTACCCTAGATGGAACACCGAATAAATTAGACACCCTTGAGCACTGAGTCATCAAAAACAAATGGTACCGAGTAGTGAATCATCCATACCAGACGCTTTTCCATGTTAGCCTTTTTAGTTACATTTTCAACAAAACCAAAACCAAGTTCCTCCCCACATCGAGACAGAGCAACGGAAGCAGCAGATGCATCTCCAACGAGTTCCTTGAATCTTGCATTGAATAGATGGATAACAGATGCATTCTACAATGAACATAAAAGGGCATCAAGTCAATGTATGATCCTAGTTGTTCATCGTCCTTGATTCCCATTTTTTTTATAACACTAAAGCAATCGTAATCCCATTTACCTTGACAAAAATTTGTGATGCTCGAGCCAACGCAAAGTTTGCTAGCTCCCTTCCACCATTGCTTTCAACATAATCCACATAGCGGAACCAGAACTCAGTGTAATTAGCGCACGGTATTAAGCATCTCTCATAAAGCTTAATAGCCTACAATTAAAAATGAAAAAGTTTCAAATTTAAACAAGAACGGAACAAAAGCCAAACTGAACACGAAGCTAAGAGATTCCCCTACCCAGTCAAAATCTCCATATGTTTCGGCAAAGCTCAAATACGCATGCCAATTGTCCAGCTGATTAGTGTCCAACGGATTTACATGAAAATAAGGCCTGCGGATATGCGTCTCAAAGCAACTTATTTTTTCCTTCAATCGCTGTGAATCTTGATAAAACTGTTCTCCAATTGACAAATATCCATGCAATGCTTTTGACACAGCCGTGATAGAGGAAGGACCCATCAAGTCTCTTATAACAATAGAGATCTCCTCATCAGTGTGACGTGTAGGGACCAAATCTTCTTCCATGGGGTCTGAGGAAAGGTCTCCATTAACAACTATTCCACATTTAATCTTCTCTCTCAAAGAAGCTGCAATCTTCCTGAAGCTGGAAAACGTACAGGACAAGTATAATGTAATGGACAATCTTAAGCCACAGGAACTCGAAGTATCTGAACATCATAATTGTCATTATCATTATAGAACATCTGTAAAAGGACATACTTTTTGTAATAGAGATGCAATTTTTTGGATGGATATCTCAGGGTCCGGAGATATGCATGAGCCAGTGAACTCCATTGCTTCTGACCCAAAAGGAACTCTATATATTTGTCCCAGAGAGTGCAGCAGGAATAATCTTTTCCAACAAACGAAAGGCCCCTCTCAAATAATCTGCCAGATCATTTAAATGTGAAGTAATCAGTTCCAAAAATCAGCCTTTGATTCTTTCTAAAACAAAAGATCATGAAAATGACATAAATGAAAGTAAGAGTTCTATCAACAACTCAAACAATTCCAGTCACATGAGGAAAAAATGAGCTCTATTACTTGAAAAAATTGCAATGATAGTAAGATTGTTTTTGAGTTCCAGATTAAAGTGGGAGTTATGAATAATTGGTTACTCAAAGAATAGAAACGCAGAGCCTACCAAAAGTTCAGAAATACCTACTAACATCATGAGGATCTTCATACGCAGCAACACCGAAAGCGCAATAGTCGAGCCAAACACCTACAGAATAAGTAGCTGCTTGTACAGCTCGTTCGAAAACTTCAACAGCATCTTCTAAAGTGCATAACTGTATCTTATGATAAACATATTTCCTCCAATAGCCATGGCACAATGGAAACTCCAACAAGAAAGCATCGTAAACTAAACATAGCTTCTCAATATCATCCTACAAAATAGCAAGTTTTGGATCACGAAATCAGTTAACTGTTAAATGGAATGCAACTCGCAAAGTTTTCAACTTTACACCAAATGCGACTTACTGGGAACAAAGTCTCTATTTCGGAGATTAACAAAGTCCAATCATCAAACTCAAGTTCTCCACTTGAAAAAGTTTCCTTTAGCCTATCGTTATCGAAGATATCTGCAAACCAAAAAAGAAAAAAACCCAATGAGGTGACTTATGATTTTCTACTCGCTTCTTCTGAGTAATGGCGGAAAGGCTCTGCAATGGGGCAAGCCCATAATGTAGACAGAGAGAGAGAAATAGAATAAGGGTTTACCAGCAGAGCCGTCAGATTCTTGAGGCGGAGATATTGGTTTCATACCGGAGACGGCGGTGCTAACCTCCGTAGACACCATTGAAGGGCACGACTTTAGTTTTGTATCTCAGCGGGGATTTCATATGACGGCAATTATTTTTTAGCCCTTTAATATAGCTAAGATTTAATTTACGCCCCTGACTGTTTCTTTTATTCTTCACACCCCCAATTTTTGGCAGCTGCGTTTCACATGAATCCGGTTTTTACATTTGACGGAAGTTTATCAACAGCCAAAACGTTTCTTTTCTTTTGAATTTTGACACGTCCAAATATTTGGCAGCGTTTCCACATGAATAACATTGACATTTGTTATTATGTGGCCCTTAAAATTTAGCCGGAATTTCAATTACACCCACATGTTTCTGTAATCATTGACACACCCAAAAATTTGGCTAGTTTCGTGTATATATACACCCAAAGACAGCCTGATGAATTGCATCATGTTTCAGCTTTGTTGGAGAATGTTGCACTTAGACAAACGTTCTTTCACTTCATCCCAAGCTGCTTGATCATAATGTACATAAAATAAAATATTAAAACGAAGTTAGTGAATGTATTCAAATGGTAAAAATAAAAATCAAGATTCAAGAACTCAATTAAACCTGGTAGATTTCTGAAATCAGGTTCAATTCCACCACCATTGATGTCCATATGGTTAGGTGTGACATACTTTCCTATTGTCACAACGACTCCAGAGCCATCTCGGAGTTCGAAAACCGATTGAATCAAACCCTGAAACCCATAATTCAATCCACAAGTAGATGATCACAAACTTTTCAAATCGATAGAAAACTATTTAGACTTAGTAACTAACCTTTCCGTAAGTTCTTTCGCCAACAAGAACTGCTTTACAGTTATCATGAAGTGCAGAAGCTACCTGAAAAAACAGACAAATCATTTCGTTAAATGATCCAAACAAAGACGAGTTTTCCATGGCTTATCGATTGAGATTACTCACAATTTCACTAGCACTTGCTGTTCTGTTATTTACCATTACCTGCAACAATGATAAGGATTCTAATCAGCTCATGGTGCAAGAAAAGCATTATAGTGTGAAAAATTAAATGGCTTACATGATCCATCACATACAATAAGTGGGGCAGTGATCAACGGTTTTCTATCTGCAAGAACAGTTTTTTGAGCCTCGGTGTCTCTCCCGGCTGTATATATCACCTGTTACGGAATTGAAACATACAACAGGAGTTTAAGTAAACAGCAATGAATCTCTTAATATTTTGAAAATTCTAAGTGATAGTTGATTTACCGTATCCCCTTCATCTAGGAACAGCTTAGCAGTTTCTATTCCAGCCTAAAATAACCAAAAATTAAGAAACGAAGGCCAAGTGAAGAATCAAGTGCCTGTAAAGTATTTGAGAAGATATGGTATCAAGTAACAGTTGTAGATTGAACCTGCACAAGTCCACCAAGGTTATCTCTAAGATCCATTACAAAATAAGACGCACCCTTGTCTTGGAGTCGTTTCATTGCTACACATAGTCACAAAATGGTAGCGTAAACACAAGAAGTTAAGAAGATGGAGCCACAAGTCCATAATTTTGAAAAGGCTTACCAATCACCAAATCTTTTCTAGCCAAGGCATTGAACTCTTTTAGCCGGATATACCCGACAGAGATTTTTCCGTTGTCAACTTGATCCAACCGGTAAGAGACTGGCGTCGTTGCATTAACTTGTCTCTGGACTTTAATTGACTTAAGAGGTCCACAGTTCCCATGTTTCACCTACAATATGGATATAACTTCATAACATATCAAGTAGTAATGTAGTTAGCTTGTATTTTTATAATTAAGAATAATTACCTTGAGATCCACAAAAGTTTTGCTAGGGCCTTGTAACAAAGATGATACTTCAAAAGATGATTTCCCACTAACATCCATTCCATTGACAGCAAGAATTTCATCTCCCTAGCAAGAGAAAGGCATTGCACACTTTGAGCAAACCAAACAGCGAACAAAAACTTCTAGAAAGAAACTAGACCGGTTTTTCACTTGTTTCACGCCAGCAATATCAGCAGGACCGTCCAACACAAGACCAAGAACCTTCAGCTTTACATTTCCATCACCATCAGAAACTTCTCTAAGGTTTATTCCAATACCGGTGATGTCATACTTCGACATCCTGGAAAACTTCAAACAAGTAGCACAAAACAAACAGATATGTAACTGAAACAGCTTTAAGACTCATCCATCAATCAAACTCATAGAATCCAAATACTGAATGTAAAGAACAAAAACCTCATCTGGTGAGAGAAACCGAGTGTACGGATCACCCAAATTGGCCAGCATTTTCTTAATCACTTCATGAGCCTTTGATCTACTCTTTATTGGACTAGCCAATATCTCTTCCTTCTGTTTCTGCAAAGTAACAAAAAATTCGATCTTTACACAAAAGTTTCTTCCTTTATCCACCCAAAAAGCTATTTAACTACCTGCCAAGTTTCAGGAGTCCAGTTATGGCTTCGAGTATCGAGAAAGGCGTCATTAACAATCTCCCAAGCTTCTTCAACAATCCCTTCATTAGTTACTAACTGAGGCCTGACGTCATCATCTGGCGTCTCAGTATCAGCTTCTTCCTCGTTAGGGCAATCTTCCGGCGACGAATCGAAGTAATTCAGAGAAGAATTAGGCGATGATGAAGGCGGATTCAGAGATAGATAAGGGTCATCAATGGCAGCAGCTACGGAGGAAATCGGCGACGAGAATACGAGAGTGAGCGAGAGAGCTCCGGTTAGGGTTCCGATTACCGATTTTTTGAGGATTTTAGTGAGACCAGAGTGGTCGATTAGCGTCGGAGGTGGATATTCCGGGAACAATTGCGGCGACGCCGACGGTGACGTGGCGGATAACGGCGAGGAAAATGGAAGCAAGAGCCTCATCTTGTTTAAACCGTTAGTTTTTTATTGGTTGGTGAAGACTTAAACCAATAATATGTATTTAGAAGTATTTTCAAATAAGTCCTCGTAATCTTATGTATTAAATTATAACTAATAATTTTTATAATTTACGATTTTAATCCAACTTTGGACAAAAAAAACGAACTTTTCACTACATTTTCCATTATAAAGTTTGGAGAATATATTCTTCCATTTCCCAAAACCATTATAAAGCCCCAAAGATTGAAAGAGAGAAACAGAGAGGGAAAGTTTAAAAAGGTTTCTTGATACTCGAAGCCAAGAAGAAGCGAGAGAGAGAGAGAGAGAGAGAGAGAGAAATCTTTTTTGTTCGTTCTTCTGTGCGACTGTGAAATAAAGCTCGAAAAGTTTCTGTCACAGATTTCGAATTGGGATTTTCGTTTTCCGTCAGAAAATGGCGAAAAACAGAGGAAAAAAGAAGGGCGCGAAAGACGAAGAGAGTAACGTAAACGCCGATGGTATTCCGGCCGATTCGAGAGACTTTGTTCAGAATATGAAGGAGATCTTGAATCTTCCGGAACAAGAGATTTACAAAACGCTTGTAGAATACAACATGAAGGAAGACTTTGCCACCAATCGTCTTCTTGAACAAGGTTTCTTTCGAAAAAAGCTTCTTCCTTTCTTTCTGGGTTTTAAGTTTTTTCGAAGTCGTTTGATTTGAAATTAAAGTGAGAAGAAGAAACGAAAAGATGATGAAAACAGAGCATTGCCCAAACTCCCTTGAAAACGACGATGAGGTTTCTTTGGTTCGTTTCCGCTAGAGAATCTCTTAAACCCTGGTTTAGGATTTTCCTTGAAATAGTAGTAATGTCTCTTTTTTCTTGATTGGGTCAAATCACCATCTGTTATCTATTTCTGGAAAGGCCCTGAAGATCAGTTGATTCTTTGCTACGAATTAGATTCAGAGGATTAACCTAAAAACCAATTGCTACTTGTGCATTTATCTTGTGTAGTTTCTGCAATATCGCTCTGGTTTTGTGTTCCACATCGTGATTCTTGTCAATCAAGTTGATTTCTAAAAGTAAAAAAAAAAAAAATTCCAGTACCTGTTCATGAAGTCGTCAAGAAGGATGAGGTGTTAGCAACAGAATGTAGAGAGACAAAGGACAAAACGGATTCTTGTTCTAATGGAGTTGACAATAGCATCAAGGATAGTGAATCGAATGGCAGTGATGGAAACAAGCTTAACTCAGATGGTAAATGAGATGGACTTGTTTCTCTTCTGTGTATTGTGGTTCTATATCTTTAAAAGAATGTCTAAAATGATCACCAATTTTTTTGGTTTCAGAGACGAGTGATGCGCAAGGAACCTCTAATCAGTTGACTGAAACATCTACTACTTCCAGAATCCTTGGTCCATATACACATAACAGGTTCTTTACATGTCGTTTCTCTCGATTAATCTCTTGTTAAAAGGCCTTAATCTTGTTCAAATGATGCATCTTCATCGCATATAAGTTATGGCATAGCTTAACTATCTTCCTTGTAACATTCCTTGTTACCTGTGCCATCTTCTAGGTATCGATCTTCGAGCTCAATTACCAGAGAACAATGGATGTATCTTGCTTTAGTAACATTCCTCGTTATATATATCCCTTCCTTGTCTTTGCAGTGATCCACCAAGAGTTAGAACTAAGATAGTGCCAGTAAGCTCCGCTATAGCAGTTCCTTCTAGGTATCAATCTATCCAGAGAACAATGGCTGTATCTTGCTTAGTAACATTCCTCGTTATATATATATATATATATATATATATATATATATATATATATATATATATATATATCCCTTCCTTTTCTTTGCAGTGATCTACCAAAAGTTGAAACTAAGAATAGAGTTCCCTCGTTGCCTAGGCCTGTACGAGGTCCTACTAGAATGATAACTCCTTGGGATGGAACAATGGCTGATGTTTTGAAGACGGCTTCAGGTTTATCGAAAGAGAGTACTGTAACCAAAGCTCCGGTCAAGGATGATCGTCCCTTGCATGAGAAGGCAGATGTTACCAATCCATCCCTAACTCAGTTGTTGAGTCCAATGCTAGAAGAGATCAAATTCGACAGTATGCAACTCGTGAGCCTGCTCGAGAAAGTCAGCACAATTCTTCTTTATTTGCTCAAGATTTAACACTTCAAGACAACAGTCAACGGTTGAATCCTGCGCTGCAACAAAGTCTTCAGATGCAGAGTTCTATTACATTCTCCAACGTTATGGTGGTAAAATTTCTTTTAAAAAAAAATTACCTTTTGTCTCTAAGGCTCTTTAATTATAGCTGAATCAAGAACTTATACGTTAAGCTTCTTCTTCTTAATTACATATATTGTTATAGGATCAAGGAGCATACACGAGAGAACAGAATCCTCCTCAGTACTCGGCTTGTCCTTTCAATCAGTCAAGGCCTAATACTCCATCTTCACAACCTCGTAGGCCATCAGCTTCCATGAATGATCATGTACACTCTTTTTTCTCTATAAAGCAACTTTCTCTTTTAACTCTTGTGGTTCATGTGTTTTAGTAGTTTCTCTTGATTTTCATATGTTGCAGGAGGCACTAAGAACCGGTCCTATGATTGTACCACAGAGGAACCGACAAGCCATGAACCACCAATACTTTCGGCCTTGGCTTACTATACCGCCATATGGTGATCTGGTGCACTCTTATTACTTGTATCCATCAGGAATTTATCAGCCTTTGGCTTCATTGCCTCGTCCTGAGTACAGGAACATTCATATGCCCCAGTCATCATCTGTCGCTATTGTTCCTTCCGGCACAGCTTACAGTGATGCTTACGGTTCTGCGTCTTACGGTTCTGGTCACGGTTCTGGTCACGGTGTTGGCACGTCGAGTGATAACGCTGCAAACTCACGGCCCAGCTTTGGAAATGTCTTAGGGTCGAGTGAAAACGCTGCAAGCTCAGGGTTCAATGGGAGTCAGCATCAGGTAAAATCTCTCTTAGTGTGTGTGAGCATTTGATGTTCCGGTTTGTTATATCCTTAACACTTGTGTTTTTTTTTTGTGTGTGTGTCTTTGCCGTGGTTTGATTTCAGAATGTAAACACCAATGTGTCGGGTGTGCGAGGAGAAGATACTACTTGGAGATCAGTCACGCATCATTGGAATCAGCAGAGACATAGTTTCAGAGAGAGCCACCAACAACGACAAGAAGAACAAGAACAGCAGCAAAACAGTACAAGTGATCCATCTGACCAAACCAAACAATGGTTTTTGCCAAGAGACGACAACTACTAATCATAGATCAACAGACCCAAAGCTAATGACTTTCTTTTCAATGATTCTTTTCTCAATGACTTTCTAATCACATAGCTACTCTGTTTGTTAATGCCTTAGCTTCCCTAATTGCCATCATTTTTTTTTGTAGTAAACAGTCAATATATCGACCAGTGAAATAAATATTTTTGATACCTATGTGATTACACCACAAAAATTAGATATCTTTGATAACTTATGAACATAAACATTGTATAAAAAAGCTGCACGCCTGCAACAAAATGATCACAAATCAAAGAGATTTTTGTATGTTGATACAGCATATTAAATAAAGTTTAAGAATGAGTATGATTAATCCGGCTTACGGAAAGAAAATAAATTATTGGGAAAAAATCCAACTGTATTGGATTTTTTCTTAAGTTCCTATTGGATTTACTACCCTTAAGAAAAAAAATTAATCCAATTTACTTTGATAAAAAAAATAATTGGAAAACTAAATGCAAAACAAAAAAAAAAAACTAAAACGTCTACTTCCCCGATATAAGAAAAAAAAGTTCTTCAAAGACTTCTGAAAAAAAAATTCTCTCCTCCTCTCCGCCGATATCGTTATCTCCGACGACCCTTCATATCTCCGGTGAGTGAATTACTCCGACTTTCCTCCTCCTCCGCCTGTCCGCCTCCTTCGCGTATTTAATCGCTATTTTCAATTACCTTGATCTTAGGGTTTTAAAATCTCACCAAACTGATTTTGGATTTTTTTTCGGTGCAGCCGAAGCTATTGCCGGAACTTAAACTCCTCTCCGAGCTCGATCTCTACAAACTCCAGCTTCGATTCTCATACTGGTAATATCTTTTTCTCCTTACTGTATCTTGACTCTTCTCGCTTGTGTTTTCATTATTTCTTCTTCTATTCACTCTGCTTCTTAGCTTGTTCATGCGATTTTTTTTCTTCTATTTTTGGTGTTTTAATCCCAATGCTGACAGGTGTCTTTTAACTTCTCTAAATCCTAGCTTTATTTCGATTAGACACTCTATTTCTCACGTTTTTTCTACTTCAAGATGGGATTTGATTTATGTAGTTTGAGGCTCAACTAACGCTTATCTATTGCTGTAGTCAATGTTTATGTAAATAGTTGGATGATTACTGCTATTTGAGGCTCAAGTAAAGCTTTAGATGAGATGGGTTTGGTTATGTAGATCATCTATGTTCCTTGATTCAAGCCACGGACGACCTTTTGTGAGATCTATGATCAGTAATTAGAACATGGCTACAAAACGCCTTGTTGTGTCATTTGCTTGTTATAATACATTTTGTTTCTGCTTGGTCTCTGTAGTTCTGTCTTTAGATAACCAAACTTAGTGGTTAATAAAGTGTGACAGTGGTTACTTGATGTTTCTGTGATTATAGTTCACAGTAATTAGACACTGAAGATCATAAGAAGAAGTTAGGACCCATAAACAGTTAGAGGTTGAAGATGTGATTTGAGTTCATTTTGCTTTAGCAGTGAGAGTGGAATCACTGAATCAGCGTGCTGTTTTCGAAATGATATTTTGTGTTCTAATAAACGTATAACCATGGATGTCTGATTGTTCTGTTGTATAATCAGCTTTGCAATCATTATTGGGAATCAAATTATGGATTGGATTTGTGAATGAAAGATGGAGATTCACAAATAGATTGTGTTTGTGGCTGTTAGTCTGTTAGTAAAGATTAATTGTTTCTTTGTTCGTCTGAAAGGTACATATAGATTGTGTTTATGGCTGTTCTCATGGAGGAAGTTTTGATTGTTGAATCGATTATATGCTTCTTTTGCTGTTTTTCTTGTCTGTATAGTCAGTGTTCCAGAGGTTTGTAAAGTATAGTAATCTCAGGGAACAGTTGTGTTCTGGAATTGCAGACTCAGATCAGTTTGTTTTTTTTTTTTACAGATTTGCATTCAAGAGTGAGAAAACAATGACATCCATCCCTGGTACTGATGTAAGTATCTTCCATTGTGATTCATATTCTGTCAAATGCTTTTGATTCAAGTATCTTGGCAACGTTATTTGGAACCTTATAGCTTGTCATGGATTGATTTTACATCTGTAGCTTTTCTACGTTGATCAATGATAAGCTGACTACAATTATTGTCTTTTCTCCTCTTTACCTCCTTTTTGGATCTGTTTCTCTCGATTCCTGAAGTTTTTTCATGTTTCCTTTACCGTGTTTATAATGATTTTCACTCGAGCACATGATTTCCAAATGAGCTGCGTGCTGTGCATTTATTTTCGAATTTTGAGTCTTTTATAGGTAATGTATATGATTTCTAAAAACTTGGATTTTGATCTGTTCTATGGAACTCCAAAACTACCATGAAAACTGATAAATTCCTCTTAAAGTTTTAATTATGCGGATTTTTTTCGTTCTTTTACTAAATAGTAAATTCTTCTACTTACGTTTGGACTAAATTTGGCAGGAAGTCATGCTTGAGTTTCGTGCTGGTAAGATGTCTTTGCAGGGAACAAGAGTTGTCCCTGACACACGGAAAGGACTTGTCCGCATTGCTAGGGTAATGTCGACACTCTTAGTATCACATATGAATCTGATTTTGTTCCATTGATCGTTGAAGTGTATCAGCTTTTCCAGTGGACGATACTGGTTCTCTGCATAATTAATCTGATTTGTTCTCTCTAATCCTCTCATTTAGGGTGAAGAGGGACTGGTTCATTTCCAGTGGCTTGATCGAAGCCAGAATGCGCTAGAAGATGTATCCTGTGCACTTTTCTTTTCAAAATTTAGAAATGGATTAAAGGTTCTTCGAGTTGTCTTTGCTAGGCCAGTGGATAAATGTCCCGATACTATTAACTTTCTGAGGTTGATCCATCTAGGAGGTCTTTTTTGTCATGCATATATTACAAATTCAGGGACTTATTAATTGTTGCTACCAGTTGTTCCAATTACGAAGTTTTCTCCTTGACGATACCATTTGTAGGATCAAATTGTTTTCCCTGATGAAGCTCTATTCGAAAAGGTATGCCCATTCAATTGAGGTTACTATGATGTGAATTAATCTCGGATTGTGACTCTAGCATTATTATTTCTGTTTAGGTTAATCAATCATCAGACAGGGTGTATATTCTGAAGTTCAACAGTGATGACCGCAAGTTATTCTTTTGGATGCAGGTCACTTGCTAGCTTTGTTTTTCTTTTCGTAATATGTGTGCATTCTTGTTTTACCTAATCACTTTCATCTTGATGCATTGTTTGTTTTTGGGAACTCCTTTTGTAACGTACATTGCAGGAGCCGAAAGCTGAAGGTGATGCAGAGCTGTGCTCTTCGGTCAATCAATACCTCAATCAACCACTAGGCATGTAACATTGCTACCTTGTTACAAACATTATAGGATATAATTATATCCTGGTACCAATGTCTTTTTTGCTGTTTAACCTTCAAACTTTCGTGAACAGCGAACTAGCTTCCTTATCCTTATATATATTTTCCTGCATATTCTCATATCCTAGGTGGTAATCATTTAAAACATTATATACATTATAACATAATGAAACTACCTCAAAACCATATACTATCTGAGAATTTGGGGGCTATAAACAATTTAAGAATAAATTTTTTCTTTTGTGATTTGGGGGCCGAAAAATTCATAAATAACCAACGAAAAATTTTGGGGGCTATAGGCGAATGTTTCATCAGGCTGTCCCGGTTCTGCTATTAAATTAGAACCAATTCAACATTAAATCAAATCACGTTAATCAAACTATCAATGAAATGTCAGGTAAAATCATTATGAGAATATTAAACTTTTCTAAAGAGATATTAATCGATGCCTACACGCTTAGAATTGTCTTAGAACATATGGTTTCCACATATTGTACCATTTTTTATTGATACTGCTTGTAAGAGTCGGCATTGATTCGCATATGAGCGTGTAGTTGTTATTTTCTCATCATCTTTATGTTTATAACACTTGCCCTTGCTAGTGAAAGCAATGAATTTCTAAATGGATCAATCTAATGAATTTTTTGTGCACCAGAGTTTCTCGATGAAGAACATGCAGCTGCTGTCCCGGAGGAAGTGGAAGGCATGGCAGAAGATGATGTTTCATCTAGGTAATGATTATGTCAAAATGCTAGTCTGACTTAAGTTTTGCCTCCGTTCCACAAAGTATACCATTTTATCTATAGAAATGGGTTGGTTGCTTATTGTTCAGCTTCATGAAACAGATTTTGTCTTGCGGTTTTCTTATCTTGCATCCTACTTGTGACCCTGCATTGTGGATTATAGTTTCTCTAGACAGGGCTAACCAGGGGCCGATTAGATGTTGCTGTCAAAAGCTATCATCTTCTCTCTGATGATGAGATTCTGAAGTTTATTTTTCCACAGTCATGTAAAGACTGGCCTACCAATTATTTTTTAATCATGTGAATATTTTCGAAAGATATACTTGATTTGGTGTTGAATATCATGTGAAAGAATACTATTATTTAGCTGTAAATGGTATTAGCTTATTTGAAACACAATGGCTTATTTAAATTTATTCATCTTTCATAGAGCTGGAAACTTGGTTGTACCAAATTTGTCTACAGAGGTGTCATCTTCGTCTCAACCAGTTAAGCTGGCAGACCTGCAAAGAATTCTGAACAACATCTCTGCTGGCCCTGCAGGTACAGTTCTCTATCTTTTGGCACTCCTCCTGTCAATAAGCTTTTCTAGTTTCCCTCATATACTCATTCAGGTATGGTGGTATTTTTTTAGGTATTGCGGGAGATGAAGACGAAGGTAGATATATTCAACTTCTTCTCTGTTTGTTCAGGATGATTATGTAGTTTTTAAGTTACATCTGTATGGCTTAGGAATGGCAGTGCCCAACTTGCTCTGTTATCAATTATTTGTTTTCATCATTTCTTGTCCTTATCGCTTACTTTGTCCATTATATCCTCTCATGTTTCTATCTTCTGAAGGCCTGGTATTAGGGGATATCTTGAAACCGGAGTTGATTATGCCATTGCTTGAGATGTTACCGGTACAAGAAAGATTGTCTTCCCATTTACCTGAAGTATGTACTGGGCTTCAGTTTTTTCTATATCCAATGAAGACGAGTATTACATGCGTTTCTCTGATATACAATGGTCATATGTACTAGACTAACCTAAAGACTTATCACAGGGTCACTGTAGGGCAGAGGATATACTGGAGTTGTTGCAGAGCCCTCCTTTTCGTCAACAAGTAGATGCATTTACCTATGTAAGCCCCTCAGTGACATTGTTGTACCCCTTCTTGGCTCTGTTATTCTGACTCAACTTTATCTCTCTCTAGGTACTTCGCACTGGACAAATAGATTTGACTCAGTTCGGTATCGACCCAAGTAAATGTAAGTCAGACTCATACTATCGAATTTCAAAGGTATGATCAAGCTTTTGTTTCATTTTTATTAAAAGCAGAGTTCTTAATTCTTTACTGCAGATAAGTTCACAGTTGACTCATTCCTTGAGGCACTTGAGGACTCGGTTTCAACGCAATCAAGCGATGCAATGGATGAGAATTAATCTTTTCATAGTCTCTTGATTTTGTTCCAACTTGGATATCTAAATAAGAAAATCATTTTCGTTTGATGAATTTGGATTCATTAATTTTTGTTGAAGTCTGTGTTGGGATTTTTTATTTATGTCACGAGGGTCCAAAACATTAGTATCAGCTGGTTATCCCTGGGGCGTTGTTTTATGATGTTTTCATTATTGGTCTTAGTATTGTTGCTAAGATTTAGAAGTTACTGTTACCATGAGATAAAATTTACTATACAAAATAATACATTTTATTAAACGAATTACATTATCTGAATATGAATACCATATGGTTGATTTTAGGAAAAAATAACTAACTAATTAGTTGAAAATATAGAATCATATTCAAATGGATGTATTTAATTACAAATATCATAAATTAAGTAGAATTAACTAATTAAGTAGAATTAACTAATTAAGTAGACTATGAACAAAATTTCTAAAGCTATTTCTCTCAGACTATGGACTATATCTTATAGACTCTATTGCAATTCCAACAGTAGTGGTAATGACAACAATTGTCATTACCCAAAGTAGAATTAGTGTGCGAGCCCAAAGATACAGTTAGAAGAAGAAAGTTGACTATACAGTTACTTCGAGACTTCCATTTGAGAAGTTTTGCTGAGACAATTAGAGCACCCACCTATTAATATCTATATAGCGTATTTCTTTATGAGAGCAATGAAGTCAAAATTTATGTTCAATTGTTGTGCACAAATAAAAAACAAAATTTTGCTTAAATTTCAGGGTTTTGTTGAAGAGTTTCGAAGATATTCAAGAGAACAATATTTCTCATAATCATTAAACACTGTAACATTTTTTTTCCAACAAAACACCATAAAATTAAATTATTTCTTTTCATTAAAATCGTTAAATGTGTAAATCAATACAGTATGTATCAAATTGATAAAAAGTACCAAAATCTTTTTTTATGTTACCCTTTTCCAATACATTAAATCATCTTAGTACCGTTTGATTTTTTTTATTAAACAATCAATATATACACCAGTGAAATAAATATATTTGATACTAGTGTGATTTGACCACAACAAAATAGATATCTTTGATACTTTTTTTTTTCGGAAACTATCTTTGATACCTTATGAACATAAAACATTGAATAAAAAAAGCTTCATTTTCTTTTAAAGGATTTGCATAAAAAAAGCTTCATGGCCGCAACAAAATGATCACAACAAGAAAAAAAGCTGTAAAGAATCAAAGAGATTTTTTTTGATGATACAGACTATGAAATAAAAGTTCTGATCTTTTTAAGAGTAAGCGTATGATTAATCTGGCTTACGCAAAGAAAACAAATTGTTGGGGAAATAAATCCAATAAGGATAACAACAAAATAAAGAGCTGTGGCAGTATATTTCGCAATTTTAAAATTACATTAGATTATAAAAAAAAGTCATTGGTCGCAACTCCCCCACCCCAACATCTTGAAACATCATAGGGTGAGGACATGATTGATCTAAATTATTATGGAACCTTACAAATGTACATTTACATTATTACAATACTAGCTACAATTTGTTTCTCTCACACGTGTTATAGCTACAATTTGCATTCATTCTGCTGAAACTCAGTCAAAATATTCCTTTTGATTGATTTTTGCTCTAAACCCGAAGGTGTCAAAAAAAATTATTTAAAAACAAATGGTATTCTCAAAAATCCGTCTTTCCCGAAACCACGTCATCCTGAAACGGCGAAAACGACACGTCGTGCCGTTGACAAACAAAGTGGACTTCTTCACTTTTTTTATTGTAAATGGCAATAGGTAAGTATTTCTAAAGTTTTTATGTTTTGACCCCTTCATTTCCAATATAACTTATTTCACCCTTACCCAGTACATTACATTAAACATTATTTTATTTGGGAAACTTTCTTCTTATATAATTTGAACGATGATACTCTTAAGTAAATCAGTTATCAAAAGCCAAAAAAAGTTCGATCTTTGGTGGGGCTTTTGGAAGAAAGTTTCCTCCTTTATCGGAAAACCACCCTGGTCCCTGTTTTTTCAATCTTCTTCTAATATTTTCCGGCGAAAATGTCGAACGACGGCAATGGCGGAAACGACATTGACCCTTTACTCCAATACTTGCTAAGCCCTAGAATTAACCCACCACCGCCTCTATTTCCCTTACCGGAAAACGACGACGTCACGATCCCGATGCCGATGACTCCATCGGAATTCAAAAACCGATTAATCTTCGGCCCATTTCCTCGCTCTCAACGAGATTCCTCCCTTCTCGTCGACGCTCTCTCTCAAAACCCTTCGCCGTCGTCTTCCTCCGCCACAACCTCGCTCTCCGATTCCTCAAACGTAGACCTCCTCCTCCCAGCTCCGGAACCCAGTTTACCCGGGCCAAAACCCAAATCGACCCACCATAGATTCCACCGATCCAAAACAGCTCCTGCCATGGCAGCAATCAACGATCTAGCTTACCCGATTGATCTGAAAACAGAGCAATCAGGTTCGAAATCCGTCGTGAGAAGAGCTGTTGCTTTGCTCGTCGTGTATCTCTCCTTAGGTGTGCTTTTCTATTGGTTGAATCGAGATAGCTATCAAGTGAATCAGACGCATCCTATTGTTGATGGTTTATACTTTTGTATCGTCACAATGTGCACAATCGGTTTTGGAGATATCACGCCTGATACTGTCGTTACCAAGGTGTTTGCGATCTTGTTTGTGCTCGTTGGGTTTGGTTTCATCGATGTATTGCTTAGTGCGATGGTAAGTTACGTTCTTGATCTCCAAGAAAACTATATGTTGGAAGCTGCGAGGAACGAGAGCTTAGAAGAGCCGGAGAAGAAGAGATCGTATATAATAGATGTGAAGAAAGGGAGGATGAGGATTAGGTTGAAAGTTGGATTGGCTTTGGGTGTTGTGATGCTATGCCTTGGTTTTGGAGTTTTGCTTATGCATTTCTTTGAGAAAATTGGGTGGTTGGATTCGTTTTATTTCTCGGTTATGTCGGTTACTACGGTCGGTTACGGTGACCGGGCTTTTAAGACGTTACCCGGTAGGCTTCTTGGTGGGATATGGTTGCTTGTGTCTACTTTAGCTGTTGCTCGAGCGTTTTTGTATTTGGCTGAAGCAAGAGTTGATAAGAGGAATAGAGAGAGGGCCAAGAGAGTGCTTGGTGAAAACTTGTCTATCTCTCAGTTCTTTGCTGCGGATATCGACAACAATGGCTGCGTTAGGTACTGTTTATGGCTCTACCGTTTGATTCTCATGGTTTAATGCATCAAAAGTTCTTGTCAATTGAACTAGTACTAAAGTTCATACTTGTTAAGGTTCTTGATATCATTCGTTTGTGAGATTCTTGAATCTGTTGGATTCTCTGGTTTGCGCGTGTTTTCTAAAACTCAGAGGAACCTTGATCATATAAGTTCTTGAACTAGTTGATTCCTTGGTATCAAAGCATTTCTCTTTTAGATTCAGTTCCATAAGCTTAACTAAATCCCATGCTTACGATCTGTTATCTGAGATGCCCTAAACATATTTGACTAATATTGTGATCTTTGGTCGTCCAATGATCTTCTTGGTTTTATCTGCATCATTAAATCTTCTTAAGAGAGCTTCTTATTTTTGCAGTAAAGCAGAGTTTGTGATATACAAACTAAAGAAGATGGAGAAAATAACCGATAAGGACATTAATCCGATCGCTAAACAGTTTGATATGCTTGACCGATCTAATAGTGGAAGGATTACTCTTCTAAATCTCTTGGAAACCAGCACCAACGATTTATCCACTGCCACCTCTGTTTAGGAAACTGAAGATGACAACAAAACATCGCCATTTCCGGTTTATGTGAAGCGGTTTAAATTCTGGTTTGTCTTGATCTTTTCTTATAGCAGAGAGTATTATTACCTTCTCACCTAATGATGACGATGAAGAAGTTTGATGTTCGGTTTCTTGATCGCTTTGATGTCATACCAAATGGATATATGCCATTGGTTTGCTTTGCTGTGATGAAGAGGTTTAAAAGGATTCATTTCATGTATTGTATATCCTTAAATTCTGATTGATACTTCGGTTTGATCGAAACCTTTTGTTTCGGTTTGGATTAATAATTTGTGCTCATAATACCAAAAGAGTGTAAATGTTGATGTAAAAATTTGGAATTTTTCACCTATATATATGTGCTCTACGAATTATGTGTAGTGTTTAGTTATTTACATTTTTTCACAAGTCTTTTAAAAAAATGAACAGAATATGTAAGAAATAGATTATTTTCTTATGTTGTCACACACTTAAAACGAGAACCCTGTCTCAAGTCTCGACTATGGAAAAGGTCAACAACGAAGTCTTTAACATTTTAAATGAATGGGCATCTCAGTTACGTTTTCGAAAAGTGATTCCACTATTTTGTATTATTCATAATATTTAGCAAATTCTGATATTTCTTTATTTGAAAAGTGATTTTGCTATTTTTTAAAAGTATTACAAGACAGCTAGCATTTTGTTCAAGTGTTTCCACTATTTTATTATATATCATTATTTCATTATTCCACTTTGTGGTATCAAAACAGGCTAATTCGTTTCATTTAAAATACTGGACCTCGTGACAAACTAAACTATTTTATTGATTCAAATACACCGGTTTGCTATACACTCCGGTCCTATAAACAGCAACTCTAATTTGCCAAGTCTTATGACCCTGCGTTTCTGTGAAGCATACAAATTCTCATAATCTCAATTTTACTTGATTGCATATGGACATTAAAAGATATATAAAATTATTCTTTTCATATATTTTTCATACACAAAAACTATATAGTATATATTACACTACAATCAATCTTCAAATAAAGACCAATATTACTTAGTAAATAACTATAAAATTTGTAAACTAGTATATATATATATATATTTTTAATCAAAATATCATGTTTATAGGTCGATGTAGTGCATATGCAGCCATGTAGGTGTAACTCGTTTGAGACTGATTGTAGTGAGTTGAGCTGCGAGCAATGTTTTTTTGGAACTTTAAAATTATAGCGCAAACCCCTTAATCGTATAAAGGTGTTTTTGTGTGCAAACCAAGAATTTTTCGCCCGAATTAAAGCACAAAATTCCACTATTCATTTGGGATATCGGTTACTATCTTATGTTTATAAATCTTTTATTAGCATATAGTAGATTTTAATAAATTTCATTAAAAAAACTAAGCTTTCTCACTTACTATATGACAACTGTTCAAACAAAGATTTTAAAAATGAATCTGTTCAAACAAAGATAGTGAAAGGAAAGTCCTACTTACCAACAAAAATCTTTAAAAGTTTGGTGCATCCGTACATATTCCACAGAATTGGTCGTAGATTTCAACTGCGAACATATAGCTTCGTCTCTTTTTTGTTTTGTCCCTTATCAGTAAGGTTGACTGCTACGTTTTGGTATTTTAAAGGCTTGAAAATATACTAAACCTTCAACTAAATATTATACACCGAAATCTCTTTGATATGAAGATGCGAGCAGATCGATTACAATAGACACAATTAAGGTTAAGACTTAAGTGCATAGCAGATAAAAATGTATTCATATACTACTACGTATAAGGACTTATAAATCTTTTTATTTTATTTTTTTGACCAAAGCACTTATTAATCTGGTTGGATTTTTTTTTTACGCTATGAATGATATATAATATACATTTGATTTGTTTATTTTTATCAACCTTAGATAAGAGGAATACTAAATAGAAACTCTTCTTTTATAGAGGAAACAAAAAAATAAACTCTTCTTTTTGTTGGAAAAAGTTAAAAGACGTCAAGAACGTAAGTAGTAATTCTTGAAGTTGTTGTTCCACCGGTAATCACGATTCATTAGTTGCTTTTTGGGGTCATCGAGAGAATCTATCAAAAGATTGCTACAATTGAATTAGCTAAAAAGATTGCTTTTTGGGGTCATCGAGAGAATCTATCAAAAGATTGCTACAATTGAATTAGCTAAAAAGATTGCTTTCTGGGGTCATCGAGAGAATCTATCAAAAGATTAGCTAAAAAGTAGTTTTTACATATCTCGAAAACATTTTCATCATTTTTTGCTTTAAGGAAACAATTGAATTACGATTTTTTTTGTAGTCAAGTTTCGTATAGACTACGTACATGCATGAATGATGCCGTCGTTCGTGATTTAATATCGAGATACATGCGCAATTTAGTTTTTAATTTAACCTTAGGGTTAAAGGGTTTTACCTAAGAATTAGAAACACTCTTAGGCGTAATTGAACCATGATTAATTTATATAAGATACGTTTTATTAGATATATAACATACATATAATATTTATAAAAGAGAGCAGGAAAAAACATTTTGACCTTACATATGTAAAGTCAATATATGTTCACTTCTCATTGTCATTCTCCGTTAGGAATTATGTATCTCTTTTCTTATTTATTTTCACTTCTTATATCTTCTCCATCATATCATTTCACTCTTTTTGTTTGAAGAAATCAAATTTAAATTGTTTTAAATTTCGTAAACGTTTCTGACCATTTTTCTTATCCTTATTATTTTTTTTTTTTGGGATTAAAAGTTTATGATTGCATTGTTCATTTTACATGCTCGAGGAAAGTTCTGATGTTGAGAAACTGAAATGAGATTGTGCAGCGTGATGACGTTGGTAATCCGTCAGCTTTTTAGTCATATTTTCTACAACCTATACATAATGGAAATTGCGAGCAAATAGCGCATATAAATCCTATTCTCAATCATATCTTAACGTCTCTTTTCGTATTGTATAACGTTCTTAATTAAATTTTGGTACTATATCTTAACCAAGTTTAATCCCAAAAGCAATATAAAAAAAAAAACTAAACTACATCGGAACTCATTATACGTAAATTGGTTCTAAGTTTCAAACTTTATAGTTTTTGTTTTGTTTTTATATAATCATGCGCTTTGACTTGGAATTATTAAATTAATAAACTAACGTTTGATATCGATATTGATATTTATTAGGGTTGAGGAACAAGAAGATGCAGTAGTCCACCACGTGCCAGGGCATGTGTCGGTTACGGTCAAATGCCGGTGCCAAAATAAAACACGTGTCATCCTAATAGCCTCACAAATTTAGCCTTCGTTATCTTTCTTCGTTTAAATCTTTGACTTGGCTCTTCCATCTTAACACAAAAAACGACCGGAGACTGACTGTTTCCGGTTACCGGTTAACCATTAGTCATCGGCTTCCTCCACGAGCTTGTTCCCACCTGCTTTCACATCTTAAAAAAGGTAAATATTAACTCTTTTTCAAGTCCCCAAAAGAAAAGTAGCATACTAAAAGAACCCAAATTTGTAACTCATGTTTTTTTTTGGGTAAAAATTGTACCTATTTTATCAAATGTGGGGTATCTATTGTATATTCTGGAACATTTCAAAATTATTTCATGAAAGGGACTTTAATGAAGTTTATTTATGATCAAAATGGCTTTCAATTTTATTGTTCATAATGTTCACATTAAGCATTTAAGAAACAAAGCCAAGTAATGTTTCCTTACTCGAGGCCACTTTTTAAACTCTCCATTTGTGAGGTAAAATGTTTTTCGTCAACTCAACTTTATAAGTCTTTTCGTTTTTTAACATTTAAAAAGTTAGTCAAATCCCCTTTAATCATTCACACCCATAGCACTATTTCATTCAACCTTAGAATTTTTAAAATATTATTTTAAAAACGCCATCTTATGATATTTATTCAGCAAGACACATTAAATAAAATATATTTTTCAAAAGGCATAAATACGAGAAGACCCAAAAGTCTTAACACCAAATTTAGACCGACTAAAAAAATCATTAACGTCAAAAGTTCTTCTTCTTTCCTTTTTTCTTCTTCAAGCTCCTCTCTCTCTAAAAAAAAAAAAAAAGCTCCTCTCTCTCATTTTTTTTTATATTTTGGTTGTTGAAATTGTTCTTGATCTCTGTTCTTCGTCATGTCTAATGAAACCAAAGATCTTAAAAACTATCACTACACTTCATCGTATAATCATTACAACACCAACCAAAATATTGTTAATCTCCCTTACGTTTCTGGTCCATCCACTTATAATGCAAACATGGTCTCATCACAAATCAGTTCTGATCTACACTCGAGTCCTCAAGGAGCGTACGGATCGGGTTTCGAGCTCTCGCCAACTTTGAACGAGTTTTTATATTCTTCGATCGATCAAGAAAATGGTTTTTATAATGCTTATACTTATAACAACTGTCAAAAGGGTGATGAAGTTGTCGGTGGTGGTGGTGCAATCATTAAGAGTGAAAGTAGGGTTTCTGCATCTCCTTCTTCGAGTGAGGCCGATCATCATCACGTTGAAGATTCCGGCAAGAGCCTGAGGAAAAGAGAAGCTGCCGATGGAGGAGAAGCTGATCAACGTTCTCAGAAAGTGTAAGTTTTATAAGTGTTTCAATAAGTAATTCTACTTTTATCTACTATAACCAAATAATTATACTTTTTTATTAAAACGTTAAGCAATATAGAAACATTTAGAGTTCACATGAATCATGATTTTTATTTTTTATTACCAAAACTCATTCTTTTCTCTAGTAAACACAAAAACCTCAATTATTTGAAACTAAAAAACGCATTTCTTATTTTTTCACATTCAGGGCCAAATCAAGAATCGTTTTCTTAGAAATGATTTTCTTTAGCTGATTTTAATAAATAAAAAATACGAATTAGAACGTTTTTAACGAAGCATTATATACAGATCTGAATATCATGAAATGAGATATTTGTAAGAATACCGTAGGGATTTTATTTTGATGAAACTAAATATATATATATATATATGTATATATATATTTATTCTGTAATTTGATATGTTGATGATACTAAATATGTACTTGTTTCACTCTCAATGTAATTTAACATAAACATATTTAGTTAAAATCCTCGTTTCATATTTGAAAGAACGATAAATAAAATTAGGTCAATCACAATTCACAAAAGCTTGGTATTTTTTTCTGTAATACATGATTTAGTAATTAGTATATATATTTACAACCATCTAATATATATACATATGTATATATATATATTTATATATAATTCATTAGTTTATCTATTATTATTGATGAATTATATGCCCCCTAAAGAACCACTTAAATAAAAAGACGAGTCCCACTTTCTGGTACACTACCACCTAAGATTATTGTAATACTTGTGTCCTAATTAACAATCATTTGGTGCCTAGCATGATTAAGAATATATTTGAAGGTCAATTGTATGGGACGCTATCATTAATTACAAAAATGGTCCAATCTAACTAAGTATTAATTGAATTGAGTAATATATGATTCAGGGTTAAAACAAAGAAGAAAGAGGAGAAGAAGCAAAGAGAGCCACGAGTCTCGTTTATGACTAAGACCGAAATTGATCATCTCGAAGACGGCTATCGTTGGAGAAAGTACGGCCAAAAAGCAGTCAAAAACAGTCCTTATCCGAGGTAATGTAATCGATTATTATTAGTTTCAAAATTAATCGATTATTGTGTATAAAACAAATAAACAAATAAGTATATATATATATATATATAAGATAACAAAAATGCTGAACGAATGTAGTTTTTAGTTTTAAAATCAAAATAATTTTCCACTCGTATTTATTTTGATAAGAAGAATTATTTTTCCATTCAGGGTCTAATTAAGATTCTCTTGTATCTTCTATTCTAGGTTTTCCTTTGTTTTTTATTGATAAATTGATTTCTGTTTGATAACTTTTTTACTCTGGATTTATATTTTAAACTCATATTCAAAATTAGCATCAAATTATATAATTTTCATTTTTTATTATTGGAAACATTCATCGATAAATAATTAAATATTTTTGGTCAAGTCAAGTTCTTTGTGAAATGTTGCCTGCATTTCTCATCATATTTTTTGAAAAACTATTCTTCTATAACGTTGCCACTGTTTAAAAAGCCAATCAACTTTGTTTGCAACAATATAACAAAAATGAAACATTTAATTAGTAACCGACATTATAAGTCATATGCTAAAACAATTTAGTATATGTCAATTACGAGAACAGGAGTTACTATAGATGCACGACGCAGAAATGCAACGTGAAGAAGAGAGTTGAGAGGTCTTACCAGGATCCAACGGTCGTGATCACAACCTACGAAAGTCAACACAACCATCCGATCCCGACCAGTCGCCGCATGGGAACGTTCTCTGGACCCGCCGCATCTGAATATAACTCATCGTCGCTATCTCCAGTTTCCGATTTCATCATCAACAATACTCCAAGAAGCTTCTCCCATGATGATCTCTTCCGTGCGCCATACGCTAGTGTGAATGTTAACCCTAATTATCAGCAACAACAAAACCAAGATATTCTCCGTGAGAGTGAGTTCGAGTTTTTGAAGGAGATGTTTCCTTCGGTTTTCTTCAAGCAAGAACCTTGATAATATATAGCTATAATATTACATAGAAACAATTCGATCGGATACATAATAAGGGATGGTGTATTGGTGTTTATTTATTTTTGCTTGTATATATATATTTTTTTGAGACTATATAGGATATATAATGTAGAAATGTTAGGCATGGATATGGAGTCTCTTTCAAGTTATTATTAAAATAAATTTATTTTGAGTACTATTCGATACTTGATGGGTCTCTCTCTTTCGTTACTAGCTTGCTTTATATTACTATATATAGATTAACTAATGTGGAAAAGGACACATTGTACCTTCATTAATATAGTCATATCTATAAATAGTCGAATACTAAAATGAAACTATTTGGGTATTGAAACTACATTTAATATAGAAAGATATATCGAACTTAACTATGTTTAATTATACAATACGGCATACCTAAAAAGGAGAAAGTAGTATTAGTGAATTTTGAATGAAAATACTTTCTTTTTTACTTTCTAACATACCCGTACATCTTATACAAAAATAACTTTTATTTTTGGTACACCAAAAACATAACATATATACTATACATATGCTATTGAAGTCGATTTGTACCAAATTATTAACGCACTCATCTCACAAATAATTATGATATTACTAGAAAATTCAATTTTCATACGTCTTCATGTGACCGACCGGTTATATGGATTATTAAATCTAATCAATCTCTAAAGTATGCTATAAGAATATGAAATTCTCTAAAGTAAGAATTAAGGAATCAACTTAACGAGTTTGATCATACATATTGTTGTATATTAGATAGATTTGATACCAATCAAATATATTTGTTTAACGAACATTGCCCCTTGGCGTATCATGTAAGGGATGTGACCGGTTAGTTGCTTGACAAGTGCATCTTGAGATCAAGGCTTGTTGTTAGATCCACACACCACAACAGGTTTTAATATTATCTCTTCGATCCTTGTCCACAATGTTAGAAGAGACTACGAGAAATAATTATTCTTTTATATATACCAGAATTCCACTCTATTGTTTTTTATTTTTCAAAAAATTTCTTGATTTTCACGTTGTCATATTTTTAAATAAGTAAAGTTATTATTTTCTTGGACATTTAAAAATATCAATCAATATGTTATTACCTATGTAAACCATTTTTAATTATTTCATTATTATCATACGAAAACTTTATTCAACTAGATTATTTTAATTATTAAATCATTCGACAAAACTCTACTATTCGTTATTTCGTTGAGATAGTCAACTCTATTAATACCTTTAACCTTACCATTATTCTTGAATTTTTAATTTCCTTAAAACTAGTTTTATTTATATAAAATCTAAAATTAAAAATACATAAAGTAATAAAATACTTTTCTCTCAAGTCTTAAGTTATACTTATATGAAATAAAATAAAATAAATACAGGGAGCTTTATAAGGCGAGTCACTGTCTCTAACCAGTACGCCGAACCGCAACGACCAGAGAGCAATCGCTCGGAAAAATCAATCGCCGGCGATCGAAAACGACGGCTCGCCAAGACGTCTTTCTCTCTTCTTCAAGCAAACACTGTCATATCTCTCTCTCTCTTTCTCTTCCTCCCTGATATTTATTATGATCGTCTGCTAGAGATCACTTTCCCTCGATATCATCTTCTTCTTCTTCGTTGTCGAATTTGCCTCAGTTAACGTCTCGATCTCTGGTAATTTGAAATCTCTGAGACCCTTTTCTGAAAATTTCAGAATGTTTTTTTTCCTTCTAATTTCTCATTCGACTGCGCATTGTCGATTTTGGATTCGTTAATACAAACTTCGTTCGTCTTTGTTGTTTTCTGCAGCTCGGAGTAATCATAGAGATCCCTAAAAATGGTGGATCCGGGACCGATTACGCCGGGACAGGTAAAATTTCTCGAGAAACTTTACTCTCGTCTTCAATTATTTTTTCTGCTTCTTTCGATTCAATGCTGAGTCGGTTTAGGTTTATTTAGTTGACAAAGGTTGAAAATTTCCAGTACCATTTGATTTAGGGTACTACTGTTTCTTTACATTTGTGTGTGTGTCTGGAGTTAAATAACTGGAATTAAATGAGTTTAAATTGAAGAAGTTATGACTGATTTCATGAAAGCCGCCATTTTTAGTGGGAGGAAACCCAAAGAAAGTGACTTTCAATCTTTCTAGTAGCTTTTGAAAGGTTTTAGAGTTGGCTTGATACTGTACCAAAATCTGCAAGTGCAAGATTTTTAACTTTTGAGTGAAATTTTTGTAGGTGTCTTTTCTACTTGGAGTAATCCCAATATTTATCGGTTGGATATACTCGGAGCTACTTGAGTACAGGAAATCTTTGGCTCCCTTGAAACCGTAAGTTCTTGCAAATGTGGTGCTCTCAATAACGTAGTAGATTTTAGGCGTGAAAGCCCACTCTGTAGTGTGTCCACTCTTTCAATTTAGTTCTTGATAGGAGTTGCATTCTTCCAATGCAGCCACTCAGATAATAATCTGGTTGAATCCGGAGGCGTATCGGAGAAGGACGATGACAAAACTGATTTATTGGAGGGAGGTCTTGTCCGATCGACATCTGTAAGATTTCATAATTCATCCATCAGAACAAACATAATCAGGTTGGTGTTTCTAGCTCATATTTTGTTTATTAAAAATCCTTTCAGCAGCTCTCATGCTTTGAGTTTCTATGATTTATCGAATCACAGGTTTTTGAGTATGGAAGATTCTTTTTTGCTGGAACACCGAGCAACTTTGAGAGCAATGTAAGTGAAATGAAACCTTAAGAAGTGATAATATCTCTGTTTTGTTATCTTGTGTTAACATTCACAACCATACCTAGGTCGGAGTTTGGCGCAATCTTAATTTATTTCTATATCTGTGACCGCACGGAATTACTTGGCGATTCAACCAAGGTACCCCATGTCTTTCACTGTTTATTCCACGAAAGGATATCTACTTCAAATGCTCATATAACTTGGTTTCCTTTGACAGAATTACAACCGCGACCTTTTCCTTTTTCTCTATGTTCTTCTCATCATAGTATCAGCCATGACATCTCTCAGGAAGCACAATGACAAGTCACCCATAAGTGGGAAATCCATTCTTTACCTTAATCGCCACCAGACTGAAGAGTGGAAAGGATGGATGCAGGCAAGTTTCTCTTGATTATTGGCAATACCACCAATCCTTTTTTTTTCTTGGGGTCAGTTACTGTCTTTGTAGTTCTCATGTCCTAATCTTTAACAGGTTTTGTTCTTGATGTATCACTACTTTGCTGCGGCTGAGATATACAACGCAATCCGTATCTTCATTGCTGCTTATGTCTGGATGACTGGTTTTGGAAACTTTTCGTACTACTATATCAGAAAGGATTTCTCTGTTGCACGTTTTGCGCAGGTGATACAATTCATTCCATGAAATCTATTGTCATTGGACTTTATCTTCAGCATCTAAAATTTTTTGTTCTCTTATAGATGATGTGGAGGCTGAACTTCTTTGTAGCATTTTGCTGTATTGTTCTCAACAATGACTATATGTTGTATTACATCTGCCCAATGCACACTCTCTTCACCCTAATGGTATACGGAGCTTTGGGTATCTTCGGCAAGTACAATGAGATAGGATCTGTGATGGCTCTGAAGATATTTTCATGTTTCCTCGTTGTCTTTTTGATGTGGGAAATTCCTGGAGCTTTTGAAATATTCTGGAGTCCTTTAACATTCTTGCTAGGTGGTTAACTTCTCTGGATCTGATCATGTTCTCTATGTGGGATGAGACATAAATTCAAAGGGGTTTTTCTTTATAATTTGGACATTGCATGTGTATAAATGCAGGTTACAGTGACCCTGCGAAGCCCGATCTTCATCGATTACATGAATGGCATTTCAGATCAGGCCTTGATCGTTACATATGGATCATTGGAATGATTTATGCCTATTTTCATCCAACCGTAAGTTCTTAAACATAGACACACTTTTAGGTTTTCTTCTTTTCTTTTTTTCGTTTGGTGTGTTGATGTATTAAACTTCAAAACTTGAGATCATCCTCTAGGTAGAGAGATGGATGGAGAAGCTAGAGGATTGTGAAACGAAGAAAAGACTATCTATCAAGACTGCCATAGTTACCATTAACGTGATTGTAAGTAATTTGAGTCATCTTTTAGATTATTGATTGCATCATCCAATTATATACATTGATATATGTATGTTTCCCGTTTTGCTCACAATTTTAGGTTGGCTACGTGTGGTATGAATGTATCTACAAGCTGGATAAGACCAGTTACAACATGTATCACCCATACACATCTTGGATTCCCATAACGTATGTGCATAAATCCTCTCGTTCCTCTTTATATGCATCTCTTATCTTACTTGCTGAAACCTGAAAAATGACTCCTCATTTGGTTTCCCGGTATCCAGTGTTTACATATGCCTTCGGAATTTCACCCACCAGCTTCGGAGTGTCTCATTGACTCTCTTTGCGTGAGTAAACTCGCATTTGCATTTAAGCTAAATCCAGGTTTGATATGCTCACCTCATTTCCATGTAATACATTTTACATTTCCCTGTGCAGGTGGCTTGGCAAGATCACATTAGAAACTTACATTTCCCAATTTCATATATGGCTAAGGTTTGTTTTCTGCAACTTAAAAATCTTGTTTTTCCGGAAACTTAGTTTGATCTCTTGTTGACGAAAGATACCAACTTTCAGATCAAACATGCCTGATGGGCAACCAAAATGGCTTCTCTCTATTATTCCGGGATACCCTATGCTCAATTTCATGCTCACAACGGCGATATACGTCCTAGTAAGAAACCAGACCAACTTCTTTCCCCTGTCTTTTCCATTACCAGACTTTCTGAATTATCTCTGTGTTCTTCTTTTTTCTCCAGGTATCTCACCGTCTCTTTGAACTAACTAACACGCTTAAGATAGTTTTCGTACCCACAAAAGACAACAAGCGGCTTTTCTCTAACTTCATAGCTGGGATCGCCATTGCTCTTCCCCTCTATTGCTTCTCATTCGTGCTTCTTCAGATTCATCGCTAAGACCCGTGAGTTCCCTGTTCTTCTCACTGTTTTACTCATCAAAATTCTAATTAAAACTCTGTTGAAATCTATCATCTACAGGCAGAAAGTAGTGTTGTTTTTTGTGTTTCTTCGTTGGAGTCTCTCGTCAAAGCAAAACAAAATAAGATAAAGACAAGTTAGCTTTGTGGATCATTTTCTTGTGCATATTTAGCTTCAGAGTTTGTTCAACAAAGCCAAGACAAGGATCTCAGATACCAACAATGCTTTGCTCTGTTGCCATATGATATCGAAGTAATTGTTTTCAATATTTTTTTTATATAGTTTCTTTAGATTTTTTGTTTTGTTTGTAAGCATTAAGCAAACAATCTGTGTGGTCGTCCAAAAAATGTATATTGATGTTAAAGTATTAATCAAATTGCCAAAAAGGTGAAATAGTGATGTTAGTATTAACCAATTTGCCAAAAAGGTGAAAAACGATCGATATAAGGTCTACACAATTTGCAATAAATAACTAATGCACAAATTAGACTTGCTTTGCCTTTGCAATAGGTGAAACATCATCTTTACAATGCTGTCTTAACCATATGTATCTTCTACACCTTTGATCACGAGCTTTCAATTGCTGAGAAAGTTCAATTCAAATTTTAAGAGTGTGAATCTTTGTGAGTTTAGAAGATGAGAGAAGATAGCAGGACATATATCTATATCTTCTCTGTTTAAACATATGCTTACCATCACTATGTAGATTATCTCATAATCCAGAAACAAATTTGTTCAGACAAGAGTAGCTTGGAGCTTCCTTAACCTGAAAATTATAAGAAGATAAAAGTCACACCAGCCTTAGACAAAGATTATCTTAGTACCATCGGTGCTCAATGACATTGAAATATAACAATGCTAGAGGAGATCAATGATAGTTATTGTATCTTCTTGACTTCTTGTACCTTTGATAATTCTGCAGAATCCATTTCAAGAAAATCTATAATGGAAACTTCAGATAAAACTCACTCAGAGCTGATTTGCTAAATTTCATTGGAGTCTAGTTATCATTAACTACTCAAGAAGGAAAACAAGAGTGACATACTCAATCTTGGATCTTTGTGATCCATTTTTTTACATTCAACACAATATATAAATATCATGTTGCCTGCCACTAGCTAACTTCTTTTTAACTTCTTTTTTTTTTCCCTGCAATTAAGAATACATAAAGACGGTATGTATTTCAATAGTAATAAGAGTTCGGTTTTATATTGTACAAGTTTGCAGAAACAGAGCAAAAACAAAGCAAAAATCAGAAACTTTTTACAATAAAATAAAATTGAATTTGAAAAAATAAAAAAAAGAGGAATTTCATTCCAAGTTGCTTCAAACTTCTCGACCATGGTTAAGATCTGGAACTGAAATCGTCTTTCCTCTGAGTTTCATCAAATGTGTAAGAATCTCATTCATATCTGGTCGATCTTCAGGTCTAGAGCTTGTACAGAACAAACAAAGCTTCAACAGGTCTTCAATGGCTTCTTCCTGTTTCCGAGAAACGATGCTAGCTCTAATTTCTGAATCAAGAACCCTAATTATCCCTTCCGTTCCTTCTCCAATCGATTTCTCCACCAGTTGACGCAGAGTCACGCCTTGTGATTCTTCGTCGCTCAGCGAAGTCGGTCTCTGTTTCGTCATTAGCTCCATCATTATAATCCCGAAGCTAAATACATCGACTTTTGTCGTCACTTTCCTCATATAAGCGAACTCTGATCATGGAAAAACAAAAAGTTTGTCACTTTCAGGTAAATCAATGACGAAACTAATTAAAGTTTCAAGTTTTTTTAGTCATACCTGGAGCCAAGTATCCAATTGTGCCTTCGAATACTGATGTAGAAGCTGTAATGCTTCCATCTTCGCGTAACCCTAGAATCCGAGCAGTCCCGAAATCGCTGACGTGAGCTACACGTTCACCGTCGAGGAGTATATTCGCCGGCTTCAGATCGCAGTGAACGATTGGGAATCCAAACCCAGAGTGAAGATAATCGATTCCGCTCGCGATATCAACACAGAGATCGAGTCTCTCCGAGAAATTCCCAGCCGTTGATGCAGAAGAGCCGTGAATCGCATCCTCTAAGCTTCCTTTCTCCATAAATGGAAGCACCAAAGCTTTCATTTTGCCACTCTCCCAAGCAAACCCTAAGATCTTCACCAGGTTCCGATGCTTTAACTGGCTAAGTGTTTTGGCTTCTGTGTAGAACCATTTGTCTGATTCTGCAGAGAATTGCTTCAGGTTCAATACTTTTACTGCGATCTCTCTTCCATCCTCTAAGTGGCCTTTGTACACTGTGCTTAAGCTACTTGAACCGATGATGTTGGCACTGTTGAAAGAGTCTGTTGCTAGCTCCAACTCTTTGGGATCGAATCTCTTGAGCTTCAGAGCTGAATCCAAATCCGGCAATGGAGATTCTGATGAGTTTTCGATCTTTTTCACCTTTTTCTTGCAACAGGTGAGCATCAGGACAAGAAGCAGTAGTGCAAGAAGAACAGCGGCTGATCCAAGAACAATCACGATGATTGTAGTTCTCTTCGAGAAATGGCTCGTTCTCTTCTTGATCATACATGGCTTGAGAGGCTTCTTGCTACCACAGAGATCTGTGTTTCCCATCAGATCAGATGCGTTGATGTTCTTAAACACACCGGATTCAGGAACGTGGCCTTTGAGGTGGTTTGAACCGAGTTTGAGTTGTTTCAGAGTCGAAATACTGGCGAGGCTCTCTGGAATTTCACCAGTGAGATTGTTACTAGAGAGATCCAGAGAGACTAGCTGCGTGAGATTGTAACCTAAGCTCTTGGGGATTTCACCAGAGAGACTGTTCCTTGAAAGGTTCAAGCTTCTGATCATATCCATGCCGTGTTGTTGGAACACTTCGTCTGGGATCTGACCTGAGAGATTGTTCCTCGAAAAATCCATCAAGAACACGTTTTTGCAGGCCTTTAAAGATCTTGGAATCGACCCGGACAAGAGATTGTTCGAAAAGTCGATTTCTTGAACCATTTCTAGCTTTCCAAGCTCATTGGGGATGGTTCCTGTCAAGAAATTGTTTGAGAAGTTGAGTTTAAGCTGCAAGTTTCTCATGGAAGATATCAGCTCCTCAGGGATGGTTCCGGTGAGAAGATTGTCAGAGATATCTAATGTGTTGAGATGAGAAAGCGACTTAAGGCTTGAAGGGATTGATCCGTTGAACTTGTTTCCATGAAGACCCAAGTAGTTAAGCGACTCAAGCTTCGAGAACAAGACAGGTATTGGACCAGAGAATCTGTTGTTGGATAGCTCAAGCAGTGAGAGTTGCTTCATATCAAACATTTCTTCAGGAATTGGACCTTGTAGATCATTTGTATGCAGCACAAGTCCCTGGAGGAGAGTGAGATTCGATACCTCCCTCGGGATTCTTCCTGTGAAACCATTAGCTTGAAGGTGCAAGATATTCAACTCTCTCAGATTCCCAATCTCTCCAGGAATCTCCCCAGTGAGTGAGTTATAAGAAAGTTTCAAAATCCTTAGTTTCTTAAGCTTCCCAATCAATGGCTTGAGAGTTCCTGTTAAGTTGTTCTCTACCAAATGAAGAATCTCCACGTTTGAACAGTTGAAGATATCATCTGGAATTTCTCCGGTAAACCGGTTGGCTCCAAGAGAAATAAAAGTGAGATTCATAAGTCCGAAACCTCTCGGAATCTTGCCAGACATCTCGTTATTAGACAGGTCCAGGACTTTAAGACTTGTGCAGTTACTTATGCTTGAAGGTATCGGTCCGGTAAGAAGATTGTCGTGCGCTGAAAGGTTCTGAAGATTTGAAAGAAACCCTAAATCCTCCGGGAGCTCACCGGAAATACGATTGTACCCCATCGTTATCATTGTCAAGTTCCTCAAGCTTGTGATGGACTGTGGAAACTCTCCTGTTAAGTTGTTGGAGTGAAGAGTAAGGACTTTGAGTGATGTGAGGAAACCAATCTCTTCCGGTATTGGTCCGACCAACTGGTTTTCCGACAATCCCAAATTTGTTAATTTCGTTAACCGAAACAATGAGGATGGAATTGAAGAATTCAGTTTGTTTTTGTATAACCGGAGTGCCTCCAGCTGAACCAAATTCCCTAATTCAGCTGGTATTCTTCCGGTTAACTGGTTACCATACAGCTCAAGTTGGACCAAGCTCGTGCAGTTTCCGATCTCAGCTGGTATTTCTCCTTGCAACAAGTTATCAACTAAAATGAGAGACTGTAAGTTCGAGAGATTTCCTATCTCTTTCGGTATTTCACCGGTTAACTGGTTACCATTCAGGCCTAAATCAGTTAGATTAACCAAAGTACCAACTGATACCGGAATCGAACCAGTAAAACGGTTTGAGCCTGCTACAAACATCTCGAGATGAACCAAATCTCCCAAGCATTCTGGTATTGTTCCGGTTAAGTTGTTGTTTGCAACTCCTACTAGTACCAAAGATCTAGTTTTGCAGATTGCTTCAGGGAAATCACCGGTTAACAAATTATCTCTCAGATCAAGATACACAATATTCTTAAGCTCCCAAATCTCAGAGGGAATCGAACCAGAGAAATAATTTAAGTAAAGAATGAGCTGGTTTAGCTCGGCTAGTTTACCGATTTCAGCCGGTATTTCGCCGGAGAAATTATTTGAAGTGAGATCAAGAACCTGGAGATAGGTGAGATTTGCTATGGATGGAGACAGAACGCCTTGAAGTTGCTTCTCCATCAAGGAAACTGAGACAACGTGACCGGTACGATCGCAGGTGATTCCGGTCCAGTTGCAGTGTCGTACCGAACCGGTGGTGGTCCAATCCGTTAATACACCTAAAGGGTCGCTGGAAATGCCATTCTTGAAGGATCTTAAAGCTTCAATCTCTGGTTCAAAGCTCTGTTTCGCAAGTGAAAAGCCAGAGAAGAAGAAGAAGATGATGAGAGTAAAGATCAAAGTGGTCTCTGAGAGTGACGTCATGGTTTAGATGAGTTGAAAATGGGGACAAAATTATTATGAGAGAATTATCTATACACACACGGGTCATATGTTTATATATATGAATATGGGCAAGAAGATATAGACATTATGTTTGAGGGATCATGTCACGGATGTGAAAAGGCCAAGACGCAATATATATGTATATTAAGTTCATAATTCACATAATTGATAATTCGGTCAAGTTGCATATAAAGCCACTAAATGCATTCCCACTCATACACAGGCTTAAAATGCATCTATGTTAGTATTATATATGATATTCATTTAATCTCACAATATAAATCACTTTTTTCTGCATCCAAACGTTTTATATTCAAAGTTTTAGATATATCATCAGTAGGATGAAAACACATATATGTTACTCGTTTGAACTAACGATATAGAGTATATGATACATACGGAAAATTCAATATATACATATTCTTCGAAAGATTATTGCTCTTCCTTCTACAGTCTACACTTATCTTTTTATTGGGTAAAGTATTTTATTCAATATAGATTCCTTAGAATGGGAACAATATATGTATATATAATAAATAGTATATAGTTTTTGTGTGTGTTATAAGGCTTAATAATATATAGTACTCTAAGATTCAATGCGTGATTGAAAATGAATTCGAGCTTGGCAAATTAAAAGAAAAGCCTTTTTGGTCAAAGAGTAGCAACATTGAAACTGATACCAATTCATCGTATTTTAATAACAAAACAATTGTCATCTTTTTTTCCTTTTGTTTTCTAAGAAAACTTTACATCCTGTTTTAGGTCTATATAATTTAATTCGTTAACACGTCTTCTAATATCTGACTAGAGGAATCAAAAGCCGTATTGGCTGTCTGCCTGTCTTAATGAGATATTTTATATACAAGTTGTGTTTCGTATGAGCAAATCTAATCCGTCAAAAATTACAGTCCCGGGAAAAAAAAAATGAGAACAAAACTCCCTCTGTCCAAGTTTATTTATATCCTGATCCTGAATCCTAGAAATATTAATCTTATGATGGTAATTGATAAGTAAAGAGATATTGTTATATGATATAAAGTTTTTTTTCTTTCTGAATTTGAATGAGAGCTCAACAAGATTTTTGAGGCATTTGTTACTGGATCTTAGCCATCGGATATCAAATCAATTATGGACTGGGATGGATACGGACAACCTGTATCCGGATACTATGCTTACTTGACCTTGACTCATTTTAATACTAACATTTTTAGAATACCAGTACTAATGCAGTAATGCTTACTTGACCTTGACCGTTTAGTACTTAACTTTTAAAATTTTCAGAAAACTAGTTGACTTGACCTTTTTTCTTAATGAATGTTAAATTTATTCGAACCCGAAAAAAGCATCGTTTTCTACATTAAAGATGCAAGAGTTGGTAATAAATTACATACAATCTTAAAAAATCACTTTACCATTTTCGACTAATATCTCGAAGCGAGCCAGACTTGAAATCCTTCCTAATACTTAGTATCCTCAAGTAACTGGATTGAGCTGAACTGATTCTTGATGCCCTTGTCAATAAACTTGATCAAGAGAGTTGCAGCAGACGGGATAGAGCCATGCTGTCGATCATTTCTCTCCCTCAAAAAAACATGGATAGTCATTTGGAAGAGATACCGAAGTATGAAAGTTGGTAGCCGATCCCTGAAAGGTCGAGATATGAGGCTTACCATTGCTGACCAATCATGCGAGTAATCTTGTTTCAGAATTCTTTTTGCTAGATTTTCCCAGACTTGAACCGTTTAACAATAATATTTAAAAAATTTCAGACACAATTACATATTAATTTGAAAATAAGACAAACAAAGGAGTTGGAAAGAAAACAAAAATGACAGCTGTGGGATTTGAACCCACGCCCTTTCGGACCAGAGCCTAAATCTGGCGCCTTAGACCACTCGGCCAAACTGTCACTTTGTTCTAACACTCTTATTATAAATATAATAAGATTCATTAAAGAAGGGGAACTATCCTCCTAACTCTGGAGTCTATTCTTCGTGTCTGAAAGTGCTTCTCGGTCTTTGATATCGACAACTATGTAATGGGTTTGAATTTGCCAACTGAAGAAGAGTAGAGTGTCATTACCAATAGAGCTAACAACTTTTCTACATATATAATTGACCTATAAGATGTGGTTCTAGTCAAGGCCGACTCTTACACTTCAAAAATCAAATACCAAATTTAAAAATCTGTGCAAATTTCATATCTCTCTCTTATCGAATTTAGTGTTTAAGATTGAAATGGTTTTAGAATTTTTTAAAAATGAAATAACACACTAATCGTCGTTTAATGGCTATATAGCATAGATTTTAAAGAAGAGATAAGAAGAAACCCTTAAAAATTATGATCTGAAGGAGATTATAAGTCTAAATTTGGAGGACTTAACTGCTTTTAAAGAAATGCTTGAAGTTGTCCGAGATGATGAAGCGTAAACATATGGAAATGGAGGCTTATCGTCTCTATTGATGCTCTCAAAAAGTAACAATAAGAAAAAGAAGAAGAAGAATATATAGTACCTTTTTACAAAAAAAGAAAGAATATATAGTACTATAAATCATATTGTTAGCCTAACAATATGTGTGGGATAATTTTGGTTTGTTGTGATAACTGAAGAAAATCACGAGGTTTATCTTTTTAAGTTTTGAACTGGATTTTCATAATAATTTAAGTATGTTCTTATAATTTACAATATGTCCAATCATTTTTCGGACAATAATTATATGCGATCATGTTCGTGTTTTTTCGCTAAAATGCCAAATAATTTTTCCACTGTCCCGGCAACAGCGTGTCACCTTTTTTTGCCAACAATGGGGTTCTACATTTCAAGAACTATAGTTTTGTCAGAAAAGTATATACACCAATTTTTGGATTGTACTTTAGAAAGAATCATATATACACATAGTTTTTAGTAACTCACACACAATTTGGATTGCTTTTTTCTTCTAATAAAGAGGTAGTTCCTAATATTATTTCATATGTTTTTAGTACTACTTGATTTATATTTATAATTACGAATATGTTATTTGTTAATAACATGCATTTTTGTGTCTTTTTGTACCGCTTCGATTGCCATTGTTAATGGACTCCACGTCTTCTTTTGGTCTGTGTGTTTAATAACTGAGGAAGATTTGGAGGTGTCATTGCGGATGTATATTATGTTAAGAGGACATGGGAAAAGATCATGAAATGAGCACATCAGAGACCAAAGAAGAGATTAATAAGATAAGCAACATCATTATCTCGGAGGCTTTATCTAAAACCACAAGAGGAATGGCTTTAGATAAGCTACAAGAGGTAGTTCTTACATTGCTTTGATATTGTTTGTGACATATTTTGATGTTGTTTGTGATGCTTTTTACAGACGTGTGTGACTGTTTTGATGATGTTGTTTGTTCTGATTTTTGGAGACATGTGTGGCTATTTTGATGTCATTTCTGATGATTTTATTGCATAGTATTTAAGAACTACTTTCATGCTTTTTTGATGAGTTTTGCTCAAGCTTGTCATGTGTTTTGGGTGCTGATTCAAGGACTGTTTTGATGCTGTTTCTTAAAAAGGTTTTATATATACCTTCACTATTTTAAAATAATTTAATGAGTTTTCTGAATGATTAAATGTTTTGAGTTACATATTATAACAGAAACGTATTGTTTTTTTTTTTTTTTAATCTGGTATAATAACTGTTATCTCTAAAGTGAAAGAAATATATCTTTTGTTCAGTAAACAAAAAGCTGAAAATTAGAGCTTGTTCAACAGAGAGAAAGATAGGTAGAAAGAGAATCAAAGAGAGACAAAACAAAATTATTAAGACTTATTGATTAATCATGAGAATCCTACATATTTTGAAAGAATGATAATCGACATGATATCTTTTCATTACTACAAAAAATCCCAGATTAGTTATTCCATAAAAGCTTTGAAAGAAGAATTATTTCTTCATATCTGAGAAAATTCATGGAGATGAGGAGTCCTGTTTCTTCGCAATAGAATTGTTTAACATTTTGAGCACAGCGTTCAGTAATGTATCCACAACTTTTTTTTTTTCAGCGTACTCCGTCATCTTCTTTTCCAATTCCTAAATTTTACAACACTCTAATCAACATTTGAACAAAAAAATAAAATAAAATATATAAGAATATTAAAATGAACGCTTACCTTCACATGCTCTTCATCTACTTCTGATGTTTCTTTAACACGATCGACTTCAGCTTTAATCTCGAGAATTTCAGCCTCTGTAAGAACCATTTTTTTTTAAGAACAAGGTGAAAGATTTATGTCTAATATTTTGTTGCCCTTTTCTTGTCAATGCTTGATCCTCATTTTATAGATGTATTGTGACAGGTGAGTAAAACACAACTAATATATATATTTTTAAGGAAATTAAACACGCGTCATCATCTGGATAAATTTCACACTATTCATTTTAACGTATCTATTTTTTCTTTAAAAAATATAATATTTCTATATATTATAGCGCGTGTCGCGTAGTAAAAATAATTCTATACAATAAGCGCGTGATGTTTCATATAGAATATATTTGCAACTAGACCAGATCTTGCGTATACACGTATAATTTAGAAATTCTACATTTGGCTAAAAATTCAAAAAACTTTAAAAAAATAGATTATCCATCAAAATAAATAAAATAAGATTAAAACCGCTAATATGAAATCACTCAGTGATAGAGAAATATACCAGGGTAATAGTTATTTAATTAATTTGAACTCTCTTATTTTTTATTTGGTTTTTCATTAACTTAGGTCATATATTTTCAAATATTTGATTTTCATATTTCTATATCTGTGAATTATGTTTTTTTTTTGGTATTTTTCTTCTCATATGTCTACTATTTTGAAAGAGTAATTAATGGTCATATTTATTATTAAATTATAATAATTCTTTATTTTTATCATTTTGGATTTTTATTTTCTTTTCTGAATCAACAACTAGAATATATCTTCCTTTTTTATTGATAGATATTTTTAAAATACCAAAATCTCATTGTCTGATACATGTCAGGATTATGTTAATTAAAAAGTTTGAGATTTAATTTTTAAGAAGTTGGTTTGTTCATAGTAGAATAAGATTAATTTGCCTTTTATCCAAAATAAAACCTAATTTTTTTTGTTTTTTTTTTATTAAAATAAAAATAATTGTATAATCAATGAGTTAAAATTTAATGTTTTTCTATTAAAAATTGATATTATCTTATTCTATACTATTGTGTTTATTTCAATGACCATTTTTTAAAATATGATTTATTTACCTTTTAAGATTTAATTTATTTTTATTTCTTTTTAATATCTAGTTTTTTTAATTTAATTTTTATTAGAAATAAATACAATCCTTTCTACGTGGACGAATCGCGTACAAGCACGTGGCGTTCATGACTTTTTTGCAGGTATAGCCCTCAGGGCCAACTTAGGATTCGTATTGGGCCTCCGACCTAATGCGGCCTAAGCTCGTAGCACCGGACCTCGAGTCCAGTTGGATTCGGGAGATCCGACGTGATGGGCCACTTGTTCCTAGACACCTCGTGTCTGACTGCACAGGCCATGTTGTCAGAAACAAGAAAGTCGGAAACTGAGTGGTCAAGAGGAGGAGAAAACACATTCTCTATGTCCTTGACCTAAACTCGGTGATCCAGAAGGGTCAGGATATAAGGAAAAGTGACCCACACAGGTACTCGGAGAACATTGTCTTCCATCAACGGCAGTTTGGTCCCCTTATCGAAGGATCCGAACCAGGTATGAGTGAATCATTTTGAGCAGGAATACTAATCAAATTTTTCTCCATTCAACAATAGGAATATGTCTTAGTCTGATTTGATTGCCCATACCCTTTCGCGCCCAAGAGAGTGGCATTTAATGCATTTTTCTTATGTGTATTAGGTGACAGTGACCTTTCGCAGGAGCCAGGAAGAAAAGCAGAGGTTCAGAAAAAAGCCATACCGCGTCTAAGCCTCCGACCCAAATTGTACACTGAGAACGAAAAGAACGCACCAAAAGGTGGTCTCGTTGCAGGCAGAACACACCAAAGAAATTTGGTGAGACCATCAGAAGCGTGACGCCATCACAAGATTGGAATCAGTCAAGTCGGATCATGGGATGACCCATCCGATCTCCATCCATGGGCCAACCCGGTATACTAACCTGGGTCAGATAATTCCCTATAAATACTTTATCATTTCCTACGGAGAAGGGGTTCACACACTTGGCCATCTTAAGTCTCATGATATCTCTCCAAATACTTGTGGTTCTTAAGTTCAAGAATACTATGTGTGTTGTATTATTATTGGTTTCTTTGATACATTTAGATTTTTTTCTATATAGATAATTTTTTTTATCTTTAAATGAAAATTGACGTGTGTCGAACATACAAATCAATCAAGATATATCAACATTTTATTTTAGTCAACATAATTTTTTTGTTTTAGATAGCTAATACTACAACACGCATATTATTCAAACAGTAACTAATTTAAAGATAAGTTTTAAGAAAATTACTAATAATACTTTCTAAAGGTTTTTTTGTCACAAAATATTAGCTAGTAATACTTTCTCAAAATTTATTTTTAAATTAATTACGGATTGAATAATATGTGTGTTGTTTTATTGTTGGTTTCTTTGATACATTTAGATTTTTTTTATATAAATAGTTTGTTTTAATTTTTAAAAGAAAATTGTCGCGTGTCAAACTTACAAATCAACCAAGATATATCAATATTTTATTTTAGTCAACATATTGTTTTGTTTTAGATAGCTAATATTTTGTGACAAAAAAACCTTTAGAAAGTATTACCAGTAATTTTCTTAAAACTTATCTTCAAATTAATTACTGTTTGAATAATATGCGTGTTGTATTATTATTGGTTTCTTTGATACATTCAGATTTTATAGATAAATTTTTTTATCTTTAAAAGAAAATTGCCGCGTGTCGAACGTAAAAATCAACTAAGATATATCAACATTTTATTTTAGTCAACATGATTTGTTTATTTTAGATAGCTAATACTTTGTGACCAAATAACATCAAAACTTTAAAAAGTATTATCAGTAATTTTCTCAAAATTTATTTTTAAATTAATTACGGATTGAACAATATGTGTGTTTCTTTGAAACATTTCGATTTTTTTCTATATAGATAGATTTTTTTCTATGTAGATAGATTTTTTAACTTTACATGAAAGTTGCCGCGTGTCACACGTACAAATCAACCAAGATATAACAATATATATTTTTAGTCAGCATAATTGTTTTGTTTTAGATAGCTAATACTTTGTGACAAAAAAAACTTCAAAACTTTAGAAAGTATTACCAATTATTTTCACAAAACTTATCTTTAAATTAATGATGGATTCAATAATATATATGTTGTATTATTATTGGTTTCTTTGATAGATTTACATTTTTTTCTATATAATTTTTTTTATCTTTAAATAAAAATTGATGCGTGTTGAACATACAAATCAACCAAGATATATCAACATTTTATTTTAGTCAACATAATTGTTTTATTTTAGATAGCTAATACTTTGTAACTAAAAAACATCAAAACTTAAGAAAGTATTATCAGTAACTTTCTCAAAACTTATCTTCAAACTAATTATTCTTTGAATAATATGCATGTTGTATTATTATTGATTTCTTAGATATATTTAGGTTTTTTCCTATATAGATAGATTTTTTATCTTAAAATTAAAATTACCGCACGTCAAACATACAAATTAACAAAGATATATAAACATATTATTTTAATCAAAATAATTGTTTTGTTTCAGATAGCTAATACTTTGTGACCAAAAAACATCAAAATTTTAGAAAGTATTACCAGTAATTCTCTTAAAATTTATTTTCAAATTAATTACTGTTTAAATAATATGCATATTGTATTATTATTGATTTCTTAGTTACATTAAGATTTTTCATATATAGATAGAGTTTTTCTATCTTTAAATGAAAATTTCTGCACGTCAACATAAGTATTTGTTTAGATAGCTATACTTTTTAACAAAAAACAGTGAAACAATTTAGAAAGTATTACCAGTAATTTTCTTAAGACTTATCTTTAAAATTAATTATGGATTGAATAATACATGTATTGTATTATTATTAGTTTCTTTGATACATTTAGATTTTTTCTATATATAGATTTTTATCTTAAAAAAATATTATCGCATGTCGAACGTACAAATCAACCAAGATATATCAACATATTATTTTAGTCAGCATATTTGTTTTGTTTTAGATAGCTAATATTATGTAACCAAAAATCATCGAAACTTCAGAAAGTATTACCAGTAATTTTCTCAAAACTTAATTTTAAATTAATTACGGATTGAATAATATGTGTGTTGTATTATTATTGGTTTCTTTGATACATTTAGCTTTTTTCTATATAGATAGATTTTTTTATCTTTACATGAAAATTAACGTGTGTCACACATACAAATCAACCAAGATATATCAACATTTTATTTTAGACCACATAATTTTTTTTTGTTTTAGATAGCTAATACTTTGTGATAAAAAAAACACTAAAACTTTAGAAAGTATTACCAGTAATTTTCTTAAAACTTATTTCAAATTAATTATTGTTTGAATAATATGTATGTTGTATAATTATTGGTTTTGTTTGATAAATTTAAATTTTTTTCTATATAGATAGATTTTTTATCTTTAAAAAAAAATTGCTGCGTGTCGAACATATAAATTAATCAACATAATTGTTTTGTTTTAGATAGCTAATACTTTATAACCAAAAAACATCGAAACTTTAGAAAGTATTAGGAGTAATTTCTGATAACTTATCTTTAAATTAATTACAGATTGAATAATATGTGTGTTGTATTATTATTAGTTTCTTTGATACATTTAGATTTTTTTCTATATAGATAGATTTTTTTATCTTTATTAAAAAATTGTCTCGTGATGAACGTACAAATGAACCAAGATATATCAACATATTGTTTTACTTAACATAATTATTTTGTTTTAGATAGCTAATACTTTGTGACACAAAAACAGTAAAACTTTAGAAAGTATTACCAGCAATTTTCTCAAAACTTATTTTTAAATTAATTACGGATTGAATAATATCTGTGTTGTTTTATTATTGGGTTCTTTGATACATTTAGATTTTTTTCTATATAGATAGATTTTTTTTGTTTTTAAAAGAAAATTATCGCGTGTCGAACTTACAAATCAACCAAGATATATCAATATTTTATTTTAGTCAACATATTATTTTGTTTTAGATAGCTAATATTTTGTGACAAAAAAACCTTTAGAAAATATTACCAGTAATTTTCTTAAAACGTATCTTCAAATTAATTACTGTTTGAATAATATGCGTGTTGTATTATTATTGGTTTCTTTGATACATTCAGATTTTTTTCTATATAGATAGATTTTTTTTCTATTAGCTATCTATAGGTTTCTTTGACACATTCAGATTTTTTTCTATATAGATAGATTTTTTTCTATTAGCTATCTATAGGTTTCTTTGAACATTTAGATTTTTTTCTATATAGATAGATTTTTTTTGTTTTTAAAAGAAAATTATCGCGTGTCGAACTTACAATCAACCAAGATATATCAATATTTTATTTTAGTCAACATATTGTTTTGTTCTAGATAACTAATATTTTGTGACAAAAAAACCTTTAGAAAGTATAACCAGTAAATTTCTTAAAACTTATCTTCAAATTAATTACTGTTTGAATAATATGCGTGTTGTATTATTATTGGTTTCTTTGATACATTCAGATTTTTTTATATAGATAGATTTTTTTATCTTTAAAAAAAAATTGCCGCTTGTTGAACGTACAAATCAACCAAGATATATCAACATTTTATTTTAGTCAACATGATTTGTTTATTTTAAATAGCTAATACTTTGTGACCAAATAACATCAAAACTTTAGAAAGTATTACCAGTAATTTTCTCAAAATTTATTTTTAAATTAATTACGGATTGAACAATATGTGTGTTGTATTATTATTGGTTTCTTTGAAACATATAATTTTTTTTCTATATAGATAGAAATTGTTGCGCGTTAAACGTTAATACTTTCTTAAGTTTTGATGTTTTTCAGTAACAAAATATTAGCTATCTAAAATAAAACAATTATGTTGACTTTTTATTGATTTTTACGTTTAACGCGTTACAATTTTCATATAAAGATAAAAAATCTATCTATATAGGAAAAATCTAAATGTATCTATGAAACCAATAAAAATTAATAATACACATATTATTCAAACAATAATTAATTTGAAAATAAATTTTAAGAGAATTACGTGTAATACTTTCTAAATTTTTTAAGTTTTTGGTCACAAAGTATTAGCTATCTAAAACAAAACAATCATATTGATTAAAATAATATGTTTATATATCTTTGTTAATTTGTAGGTTTGATGCGCGGTAATTTTAATTTAAAGATAAAAAAATCTATCTATATAGGAAAAAACGTAAATATATCTAAGAAACCAATAATAATACAACACGCATATTATTCAAAGAGTAATTAGTTTGAAGATAAGTTTTGAGAAAGTAACTGGTAATACTTTCTTAAGTTTTGATGTTTTTAGTTACAAAGTATTAGCTATCTAAAATAAAACAATTATGTTGACTAAAATAAAATGTTGATATATCTTGGTTGATTTGTATGTTCAACACACATCAATTTTTGTTTAAAGATAAAAAACAATTTATATAGAAAAAAATCTAAATCTATCAAAGAAACCAATAATAATACAACATATATATTATTGAATCCATAATTAATTTAAAGATAATTTTTGAGAAAATAACTGGTAATACTTTCTAAAGTTTTGATGTTTTTTGGTCACAAAGTATTAGCTATCTAAAACAAAACAATTATGCTGACTAAAATAATATATTGTTATATCTTGGTTGATTTGTACGTTTGACACGGGGCAACTTTCATGTAAAGATAAAAAATCTATCTATATAGAAAAAAATCTAAATGTTTCAAAAAAACCAATAATAATACAACACACATATTGTTCAATCCGTAATTAATTTTGCGAAAATTACTGGTAATACTTTCTAAAGTTTTGATGTTATTTGGTCACAAAGTATTAGCTATCTAAAATAATAAAATCATGTTGACTAAAATAAAATGTTGATATATCTTGGTTGATTTGTACGTTCGACACGCGGTAATTTTCTTTTAAAGATAAAAAAATTTATCTATATAAAAAAAATCTGAATGTATCAAAGAAAGCAATAATAAACAACACACATATTATTCAAACAGTAATTAATTTGAAGATAAGTTTTAAGAAAATTACTGGTAATATTTTCTAAAGGTTTTTTTTGTCACAAAATATTAGCTATCTAAAACAAAACAATATGTTGACTAAAATAAAATATTGATATATCTTGGTTGATTTGTAAGTTCGACACGCGACAATTTTCTTTTAAAAATAAAAAAATGATCTATATAGGAAAAAATCTAAATGTATCAAAGAAACCAATAATAAAACAATACACATATTATTCAATCCGTAATTAATTTAAAAATAAGTTTTGAGAAAATTGCTGGTAATACTTTCTAAAGTTTTACTGTTTTTGTGTCACAGAGTATTAGCTATCTAAAACAAAATAATTATGTTAAGTAAAACAATATGTTGATATATCTTGGTTGCTTTGTACGTTCGACATGCAGCAATTTTTTTAAAAAGATAAAAAAAAATTATCTATACAAAAAATCTTAATGTATCAAAGAAACTAATAATAATACAATACACATATTATTCAATCTGTAATTAATTTAAAGATAAGTTATCAGAAATTACTGGTAATACTTTCTAAAGTTTTGATGTTTTTTGTTTATAAAGTATTAGCTATCTAAAACAAAACAATTATGTTGACTAAAATAATATGTTGATATACCTTGGTTGATTTGTAAGTTCGACACAAGACAATTTTCTTTAAAGAAAAAAATCTATATATAAAACATCTAAATGTATCAAAGAAATCAATAATAATACAACACATATTATTGAATTCGTAATTAATTTAAAGATAAGTTTTGAAAAAGTTACTGATATTACCTTTTAAAGTTGTTTCGCTGTATTTTTGTCACAAAGTAGTAGCTATTTAAAACAAAATAATTATATTGACTTGAATAATATTTTGATATATGTTGATTTATTTGTATGTTTGACGCACAATAATTTTCATATAAAGATGAAAAAAAACCTATCTATACAGGCAAAATTAAAATGTATCTAAAAAACCAATAATAATACAATACGCATATTATTCAAATAGTAATTAATTTGAATTTAAGTTTTAAGAAAATTACTAGTAATACTTTCTAAAGATTTGATATTTTTTGGTCACAAAGTATTAGCTATCTAAAACAAAACAATTATGTTAAGTTAAATAATATATTAATATATCTTTGTTAATTTATACATTTGACGCGTGGAAAGTTCCATTTAAAGATAAAAAATCTATTTATATAGAAAAAATCCTAAATGTTTCAAAGAAACCAATAATAATACAACACACATATTATTCAATCTGTAATTGATTTAAAAATAAGTTTTGAGAAAATTACTGGTAATACTTTGTAAAGTTTTGATTTTTTTTTTGTTACAAAGTATTAGCTATCTAAAACAAAACAATTATGATGACAACAATAAAATGTTGATATATCTTGGTTTATTTGTACGTTCGACACGCGATAATTTTCTTTTAAAGATAAAAAAAATCTATCTATATAGTATTTTAGGTATCGAAATCCACAAGGACCAAGTATACGCTACGAGAATGCAGAAAGAAAGTAAAGCTAAGCCTAATGACAGGTTGTTTTGTGGTTTAAGACTTCTAGAAACTAAGAAAAACAAAGTAATGAGATGTAGATTCAAATGAGAAAAACGCTAGGTCTTCGGGTAATTCGCAGGAAATCAAAACTCAATAAACAGATTATCAAATAAGGAATGAATTAAGGACCGTTCTCGAACTCAAACATAAACGTCTAGCTAACCCACTGTCGTGGAACTAACTACTATGTCTAATAACCTAAGTGTCTAAACTGTCATTTGACCTTAAAGTTCTAGACATGCATTAAAGTTCTGGTTTGATAAGTTCACAAATCACCTTAGCATCAGCTTTCGTAGCTTTCGTTGGCTAAGGACGATTTGCTCATCTAAGTTCTGTCACGAAATCTATATCACTTTCATGTTTAGATTAATCCTAAGATCATAAACTAGGTGATCAATCTAGTCTAAACCTTAAACTCAACAATAGATGAAGAACTCTATGTGATTCCCTAATCTAAGAAATCCAATTTAGTGATTCATGTAAATCCCTTGAAATCCTAAAAACCTAACTGGAGAACTACTCAGACATAGATGCAGATAAAACACAGAAAGACGGAGAATAACTCATGATCAATAAAATAGAAATCCAAAAGGGTTCAGAAATCTTCTTAGAGATGTAGAGTCAGAGATTCGTCTCCCTAATCTTACAAATTTCCAAAAGCTCAAAAGTCTGAATATAATAGAAAGCGTGTCCAGAAAAGTGATGAAAATAGGTTTAAATAAGTTTGCAGTCGTCCAGGGCCGAAAACAGAAGAAATTGGGCTGAAACAGGAAAAAAATTTCCTTCTTCTCTGGGGAGGTGGAACGATCGATCTGAAATATCTGGAACGATCGTTCCAGCATAGATCGATCGTGCCTTACAGAATTGGCCGTGCTGGAAAATGTCCGTAATTTCTGGCCGGATCATTCCAAAGCTGGCCGGATCGTTCCAATCTTTTTTTCGCACTTTTTACCGTTTTTGCTCCAAAGTCTCCAAACTTCATCGTGAAACGTTTTCTGACCTGAAATGATTCTAAAATGACTAAAAGACTCGGAAAACACTCTAAAACTCAGGTTAGAATGCGTTAAAAATGCAACACATCAACTCCCCCAAACTTAGCGTTTTGCTTGCCCTCAAGCAAACAAAAGACCAAGAATAAGGAAGAAGTTTAAAAACGCGGAGATTCACCTTTTCTTTTGGAAACTGCAATAACCTCCCAAATCAGTGATTCGCATATTTTAGAATTAATCCCAGATCAATCACCATGTACTTCTCTGTAAGCATCACAGCCTTTCAAATTCAACCCATAGTTTCACAGAATAGCTCGACAGCCTTCATCGCTGGGTCTCATTGATGATTCCAATGCCAAGGACCTTCTAGACTTATTCCCATACTGTATACCACAACAAACTGACCATAACACACAAAAATACTATTCCTCTCCCCAAGACTTATTCATTTGCAATATCTTTTTTTTTTATTCATCAAAGGCGTAGATGAATAATTGGGTCCCGGGAAACTTTCCTACCCCTCACTTCCAACCCTTGTGTGATCATTTCTTTCCAAAGTAAAATGGTGAGGTCCTGGGAAATTTTCCTACCCCTTTACTTTGGAAGAAAATCATTTCATCTTTTGTGCTTTAGTTAATGCTTAGAATAAGGGAGAGGAGTACCAAGTTTTTCACCACACAGGTTCTTTTTTTGTCACGTATGAATGAGGAGTCAAGCCATTTGAACATCAGTCACATCGATGAGGTAAAAGGAAGAACTCAGAAATTAGCTCAGGCTTTCTAAATTCTTCTGGAAACATGGGTGCCTCTGATTACCTGGTCAACTTTTGGATTTTTTATTAGTCTAATCCAAAACTAATCCTGCAATCACTCAACCAAGAAATCAGAACAATAATCCCAAGAAAAAGATCATAATCTGAAACAAGGTTTTGACTCAATAAAACTCAAAATAACTCAAGAAAAAAAAACAAAAGTAAGAAAATAGCATTAGTAAACGATAAAGGCCCTTCCCCAGACTTAAATCACACCGTTCCAGTGTGAAAAAAAATCAGGAAGAGGACATTAACAAGCTCCACATTCAGACATCTCTAGCTTCAGAATTCTGCTCATGATACCCTTCACAACATCCCTTTCCCTTTAAGCTCTGAATTGAGAATAGTTCTAACCTTAGAGAATGGCTTTGAGGTTCCTTTTCACTTCACCTCATACTCAATCGAGTCTCCATCACATTTCTGAAGGATCAAGGTCATATGAGAGTGTCCTTTGACTCTTTTATTCTTCATCTTCCCCTCTGCCTTAGACTTTTTGATGACTCCCTCGGTGATGATAGAGGGAACATCTAAAACATTCATGACTTCATTTTCATCATAAGACTCTTTCCAAGAATCAACCACCAATGTTTCTCCCATGATAACACTAATGCAAGAGACATGTTTGGGAGCTCCTCTAGTGGGAATGGCTTTGTGGAAGATCATCTTGTCAATGTTAGAGAGTGAGATTCTCTTACTAGGCATGTCTATAATTGCACCCATTGTAGCCATGAATGGCCTTCCAAGGATTAAAGGCATTTCTGATCCTTCGATCATCTCCACAACCTGAAAATCAGTAGGAACCAGATCATCTCCAACTTTAACAAGCAAATCAGGGATAGTACCATATGGAATTGTGGTAGAAAAATTCGCGAATGCAAGAGTCATCTGAAGGTGTCTTATACATGTATCAACAATTCCCAACCTCTCTGCGACAGCCTTTGACATTAAATTCACACTGGACCCAGAATCAACAAGAGATTCTTTGAACTCAACTCCAGAGATGGAACATGGAACAGCAAACTTTCCAGGGTCTTCAATCTTACTCAACTTTTTCATTGGTGGTGGTGTACTTCTTGCTCTGATAAAGAGTGCCTTAATCTCTTCTAGAGTTTCTCTGCAATTCTCGAAGAAATCATACAAAGGCTTGTTTTTCCATGCTTCTTCAAATGACATCTCATAGGGAATTCTCCTCACCATCTTCTCAAAATCACTCAGCTTCTCTGCAGTAATGGAATTCCTGAGATGTTTGGGGGTTTTAGGATATGAGACCTTAGGGACATATACTCGTGGCCTGACAGGAGTGCACTCCTTTTCTACCACAACATCATGTGCCCCTTCCTCATCTATCAACTCAGGGCTGTCACCATCTTATCGTAAACCATTACAGCGTTGCAATGCTCTCTTGGATTTATCTCTGGATTTCCAGGAAGATTTCCAGGTTGTCTTCTAATAGCATATGCAGTCTGTGCTACCTGTGTGTCAAGCTTCTTTACTTGAGTGGCAAGGGACTCATACTTGTAATCGATATTATCAATTTTATTGCTGAGATCATGATACATCACATCTACCATAACATGGATCTCTTTTGCAGTCGTCTGCTAATTAATCATGACTTGCTGCATCATCACTTCAAGTTTAGACTCTTGTGTAGCTAGATTAGAGCCGTTCTGATTCTGAAAGTTGTGCTGTCCCTGATTCTGCATGTTTGTCTGGCCCTAAAATCCCTTAGAGAAAATGCTGACACCTTGGTATTGCACAAATGGTTTCTGCTGAAACTGCAGACCCTGATTTTGCGCACCTGCTTGTTGTGGGTAAATTTGATCTTGAGGATTTTCAACAATGGGACTTCTGTAGGACAGGTTGGGATGATTTCTGTAATTTTGGTTGAATCCTCTGTTGAAATATCCTTGGTTCTGCACGTAGTTCACCTCAGCATGATGTCTTTCTGAATCATCTTCAGCAAATTCTTGATACAACCTCTCATCACCAGCGTTGTCACAAAAGTTGATAGCCTTTTGATTTTCCTTCAGTAACAAGGCTATGATGCTGACTTGGTTAGTCAGCTCGTCTATCTTCCCAGACTCAATGCTATTGATGCGTCTCGATCTGTCATACTCAGGATTGCGCTGGCTGGAACTAACAGAGAGATTCTCAATAAGCTCAATGCCTCCTCCTTAGTCTTTGTCATGAAGTTACCATTTCTAGCAGCATTCAGACTATTCTTTGCCTCCCAGTCTACTCCATCATAGAAGATGTTCAGTACCTGCTCATCTGAGTAACCATGATGAAGACATTTTCTGAGATACTCTCTGAATCTCTCCCAAGCTTCATTGAAAGAATCACCGCCATTCTGTTGAAATTGAGTGATCTTAATTCTGAGTGATGCTGTCTTAGCCTTGGTGTAGAACTGATCCAAGAAAGATGACCTGAATGCTTCCCAAGAAGTCAAAGAATTAGGTTCAAGTGATTTCAGCCATCTAGCTGCTCAATCAGTCAAAGAGAAAGAAAAGAGTTTGCACTTCAGATAGTCTGCAGGGACTCCATTTGAGCTTGTAGTACTGCAAATCTCTTCAAATCTCTCAATGTGATCCATGGGATTTTCTGAAGCCTTCCCATAGAACTGTTGCCTTTCCAAAAAAGCGATGATTTGAGGTTTGATCTCAAAGTTCTGTCTCTGAATAGGTGGTGGACGAATTGGTGACCTATCCTGGTAGAATGAGAATCAATTGCCCCAATAGGTATGCGCGGAGGCTGCCTCTGGTTCCTCTAGAATTTTTCCTGCCTGTTAACATTGTCCCCAAGTTGCACATGTCCAGCTGCAGCAGCTGCGGCTTGCTTCTGAGTTTCAGCTTGTCTCTGAGCCTCAGTTTGCCTCTGAGCTTCAGCTGCAGCTCGTGCTGCAGGATCATCAGCAGCATTTGGATCAATGAGATCATCACGAGCAGGAGGAGGAGGGTTTATGGGGTTCCCATCATCATCAAAGAGGCACTGGAGATTCAGATCATCTTGATTTTGAGCCATGTTTCTCCTTCTTCGTCTGCTCTCACGTTCTAGTTGTGCTAGCTCCTCGTTGTTCAAATCCAACAGATTTTCAGAATCGTGGCTTCTGGTCATAAACCTGAAACACTAAAAAAAAACAAAAAAAAAAACAAATTAGCAAAAGAAAAAGAAAAACTTAGTCTGAACTTTTGTCCAAGGCTCGTAGGCACTCATTTGGTCCCCGGCAACGGCCCCAATTCTTGAAACACTTTAGGAATAATCCTAAAATTCACTGCAAGAGCACAGTAATCAAAATAGTATTTTAGGTATCGAAATCCACAAGGACCAAGTATACGCTACGAGAATGCAGAAAGAAAGTAAAGCGAAGCCTAATGACAGGTTGTTTTGTGGTTTAAGACTTCTAGAAACTAAGAAAAAAAGTAATGAGATGTAGATTCAAATGAGAAAAACGCTAGGTCTTCGGGTAATTCGCAGGAAATCAAGACTCAATAAATAAATTATCGAATAGGGAATGAATTAAGGACTGTTCTCGAACTCAAACATAAACGTCTAGCTAACCCACTGTCGTGGAACTAACTACTATGTCTAATAACCTAAGTGTCTAATCTGTCGTTTGACCTTAAAGTTCTAGACATGCATTACAGTTCTGGTTTGATAAGTTCACAAATCACCTTAGCATCAGCTTTCGTTGGCTAAGGATGATTTGCTCATCTAAGTTCTGTCACGAAATCTATAGCACTTTCATGTTTCGATAAATCCTAAGATCATAAACTAGGTGATCAATCTAGTCTAAACCTTAAACTCAACAATAGATAAAGAACTCTATGTGATTCCCTAATCTGAGAAATCCAATTTAGTGATTCATGTAAATCCCTTGAAACCCTAAAAACCTAACTGGAGAACTACACAGACATAGATGCAGATAAAACACAGAAAGATGGAGAAAAACTCATGATCAATAAAATAGAAATCCAAAAGGGTTCAGAAATCTTCTTAGAGATGTAGAGTCAGAGATTCGTCTCCCTAATCTTACAAATTGCCAAAAGCTCAAAAAGTATGAATAAAATAGAAAGCGTGTCCAGAAAAGTGATAAAAATAGGTTTAAATAAGTTTGCAGTCATCCAGGGCCGAAATCAGAAGAATTTGAGCCGAAACAGGAAAAATCAAAATTTCCTTCTTCTCTAGGGAGGTGGAACGATTGTTCCACCATAGATCGATCGTGCCTTACAGAATTGGTCGTACTGGAAAATGTCCGTAATTTCTGGCCGGATCATTCCAAAGCTGGCCGGATCGTTCCAATCTTTTTTTTGTACTTTTTGCCGTTTTTGCTCCCAAGTCTCCAAACTCTGTCCTGAAACATTTTCTAACCTGAAATGACTCTAAAAAAACTAAAAAAAAACTCGGAAAACACTCTAAAAGTCAGGTTAGAATGCGTTAAAAACGCAACACATCATCGACACATGACAATTTTCTTTTTTTTTTAAAACAATTGATATATATAAAAAAATCTAAATGTATCAAAGAAACCAATAATAATACAACACACATATTATTCAATCCGTAATTAATTTAAAGATAAGTTTTGAGAAAATTACTAGTAATACTTTCTAAAATTGTTTCACCGTTTTTTGTCACAAAGTATTAGCTATCTAAAACAAAATAATTATGTTGACTTATATAATATGTTGATATATCTTGATTTATTTGTATGTTCGACGCACTGTAAGTTTCATATAAAAATAAAAAAAAACTATTTATATAGGAAAAATCAAAATATATCTAAGAAACCAATAATAATACAATACACATATTATTCAAACAGTAATTAATTTGATGATAAGTCTTAAGAAAATTACTGATAATACTTTCTAAAAATTTGATTTTTTTTTGTCACAAAGTATTAGTTATCTAAAACAAAACATTATATTAACTTAAATAATATATTGATATATCTTTGTTAATTTGTACGTTGACGCGTGGAAATTTTGATTTAAAGATAAGAAATCTATATATCTACATAGGAAAAATTCAAAGAAACCAATAATAATATAACACGCATATTCTTCAAACAGTAATTAATTTGAAGATAAGTTTAAAGAAAAATACTGGTAATACTTTGTAAAGTTTTGATGTTTTTGGTTACAAAGTATTAGCTATCTAAAATGAAACAATTATGTTAACTAAAACAAAATGTTAATATATTTTGGTTTATTTGTATGTTCGACATGCATCAATTTTTATTTAAAGAGCAAAAATCTATCTACATAGGAAAAATCTAAACGTATCAAGAAAACCAATAAACAGACAACACGCATATTATTCAAACAGTAAATAATTAATACTTTCTAAAAGTTTGGTATTTTTTGCTCCCAAAGTATTAGCTGTCTAAAACAAAACAATTATGTTGACTAAATTTTTTCATAAATACTGTTTAAATAACATATCTTGACAATAATTTAAGGGAAAACTGGCAAATTCATTCAAGATAATTAGAAATACGTAAAAATGGTAAATTTCAAATATTTTGTAAGAACAATAGTTAAAACATACATTATTGCATTTAACCTACTTGACCCTGTCCATCTATATAATGTAGTAGAGTAGTAACAACAACAATAACAAAACAAAAAGAGAGATCTAATCATAAGAAATGGGGTTTAGAAAGATTAAGATAAACTACATTGAAAAGAGCCTCACAAGACGAATGATTATCTCCAAATGTCGAGCAGGTATATTCAATAAGGCCAATGCACTTGCAAGGCTACACAATGTCGAAGTGGCTGTCTTCATCAACTCTCCTGCTGGAAGACAGTACCTGTTCAGAAGTCCTGGCTTCAACTCTTATTCAAGAAAATCAGGGCGATCTTCGGCCTCGTTGAAGAAAGCTAGGATTCTCAAACTTCAGGCCAAGCTTGTTGGTGTTATGAAAAAATTGGAAGCAGAGAAACAACGTGAGAAGGTAAATTGTCACATTTTTAATATTTGTTATATCATTTATTTACTTTGTTAAAATATGATGAATTTACACAAACGAAAACAACATTTACAACCTTAAAAAAAAATAACCAACTTGTTTAAAACAGTTTAGCACTATGTCTTGATATTGAAATCTTCGACCAAAACTAACCCGCATTTATTGCTTATCTATTGTCAAGTCATGGAAAAACTATAGCTGGAGGGGTGGAACCTATTGATCTTTACATCTTTTATCTATTTTTTTTTCTTTTTGTCCACAAAACATTATATTCTTTTTACATAAATTATAGGTTTTGAAGAAGAGGTTTGAGGAGACACTTCAAAAGTACAATATGAAAGAGATTGAAAATTCATCATTAGAAGAGTTAATTGCCTTCAAAGAAAAGCTCGAAACTCTTCGAAAAACCGTGAACCAAAAACGTATGGAAATGGAGGTTTCGTTGTCCTATTGAAGCTCTCAAGAAATAAGAAAATGAAAGAGGACATAAAGTAGTCATATCGTTTATCTTGTTGTCTTTTTTCTGGGTCAAATCTTGTTGTCTTTTTTAATTTTGAATTTTCATAATGAAATTAAAGTTTTCTTTTAATAATTTTCAAAATATGTGATCGTTTGCATTGATATTTGCCATAATGTTCCATGAACGTACGGTTGGGTTAAATTTGTCTAATTTTTTTATGTGGCACCTTTCAACAGTTTTCATGTGTTATGTGGACGAGATTAGAATCGAGACAATTTCATATCTATACATTTTTATATAGTTTCTGATAGATGTAATATATAAATCATTATATATGTAGAATTCTAAAGGTATCCTAGATTTAATATTTTATTTTACATGGTATCATTTAGAGACCCTAGTATCATTATTGTAATGTGTAGGAGACTAATCTTTTTTTGTTTGTGCCTAGTATCGTTTTTTTGAATGTTTTAGAGACCCTAGCTAGTATCATTTAGAGACCCTAGTATTATTACAAATCTTTTTTGAATGATACAAATAAAACATTTAATCCTTTTTGAATGTTTTGTTTGTGTGTAGTGCTTTTGCCTCGTCGTTAGTATTCTCTAGTATACTAAATATAAAAAAAATAGTTAAAACACATTTTGGACTATATTTTCTTATAAAAAGAGGTAGTTCATGTTGACCCAAAACAAAATGGTTACACTTACACATGACTATGCTCTTTAGATAAAATCAGAAGCAGATTCATTCATTGTACACACATACTATTCAATCCATAATTAATTTAAAGATAAGTCTTACTGGTAATACTTTCTAAAGTTGTTTCACTGTTTTTTGTTAAAAATTATTAGCTATCTAAAACAACTTATGTTGACGCGCAGAAATTTTCATTAAAAGATAAAAAAAACTCTATTTATATATGAAAAATCTAAATGTAACTAAGAAACCAATAATAATACAATATACACATATTATTCAAACAGTAATTAATTTGAAGATAAATTTTTAAGAGAATTATTGGTAATATTTTCTAAAATTTTGATGTTTTTTGGTCACAAAGTATTAGCTATCTAAAACAAAATAATTATATTGATTAAAATAATTTGTTTATATATCTTTGTTAATTTGTATGCTTGACGCGTGGTAATTTTAATTTAAAGATAAAAAAATCTATCTATATAGGAAAAAACCTAAATATATCTAAGAAACCAATAATAATACAACATGCATATTATTCAAAGAGTAATTAGTTTGAAGATAAGTTTTGAGAAAGTTACTGATAATACTTTCTTAAGTTTTGATGTTTTTTAGTTACAAAGTATTAGCTATCTAAAATAAAACAATTATGTTGACTAAAATAAAATGTTGATATATCTTGGTTGATTTGTATGTTCAACACACATCAATTTTTATTTAAAGATAAAAAACAATTTATATAGAAAAAAATCTAAATCTATCAAAGAAACCAATAATAATACAACATATATATTATTGAATCTCTAATTAATTTAAAGATAAGTTTTGAGAAAATAACTGGTAATACTTTCTAAAGTTTTGATGTTTTTTGGTCACAAAGTATTAGCTATCTAAAACAAAACAATTATGCTAACTAAAATAATATATTGTTATGTCTTGGTTGATTTGTACGTTTGACATGCGGCAACTTTCATGTAAAGATAAAAAATCTATCTATATAGAAAAAAATCTATCTATATAGAAAAAAAATCTAAATATTTCAAAGAAACCAATAATAATATAACAGACATATTGTTCAATCCGTAATTAATTTTAAAATAAATTTTGAGAAAATTACTGGTAATATTTTCTAAAGTTTTGATGTTATTTGATCACAAAGTATTAGCAATCTAAAATAAATAAATCATGTTGACTAAAATAAAATTTTGATATATCTTGGTTGATTTGTACGTTCGACACGCGGCAATTTTCTTTTAAAGATAAAAAATCTACCTATATAGAAAAAAATCTGAATGTATCAAAGAAACCAATAATAATACAACACACATATTATTCAAACAGTAATTAATTTGAAGATAAGTTTTAATAAAATTACTGGTAATACTTTCTAAAGGTTTTTTTGTCACAAAATATTAGCTATCTAAAACAAAACAATATGTTGACTAAAATAAAATATTGATATATCTTGGTTGATTTGTAAATTCGACACGCGACAATTTTTTTTTTAAATAAAAAAACTATCTATATAGAAAAAATCTAAATATATCAAAGAAATCAATAATAAAACAACACACATATTATTCAATCCATAATTAATTTAAAAATAAGTTTTGAGAAAATTGCTGGTAATACTTTCTAAAGTTTTACTGTTTTTGTGTCACAAAATATTAGCTATCTAAATAAAATAATTATGTTAAGTAAAACAATATGTTGATATATCTTGGTTGATTTGTACGTTCGACACGCAGCAATTTTTTAATAAAGATAAAAAAAATCTATCTATACAAAAAAAAAATCTAAATGTATCAAAGAAACTAATAATAATACAACACACATATTATTCAATCTGTAATTAATTTAAAGATAAATTATCAGAAATTACTGGTAATACTTTCTAAAGTTTTGATGTTTTTTGTTTATAAAGTATTAGCTATCTAAAACAAAACAATTATGTTGACTAAAATAATATGTTTATATATCTTGGTTGATTTGTACGTTTGACACAAGGCAATTTTTAAAAAAAAAAAATCTATATATAGAACATCTAAATGTATCAAAGAAACCAATAATAATACAACACATATTATTCAATTAATAATTAATTTTTAGATAAGTTTTGAGAAAGTTACTGATAATACCTTTTAAAGTTGTTTCCCTGTATTTTTGTCACAAAGTATTAGCTATCTAAAACAAAATAATTATGTTGATTTAAATAATATTTTGATATATGTTGATTTATTTGTATGTTCGACGCAAAATAATTTTCATATAAAGAAAAAAACTATCTATATAGGAAAAATTAAAATGTATCTAAGAAACCAATAATAATACAATATGCATATTATTCAAACAGTAATTAATTTGAAGTTAAATTTTAAGTAAATTACTGGTAATACTTTCTAAAGATTTGATGTTTTTTGGTCACAAAGTATTAGCTATCTAAAACAAAATAAATTATGTTATGTTAAATAATATATTAATATATCTTTGTTACTTTATATGTTTGACGCGTGATAATTTTCATTTAAAGATAAAAAATATATCTATATAGAAAAAAATTTAAATGTTTCAAAGAAACCAATAATAATACAACACACATATTATTCAATCCGTAATTAATTTAAAAATAAGTTTTGAGAAAATTACTGGTAATACTTTGTAAAGTTTTGATTTTTTTTTGTTACAAAGTATTAGCTATCTAAAACAAAAAAATTATGATGACTACAATAAAATGTTAATATATTTTGGTTTATTTATATGTTCAACACGTGGCAATTTTCTTTTAAAGATAAAAAAAATCTATCTATATAGTATTTTAGGTATCAAAATCTACAAGGACCAAGTATACGCTACGAGAATGCAGAAATAAAGTAAAGCTAAGCCTAATGACAGGTTATCTAAGTTCTTCGGGTTATTCGCAGGAAATCAAGACCCAATAAACAGATTATCAAATAGGGAATGAATTAAGGACCGTTCTCGAATTCAAACATAAACGTCTAGCTAACCCATTGTCATGGAACTAACTACTATATCTAATAACCTAAGTGTCGAAACTGTCGTTTGACCTTAAACTTCTAGACATGCATTAAAGTTCTGGTTTGATAAGTTCCAAATCGCCTTAACATCAGCTTTCATTGGCTAAGGACGATTTACTCATCTAAGTTCTGTCAGGAAATCTAAATCACTTTCATGTTTAGATTAATCCTAAGATCATAAACTAGGTGATCAATCTAGTCTAAGCCTTAAACTCAACAATAGATGAAGAACTCTATGTGATTTCCTAATCTAACAAATCCAATTTAGTGATTCATGTAAATCCCTTGAAATCCTAAAAACCTAACTGGAGAACTACTCAGACATAGATGCAGATAAAACACAGAAAGACGGAGAATAACTCATGATCAATAAAATAGAAATCCAAAAGGGTTCAGAAATCTTCTTAGAGATGTAGAGTCAGAGATTCGTCTCCCTAATCTTACAAATTGCCAAAAGCTCAAAAGTCTGAATATAATAGAAAGCGTGTCCAGAAAAGTGATAAAAATAGGCTTAAATAAGTTTGCAGTCGTCCAGGGCCGAAAACAGAAGAATTTGGGCTGAAACAAGAAAAATCAAAATTTCCTTCTTCTCTGGGGAGGTGGAACGATCGATCTGAAATATCTGGAACGATCGTTCCAGCATAGATCGATCGTGCCTTACAGAATTGGCCGTGCTGGAAAATGTCCGTAATTTCTGGCCGGATCATTCCAAAGCTGGCCGGATCGTTCCAATCTTTTTTCGCACTTATCACCGTTTTTGCTCCCAAGTCTCCAAACTCCGTCGTGAAACGTTTTCTGATCGACCGGAAATGTTTTCTGACCTGAAATGATTCTAAAATGACTAAAAGACTCGGAAAACACTCTAAAAATCAGGTTAGAATGCGTTAAAAATGCAACACATCAACTCCCTCAGACTTAGCATTTTGCTTGCCCTCAAGCAAACAAAAGACCAAGAATAAGGAAGAAGTTTAAAAACGCGGAGATTCACCTTTTCTTTAGGAAACTGCAATAACCTCCCAACTCGGTGATTCACATATTTTAGAATTAATCCCAGATCAACCACCATGTACTTCTCCGTAAGCGTCACAGCCTTTCAAATTCAACCCATAGTTTCACAGAATAGCTCGACAGCCTTCATTGCCAAGGACCTTCTAGACTTATTCCCATACTATACCACAACAAACTGACCATAACACACAAAAATACTATTCCTCTCCCCAAGACTTATTCATTTGCAATATCTTTTTTTTTTATTCATCAAATGCGTAGATGAATAATGGGGTCCCGGGAAACTTTCCTACCCCTCACTTCCAACCCTTGTGTGATCATTTCTTTCCAAAGTAAAATGGTGAGGTCCAGGGAAATTTTCCTACCCCTTTACTTTGGAAGAAAATCATTTCATCTTTTGTGCTTTAGTTAATGCTTAGAATAAGGGAGAGGAGTACCAATCTTTTCACCACACAGGTCCTTGTTTGTCACGTCTGAATGAGGAGTTAAGCCATTTGAACATCAGTCACATCGATGAGGTAAAAGGAAGAGCTCAGAAATTAGCTCAGGCATTCTAAATTCTTTTGGAAACATGGGTGCCTCTGATTACCTGGTCAACTTTTGGCTTTTTTATTAGTCTAATCCAAAACTAATCCTGCAATAATGGTCACTCAGCCAAGAAATCAGAACAATAATCCCAAGAAAAATATCATAATCTGAAACAAGGTTTTGATTCAATAAAACTCAAAATAACTCAAGAAAAAGAAAACAAAAGAAAGAAAATAGCATTAGTGAACGATAAAGGCCCTCCCCCAGACTTAATCACACCGTCCCAGTGTGAAAATAAATCAGGAAGAGGACATTAACAAGCTCCACATTCAGACATCTCTAGCTTCAGAATTCTGCTCATGATACCCTTCACAACATCTTTTCCTTTCCCTTTAAGCTCCAAAGTGAGAATAGTTCTAACCTTAGAGAATGGCTTTGAGGTTCCTTTTCACTTCACCTCATACTCAATCAAATCTCTATCACATTTCTGAGGGATCAAGGTCATATGAGAGTTTCCCTTGACTCTTTTATTCTTTATCTTCCCCTCTGCCTTAGACTTTTTGATGACTCCCTCGGTGATGATACAGGGAACACCTAAAACATTCATGACTTCATTCTCATCATAAGGCTCTTTCCAAGAATCAACCACCAATGTTTCTCCCATGATAAAACTAATGCAAGAGACATGTTTGGGAGCTCCTCTAGTGGGAATGTCTTTGTAGAAGATCATCTTGTCAATGTTAGAGAGTGAGATTCTCTTACTAAGCATGTCTATAATTGCACCCACTGTAGCCATGAATGGTCTTCCAAGGATTAAAGGCATTTCTGATCCTTCGATCATCTCCACAACCTGAAAATCAGTAGGAACCAGATCATCTCCAACTTTAACAAGCAAATCAGGGATAGTACCATATGGAGTTGTGGTAGAAGAATTCGCAAATGCAAGAGTCATCTGAAGGTATCTTATACATGTATCAACAATTCCCAACCTCTCTGCGACAACCTTTGACATTAAATTCACACTGGACCCAGAATCAACAAGAGATTCTTTGAACTCAACTCCAGAGATGGAGCATGGAAAAGCAAACTTTCCAGGGTCTTCAATCTTACTCAACTTTTTCATTGGTGGTGGTGTACTTCTTGCTCTAATAAAGGGTGCCTTAATCTCTTCTAGAGTTTCTCTGCAATTCTCAAAGAAATCATACAAAGGCCTGTTTTCCCATGCTTCTTCAAATGACATCTCATGGGGAATTCTCCTCACCATTGATTCACACTGGAAGTACTCCTAGTTTCTACTGCAATAGAACAGTGATGTAGTTGTAATATAAAGGATTCAGAATCCAGAGGACCAGTGTTACTCTATGATTTTGCGAGGATTGAATTAAAGCTAAGACGAAAGATGGTTGGTTGCGAAAACTAAAAAGTAAACAGAATGGCAAACAACGATTTAAATTCAAATTAAAACAAGCACTAGACCAAATCAATTCGCAGGAATTTCAGAGATAAGAACCAGATGACTATTCAGGGCACAAGTGTAATGCAAGTCTCGAACTCAAACAGAAAAGCTTATCGATCCACTATCGTGATCTCGATAACTTTGTCTAACAACCTAAATCCTAAACTGTCGTTTGAACCTAGAAAATTGCAGACAAGCATTAGCTAGCAGGTTTGATCTGTTCACGATTTGCCTTAACTTCAACTGTCGTTGGCTAAGAAAAAATCGCTCACCAATGCTTATTCTAGCAACCTATTACACTTTTGATGAATAGATTAACCTAAAATCGCAGATTGAGTGATCAATTCAACCTAAGCATTAAGTCTGACAATGGTGAAGATGAAAGATATCAAGCCCTATTTGCATCTAATCCTTTAACTCATGAAATCCTTTGAACGCTTTAATCTAGCTAAGAGATCTACTCAGACATGGAGAAAAGAAACACGGCAACAGATGAAAAGAAATTCATGGATTAAAATTGCAGAAGAGATAATAGGGTTCACAATTCTTCTCAAAGTGTAGCAGATTTCTTCTCCCAAAAGCTTACAAGTAAAAACTCTATGGTTCAGGAAATTGTAAAAAGAAAGCGTAAAAAGTCTGTAGAAAAATGTGATAATAAAACACAGGCGGCTGTGAACTTTTTATTCTCTTTCTCCTCCTAAAATTAGGTAAAAGTCGATTTCCTTATTTCTCTCCAGGCGGTTGGAGCAGGTGCTCCACGAAAGGGTGAAATCGGGTCCCGACCAAGAATGATCCAACTTCGTGTAAATTAGCCTCTTTTGCTCAGCTTCAGCTCCTTTTTGCACCAAAAGCCCCAGCTGCTCCAAACCGTCGCCTTAAGCCTCCTAGTTACCTGAAACGACTTGACAAAGACTCAAAAGACTTTAAAAAGATCAGTAAACACAAGTTAGAATGAGTCAAAATCTCCATTCATCAACCATCTTCTCAAAATCACTCAGCTTCTCTGCAGTAATGAAATTCCTGAGATGTTTGGGGGTTTTAGGATATGGGACCTTAGGGACATATACTTGTGGCCTGACAGGAGTGCACTCCTTTTTTACCACAACATCATGTGCCCCTTCCTCATCTATCAACTCAGGTGTTGTCACCATCTTATCGTAAACCATTACAGCGTTGCAATGCCCTCTTGGATTTATCTCTGGCTTTCCAGGAAGATTTCCAGGTTGTCTTCTAATAGCATATGCAATCTGTGCTACCTGTGTGTCAAGCTTCTTCACCTGAGTGGAAAGGAACTCATATTTGTTATCGATATTCTTAATTTTATTGCTGAGATCACGATACATCCCATCTACCTTATGGATCTCCTTTGCAGTCGTCTGCTAATTAATCATGACTTGCTGCATCATCACTTCAAGTTTAGACTCTTGTGTAGCTAGATTAGAGCCGTTCTGATTCTGAAAGTTGTGCTGTCCCTGATTCTGCATTTTTGACTGGCCCTAAAATCCCTTAGAGAAAATGATGACACCTTGGTTTTGCACGAATGGTTTCTGCTGAAACTGCAGACCCTGATTTTGCGCACCTGCTTATTGTGGGTAGACTTGATCTTGAGGATTTTCAACAATGGGATTTCGGTAGGACAGAATAGGATGATTTCTGTAATTCTGGTTGAATCCTCTATTGAAATATCCTTGGTTCTGCACGTAGTTCACCTCAGCATGATGTCTTTCTGAATCATCTTCAGCAAATTTCTGATTCAACCTCTCATCGCCAGCATTGTCACAAAAGTTGACAGCTTTTTGATTTTCCTTCAGTAACAAGGCTATGCTGCTGACTTGGTTAGTCAGCTCGTCTATCTTCCTAGACTCAATGCTATTGATGCGTCTCGATCTGTCATACTCAGGATTGCGCTGGCTGGAACTAACAGAGAGATTCTCAATAAGCTCAATGCCTCCTCCTTAGTCTTTGGAATTTGGTTGATCTATCAGCGAACACCAGTGAGATTTTCGTCGGTTTGAATCTGGTGTAACCCAATCGCTTGGCTACAGAATAAGGCATCAGATTCACACTTGAACCCAGATCGCATAGAGACCTTGCAAACAGCACATTCCCAATCCTGACTGAGAGAACAAACCTTCCTGGATCACTTCTCTTCTTCAACACTTTTTTCTGAAGCACAACACTGCACTCCTTCGAAACCATCATGACATTCTCTTCCTCAACAGCTTTCCCAGACACTAACCCCTTCATGTATCTTTTAAGGGCTGGTATCATCTGAACATCATCAGCTAGAGGGAGTTTTACAGTCAAATCCTTCAGCATCTTCCTGCACTTTGCCTCCTCTAAGTCCTTGCGAGACTTCTTTGTAGGAACTGGGTAAGGTACCTTAGGCGTGTAAACTCTTGCAGGAATGTTTGCTGGAGCAGGTGGCTGGAGCAGGTGCTCCCTCGTTGACTCAGGGTGCTCCATCGTCAAATCTACATCTGGAGCAGGTGCTCCCGATTTTGGAGCAGGTGCTCCGATGGGGGAAGAGTGCTCCTTCATCTTTTTTACGTCATGAGCTGGTTCCTCTTCTTGGAGCAGGTGCTCCACGTCCTTTTCCTTCCTCTTTTCTGAGACAGAGCTTGTTGGTGCAGCATGTAGAGTCTTCCCACTTCTCAGCTCAATAGCATTCACAAACTCATTCCTGGGGTTTTCACCTTTTCCAGGGAGAGTTCCAGGTGATCTCTTCACAGCTTCTACAGTCTGAGCTACCAGAACATCCAGCTTCTTCACATGAGTCCACACTGCTTCATACTTGCCATTCAAGTCATTGTACATGGTGTCCATTTTGACATTCATCTCCATGGAAGACTTTTGCTGATTAACCAGCAGCTGTTGCATCAAGTTTTTCAGCTCATCCTGCGAGTTATTTGAGGAACTCGAAGAAGGCTGGAGACTTGTGAAAGGCAACTTCTGCTGATTTCCACCTTGAAACCGATTCTGATTGGTGATGAACTGCTTTCCTTGGAAGTTGCTGGAGAAGTTCTTCTGAAATACTGACTGATTCTGCACTCCTTGCTGCGGATAGACCTGATCCTGAGGGTTCTCAACATTGTTGCTTCTGTAAGATAAATTCGGGTGGTTTCTGAAGTTGTTGAAGCTGCGATTCTGCACATACCCTTGTCCATTTACGAAGTTCACCTCCATTTGATCATCATTCTCTGCATCTACAAACTCTCGAGCAAGAGGTGCATCACCAACCTCATCAGCAAAATGCACAGATCTCTGGTACTCTCTCAACAGCAGATTCACCTTTGCTGTAAGCTCATCGATCTTGCTCAAATCCACACTATGAACTGTTTTGCTAGACTTGTCATAGTCTTGGGATTTGTTGCTGGAGCTTGCAGCTAAGTTCTCAATCAAATAAGCAGCCTCTTTGGACTTAGTCATGAAATCGCCATTGCTAGCTGCATTCAAAGCATTCCTGTAATCCCAGTTGACACCATCATAAAAGGTTGACAGAATCTGCTCATCAGAGAACCCATGGTGAGGGCACTCTCTTCGGTACTCCTTGTACCTTTCCCAAGCTTCGCAAAAAGCTTCACCAGGTTGCTGTTTAAATGACGAGATCTTGTTCTTCAGAGCTGCAGTTTTGGCCTTAGCGTAGAAATGGTCCAAAAATGCTGATCTGAACTCTTTCCATGTAGTCAATGACCCAGGTGGTAATGACTTCAGCCAGCGCAAAGCTTTGTATGCAAGTGAGAATGTAAAAAGCTTGCACTTCAAAAAATCGGCTGGTATCCCATTTGATCCAGTCGTGCTGCAAATCTCCTCAAAATTCTCGATGTGATCCATCGGAATCTCAGCAGGAAGCCCATGAAAAAGGTGCTGCTTCACCAATGAGATCAGCTGAGGTTTGATCTCAAAGTTTTGCCTCTGAATGGTTGGAGGAGCAATCGCAGCCCTATTGTGATAGTAAGCATGCGGACTGTCCTTGTCTCCAATAGCAGGTTGTGGCTGCTCCCTGTCTTGCTGCGCCTTTTGCAGCTGCTCCAATTGCTGTCGAAGCTGTTGCAGCTCGACAGCCATGTTGTCATTGTTGCCTTGATCGCCCCCGTTGGCTTGAATAGGCCTTTGACGTCTGTTTTCTCGCTCGACTCTTGCTAGCTCGGTGTTCGACAAAGAAACAAGATCGGTGCAGTTGCTCCTTGTGGATATGTTTGACATACACCTGAAACACACGCAAACAAGAGAACAAGAGAAAAAAATTAGTAAAGTCTTAGTCTGAATTTCAAACCAAAAATCAAAGGTAACGAATTGGTCCCCGTCACAACGGCGCCAAAATTTGATTCACACTGGAAGTACTCCTAGTTTCTACTGCAATAGAACAGTGATGTAGTTGTAATATCAAGGATTCAGAATCCAGAGGACCAGTGTTACTCTATGACTTTGCGAGGATTGAATTAAAGCTAAGATGAAAGATGGTTTGTTGCGAAAACTAAAAAGTAAACAGAATGGCAAACAACGATTTAAATTCAAATTAAAACAAGCACTAGACCAAAGCAATTCACAAGAATTTCAGAGATAAGAACCAGATGACTATTCAGGGCACAAGTGTAATGCAAGTCTCGAACTCAAACAGAAAAGCTTATCGATCCACTGTCGTGATCTCGATAACTTTGTCTAACAACCTAAATCCTAAACTGTCGTTTGAACCTAGAAAATTTCATACAAGCATTAGCTAGCAGGTTTGATCTGTTCACGATTTGCCTTAACTTCAACTGTCGTTGGCTAAGGACAAATCGCTCACCAATATTTATTCTAGCAACCTATTACACTTTTGATGAATAGAATAACCTAAAATTGCAGATTGAGTGATCAATTCAACCTAAGCATTAAGTCTGACAATGGTGAAGGCGAAAGATATCAAACCCTATTTGCATCTAATCCTTTAACTCATGAAATCCTTTGAACGCTTTAATCTAGCTAAGAGATCTACTCAGACATGGAGAAAAGAAACACAGCAACAGATGAAAAGAAATTCATGGATTAAAATTGCAGAAGAGATAATAGGGTTCAGAATTCTTTTCAAAGTGTAGCAGATTTCTTCTCCCAAAAGCTTACAAGTAAAAACTCTATGGTTCAGGAAATTGTAAAAAGAAAGCGTAAAAAGTCTGTAGGAAAACGTGATAATAAAACACAGGCGGCTGTGTACTTTTTATTCTCTTTCTCCTCCTAAAATTAGATAAAAGTCGATTTCCTTATTTCTCTCCAGGCGGTTGGAGCAGGTGCTCCACGAAAGGGTGAAATCGGGTCCCGACCAAGAATGATCCAACTTCGTGTAAATTAGCCTCTTTTGCTCAGCTTCAGCTCTTTTTTGCACCAAAAGCCCCAGCTGCTCCAAACCGTCGCCTTAAGCCTCCTAGTTACCTGAAACGACTTGACAAAGACTCAAAAGACTCTAAAAAGATCAGTAAACACATGTTAGAATGAGTCAAAATCTCCACTCATCAACCATCTTCTCAAAATCACTCAGCTTCTCTGCAGTAATGGAAGATGTTTGGGGGTTTTAGGATATGGGACCTTAGGGACATATACTCGTGGCCTGACAGGAGTGCACTCTTTTTTTACCACAACATCATGTGCCCCTTCCTCATCTATCAACTCAGGTGTTGTCATCATCTTATCGTAAACCATTACAGCGTTGCAATGCCCTCTTGGATTTATCTCTGGCTTTCCAGGAAGATTTCCAGGTTGTCTTCTAATAGCATATGCAATCTGTGCTACCTGTGTGTCAAGCTTCTTCACCTGAGTGGAAAGGAACTCATATTTGTTATCGATATTCTCAATTTTATTGCTGAGATCACGATACATCCCATCTACCTTATGGATCTCCTTTGTAGTCGTCTGATAATTAATCATGACTTGCTGCATCATCACTTCAAGTTTAGACTCTTGTGTAGCTAGATTAGAGCCGTTCTGATTCTGAAAGTTGTGCTGTCCCTGATTCTGCATGTTTGTCTGGCTTTAAAATCCCTTAGAGAAAATGATGACACCTTGGTTTTGCACGAATGGTGTCTGCTGAAACTGCAGACCCTGATTTTGCGCACCTGCTTATTGTGGGTAGACTTGATCTTGAGGATTTTCAACAATGGGATTTCGGTAGGACAGGATGGGATGATTTCTGTAATTCTGGTTGAATCCTCTATTGAAATATTCTTGGTTCTGCACGTAGTTCACCTCAGCATGATGTCTTTCTGATTCATCTTCAGCAAATTCCTGATTCAACCTCTCATCGCCAGCATTGTCACAAAAGGTGACAGCTTTTTGATTTTCCTTCAGTAACAAGGCTATGCTGCTGACTTGGTAAGTCAGCTCGTCTATCTTCCTAGACTCAATGCTCTTGATGCGTCTCGATCTGTCATACTCAGGATTGCGCTGGCTGGAACTAACAGAGAGATTCTCAATAAGCTCAATGCCTCCTCCTTAGTCTTTGTCATGAAGTTACCATTTCTAGCAGCATTCAGACTATTCTTTGCCTCCCAGTCTACTCCATCATAGAAGATGTTCAGCACCTGCTCATCTGAGTAACCTTGATGAGGACATTCTATGAGATACTCTTTGAATCTCTCCCAAACTTCATTGAAAGACTCACCACCATTCTGTTGAAATTTGAGTGATCTTAATTCTGAGTGATGCTGTCTTAGCCTTGGTGTAGAACTGATCCAAGAAAGATGACCTGATTGCTTTCCAAGAAGTCAAAGAACCAGGTTCAACTGATTTCAGCCATCTAGCTGCTCGATCGGTCAAAGAGAAAGAGAAGAGTTTGCACTTCAGATAGTCTGCAGGGACTCTATTTGAACTCGTAGTATCTCTTCAAATCTCTCAATGTGATCCATGGGATTTTCTGAAGCCTTCCCATAGAACTTTTGCCTTTCCACAAAAGCGATGATTTGAGGTTTGATCTCAAAGTTCTGTCTCTGAATAGGTGGTGGATGAATTGGTGACTTATCCTGGTAGAACGAGAATCAATTGCCCCAATAGGTATGCGCGGAGGTTGCCTCTGGTTCCTCCAGAATTTTTCCTTCCTGTTAACATTGTCCCCAAGTTGCACATGTCCAGCTGCAGCAGCTGTGGCTTGCTTCTGAGCTTCAGCTTATCTCTGAGCCTCAGTTTGCCTCTGAGCTTCAGCTGCAGCTCGTGCTGCAGGATCATCAGCAGCATTTGGATCAATGAGATCATCACGAGCAGGAGGAGGAGGGTTTATGGGGTTCCCATCATCATCGAACAGGCCCTGGAGATTAAGATCATCTTGATTTTGAGCCATGTTTCTCCTTCTTCGTCTGCTCTCACGTTCTAGTTGTGCTAGCTCCTCGTTGTTCAAATCCAACAGATTTTCAGAATCGTGGCTTCTGGTCAGAAACCTGAAACACTAAAAAACAAAAATAAAACAAATTAGCAAAAGAAAAAGAAAAAATTAGTCTGAACTTTCGTCCAAGACTCGTAGGCACTCATTTGGTCCCCGGCAATGGCGCCAATTATTGAAACACTTCAGAATAATCCTAAAATCTACTGCAAGAGCACAGCAATCAAAATAGTATTTTAGGTATCGAAATCCACAAGAACCAAGTATACACTACGAGAATGCAGAAAGAAAGTAAAGCGAAGCCTAATGACAGGTTGTTTTGTGGTTTAAGACTTCTAGAAACTAAGAAAAACAAAGTAATGAGATGTAGATTCAAATGAGAAAAACGCTAGGTCTTCGGGTAATTCGCAGGAAATCAATACTCAATAAACAGATTATCGAATAGGGAATGAATTAAGGACCGTTCTCGAACTCAAACATAAACGTCTAGCTAACCCACTGTCGTGGAACTAACTACTATGTCTAATAACCTAAGTGTCTAAACTGTCGTTTGACCTTAAAGTTCTAGACATGCATTAAAGTTCTGGTTTGATAAGTTCACAAACCACCTTAGCATCAGCTTTCGTTGGCTAAGGATGATTTGCTCATCTAAGTTCTGTCAGGAAATCTATATCACTTTCATGTTTAGATTAATCCTAAGATCATAAACTAGGTGATCAATCTAGTCTAAACCTTAAACTCAACAATAGATGAAGAACTCTATGTGATTCCCTAATCTAAGAAATCCAATTTAATGATTCATGTGAATCCCTTGAAACCCTAAAAACCTAACTGGAGAACTACTCAGACATAGATGCCGATAAAACACAGAAATATGGAGAAGAACACATAATTTGTTCGTTGACGCGTGGAAATTTTCATTTAAAGATAAGAAATCTGTATATCTACATAGGAAAAATCTAAATATATCAAAAAAACCAATAATAATACAACAAGAATATTATTCAAACAATAATTAATTTGAAGATAAGTTTAAAAAAAATTACTGGTAATACTTTGTAAAGTTTTGATGATTTTTGGTTTTAAAGTATTAGCTATCTAAAATAAAACAATTATGTTAATTAAAATAAAATATTGATATATTTTGATTTATTTGTATGTTCGACACGCATTAATTTTTATTTAAAGAGCAAAAATCTATCTACATAGGAAAAATTTAAACATATCAAAAAAACCAATAAACATACAACACGTATATTATTCAAACTGTAAATAATTAATATTTTCTAAAAGTTTGGTGTTTTTTGCTCCCAAAGTATTAGCTGTCTAAAACAAAACAATTATGTTGACTAAATTTTTTCATAAATATTGTTTAAATAACATATCTTGACAATAATTTATGGGAAAAATGGCAAATTCATTCGTGATAATTAAAAATACGTAAAAATGGTAAATTTCAAATATTTTGTAAGAACAATAGTTAAAACATACATTATTGCATTTAACCTACTTGACCCTGTCCATCTATATAATGTAGTAGAGTAGTAACAACAACAATAACAAAACAAAAAGAGAGATCTAATCATAAGAAATGGGGTTTAGAAAGATTAAGATAAACTACATTGAAAAGAGCCTCACAAGACGAATGATTATCTCCAAATGTCGAGCAGGTATATTCAATAAGGCCAATGCACTTGCAAGGCTACACGATGTCGAAGTGGCTGTCTTCATCAACTCTCCTGCTGGAAGACAATACCTGTTCAGAAGTCCTGGCTTCAACTCTTATTCAAGAAAATCAGGGCGATCTTCGGCCTCGTTGAAGAAAGCTAGGATTCTCAAACTTCAGGCCAAGCTTGTTGGTGTTATGAAAAAATTGGAAGCAGAGAAACAACGTGAGAAGGTAAATTGTCACATTTTTAATATTTGTTATATCATTTATTTACTTTGTTAAAATATGATGAATTTTCACAAACGAAAACAACATTTACAACCTTTAAAAAAAAACCAACTTGTTTAATACAGTTTAGCAATATATCTTGATATTGAAATCTTCGACCAAAACTAACCCGCATTTATCGCTTATCTATTGTCAAGTCATGGAAAAACTATAGTTGGAGGGGTGGAACCTATTGATCTTTACATCTTTTATCTATTTTTTTTTGTTTTTGTCCACAAAACATTATATTTTTTTACATAAATTATAGGTTTTGAAGAAGAGGTTTGAGGAGACACTTCAGAAGAACAATATGAAAGAGATTGAAAATTCATCATTAGAAGAGTTAATTGCCTTCAAAGAAAAGCTCGAAACTCTTCGAAAAACCGTGAACCAAAAACGTATGGAAATGGAGGCTTCATTGGCCTATTGAAGCTCTCAAGAAATAAGAAAATGAAGGAGGACATACAAATAAGAAAATGAAGGAGGACATACAGTAGTCATATCATTTATCTTGTTGTCTTTTTTTTGGGTCAAATCTTGTTGTCTTTTTTAATTTTGAATTTTCATAATGAAATTAAAATTTTCCTTTAATAATTTTCAAAATATGTGATTGTTTGCATTGATATTTGCCATAATGTTCCATGAACGTACGGTTGAGTTAAATTTGTAATTTTGTTATGTGACACCTTTCAACAGTTTTCCTGTGTTATGTGGACGAGATTAGAATCGAGACAATTTCATATCTATACATTTTATATAGTTTCTGATATATGTAATATACAAATCATTATATATGTAGAATTCTAAAGGTATCCTAGATTTAATATTTTATTTTACATGGTATCATTTAGAGACCCTAGTATCATTATTGTAATGTGTAGGAGACTAATCTTTTTTTGTTTGTGTCTAGTATCATTTTTTTGAATGTTTTAGAGACCCTAGTATCATTTAGAGACCCTAGTATCATTACAAATCTTTTTTTGAATGTTTTGTTTGTGTGTAGTGCTTTTGCCTCGTCGTTAGTCTTGTCTAGTATACTAAATATATATATATAAAAAATGGTTAAACACATTTTGGACTATATTTTCTTATAAAAAGAGGTAGTTCATGTTGACCCAAAACAAAATGGTTACACTTACACATGACTATGCTCTTTTGGTAGATAAAATCAGAAGCAGATTCATTCATTGTACTCACAAAACCCTATTTTTATTGAACTTTTGCAACTAATCAATTGGGTTGTTGCAAGCTTTGCAAATCATTGGTGCTTGGTTTATTTCAAATTACCTCAAAAATGCTTCAGCGAAATAGAGAACTTAGGTGATGGCCGTGAGGCTTATAATCTTTGGTCAGTCGCTTGGGATGAAGTTTGTGAATTAGCTACTGACAAAATAATATAAAAAAACTTGTACATCCCTAAGAAAGAGGATAATCACTTGACGTTTTAAACTATGTATTTATAAAACTATATATAGAAAAAGATAGATAACGACACATCTACGAAAATTCTTTGGAAAAGAAACAGAGTGCTCTCACGTCAGGACACCTACGTTGATCAGTGGAATTTGGAATATTGAAACGCGCTTCTAATTTACGACTCGTAATTACCAAAATACCCACGAATTCTGTTTGTATAAAACTCTGTTCGTCTGCGAAGACTTTATAACAACAAACCAGAAACAAAACATAAACCCTAATTATTTCCTCTGCACAATTCGGTTCCCAAAGGATCTCAAAACAAAATTAGGAGATGATAGGAAAAGGGAGTTTTTCGTTGTTTAAGACGAGGAAGGAAAGGACGAGATTGAAATTTCTGGGACTTGGAGGGCTAAAGTGGAAGAGATTGAATCTGAAGATGTCTTTTTTCGAAACTTTGAAATTCAGATTCATGTCTATCATCGAAGCAATGGTTTTGGTCTCTAAGCTTGCTTTCTTCTTTCTTTGCTGCGGTTGCAGATTCTAACACCTTTAGTTTTTTTTTTTTTTTTTTCCTTGCGATCAACTCTGTATTTTTTTATTATTAGTTTAAATGTAAAATTTGACTTTTATTCTTTCAATTCAATACGAAAATTTCTTCTTCATTTCTTCTTTTATGAATTCGTCCCTGTTAGTGTAACTAATGACTTCAATCTGCAAATTATCATCATGATATTAACAGAATTATGGGTAAAAGCTATGTCATTACTTATAAATTATTGAAAATATATCTTGCATTTCACATTAAGCAAAAGTTGGTTACATAGGGTGTGTATTTGAGATTAAATTAATATTCGATATACGTGATTTTTCGGATGAGATAACTATTGTTGACTGTGTAATTGCGTTTTGATACATAAATGATCATGGTTTTTAATCAGCTGATCTGTATTAGCGTTTTGTCAATGTGCTTCTTTTGTTCCATTTTAGTTTTGCTTAATCGTGTTTGAGCTGATTCCATCATTTTAGGTGAAATATCACTGTCTTTGCTTGTTTGATGAAGCGTGAGAGTTCTGCTCCTTCGGCCTATGGCCTCCCCCAGTATCTAGAATTGGTTTTTAGATATTTCGATTTCACCATCTTCACGTGGTATATAATCAAATGCTAAGAGTTTTCATATGTGAGTGTTATAAACAAAACAAAAAGGAACATCGCAGATTGACATTTTTAAACAGGCCCACATAAGGTGTGGATGGAGTCGAACGCTATGCATGTGAAGCCAGCTTTGGTGCACTGGGCACCCTTCCGCAAAAGATAATCATTTAGAAAAGCAAAAAATTAAAAAGATTTATACAAATTTACAAGTTTTAAATTTTAATTATACACAGAGTATTGGAGACTATACTATATAGTTTCAAACACTGAAATCTAGTTCTTACAATCGGAAATTTATATGAAAGTTCGAACTAGCTATAGACTGTATTGGTAATATCGTATTACGCTATATATAGTCTGATTATTCTATTTGGATTCGAGCCAAATCGAATCTCAGATTCTTCAACAGTTGTACGTAGTTGTATTGTATCTACGTACATAGAAAGGGTCACACGTCTCTTTTTGTTTCCAGCTGTTTATTTTATACAAATTGAGAGTCGATGTAATGTTGAATTGACTGATACAAACGGATGTTGAATCTGCCAATAAAGTCAACGTAGTGTTGTATTAGTCTCTAGAACGTCTATATCTGTAAATGATCTCGAAGACTAAAATATTTCCTGGTCTCCTATATATGCCCAAGGTTCTCTGTCAATTTTAGTCTAAATTTTAACCCTTTTTTTTTCTGTCATTTGAGTTCGACAGTGTTTAAACACGAATTTTACATTTGATTTCACATGTTAAATGCTACTTTTATATTTATGTTTTTTATTTCGTTAATAACATATCTTTACAAATTTGAAACCAAAAAACGCTAAACTTAACAACTCTTTGAGGGTATGTAGGTTTCGTTTTCTTCTGATGATTGATATGTTTTTTTTTGGAAAATTAGAAAGACTAGTCAACTGATTTTGCAAATCATTTAAAAAGTTGTTTTTTTACTCTCAACACAAATACGTTTAACTACGTTTAACTGTGGAGTTTTGTAAAATAGAAAATTTGAAAAACCGATTATATTTTAGGCGATGTTAGGAGTCAAATAAAACTTTTAATTTTTTTTTTTTCACATACATCACTAAAATTTCTAAAAATTACAACATCAAATCATGAAAAGTAATGTTCAAACGATGGTTTTAGAACTAAATGTCGTCGATCAATTGATGAAAGTAGTGTGATCATGTCATTGCAAAACACGATAACAAGTATTTAGTTGATTTACTTCGAACTTTTGTTTTCTAGTATTTGGGTATAGTACGTAATATATGAAAAACATTGTTCAAGATTACATTAATGTGATTTCCAGTATCATATTATAAGGATATTCCAAAAATGATAATATTAATTATTATGGCCATTTGACATGTCTGTTGGAGGTGAACTGTGCACAGTCCTCTTTAGGATTCAGCTCATGTCAAAATCGGCCAATTAAGTCTAGTAAAGCCCGACAATCCTAATAAAGTCTAGTGATCTTCAAAGACCTGATAAACGTGAAGAGCTTGACCGTACTAGCCACATGCAAGAAGGATAGATCTCCCCCACAACATCAAGAAAGGCGATCGGTCTGATCTATCAGACCGACCGTACAATTTAATCTGCCCAAAATTATTTAATCGATTTTATTATAATTACACATGTTACTTCATTTAATACGGGACCGATAATCTGAAATAAATGCTCTAAGTTCACTACTTTAACACATTCGATTTACTCATTTTCTTCGTAACTCGCTTAATCTACAAACTCAAATATCTCTTTGTAGTTCGCTAATTAAACGATCTATTTATGTATTCCAAGCAACAGTTTGATCCTCAGTACTGTCGACCAATAAACTCGCTCTTCTTTTGAACTTATAAAGATATTTCCCATTCTTGCTCTTACGTTAAATCAATGTCATTTGAGCTTTATGGGATATCATATCGGCAGATAAAATTTTTTTTTTTGAAAACCATGGAATGGGTATGAGTGTGTGATCCATAAGCAGTGTTGATCAAGGCGTTACAAATAATCGCTAGGTGGTTATTTTTTAGCGACTAATGCATAACAATCGCAACAAGCCATCCATTCTTTACTTTTAAATTGACATTTACGACTAGCATACAATTTTCCAAACAAACTCTCAATTTTTCCCTACAAGTTTTAACCAAAATTTTGTTGTTATTTGTAAATGTAAAAGTCAAATAGAATGTTATTCTTTAGTTTGCATTTGATGTTTGTGTTTGAACTTCAACGTTTATAGTTTACACATCGCCAAAATATTTTGAAATAATCGAAACCTAAACCAGCTTGTTATGAATGGTGACGAGTGTACCACATTAACATTCAAACAAGTAGCATAAAGTGTTACTCTTTGAGAAGACTTTAGAGAAGTTAAGAGTTTAATAAAGATGAACAGAACTTAGGTGGTGAACAACTTATACCAGCTTTCTACTTACAACTTTCATTGGCTTGGCTATTTTAAGATCAACACGTGAGTATCGGTTCGGTTCACCTACCTTACCCATCTCTATTAAATTATGTCTCGAGTATTTGTTTTCCGGTAATATGTTTTCAACTTAAAAACTAACAATATCTTTTAAAATCAAAAGAGTCTATATTTTTTGTAAAGTTCATGCTCAATTTTGAAATGTATTTTACAGGAGGCTAAATCTTGAGAGAAAAGAACTACGAGGCTACAAAGCGAGCAGTGTAAACATTTAAGGGCTTTTGTAAATTAAGCCAAGTGGCTACGTTATTTCTGAGTTGGATAACCAAAGCCACATAGGAAATCCAAAAATAGAGAAAGTCCAATTAAAAACTAAACTAGAAAAAGAACAGCAACTTGAACTATTTTCAGAATTAAAGTATTTGATTAAGAATCAAACTTAAACAAAAATCAAAACTATACTTAGATTAGTTTTATAAGTAGTAGATAAAAATTTCTAAAGAAGTCTCTAAAATCCAAAAAGCTAAAAAACCGAACCTAAACAAAATTGAACTAATGCATTAAAAATTTTACATTGCAATTTTTGTTTTTTTTGTTTGTTTTTGTTTTTGTAAAATAGATGCGCGGTAAAGAATCGTTAAATTATAATGATGTATTATATTCTAAATATGAAAAAAGTGTCTTAACATTAAAAGTTTAGTTGGTGTATTATTATCATTGTAGTCTATATTCTTTCAAACATCGTTTCCAGTATTACTAATTAGATAGGACTTCTAAAATCATATCCCCAACAGTTCCTATACCTAAAAGATTTGATTTTGAAAGATGAACAAGTGTATTCGCAAGAAAAGACAGACCATAAATGATAATCAGTCATATCCCATTTAATTCAGAAGATTATAACACCTCCTGAAGACCAAATTGTAAGATAATATAACTAAAAGGCTAAAACCAAAACAGTTGTAAATATTAAGGGACTTGAATTAAAAAAAAAAAAGTTACTCTCCTCTGAATTTTTCGGCGTTTTTATAATCGACAGAGAGAGAGAGAGCTCGTGAAATCTGACGAACTCAGGCTCTTTTCGCAAACGCACACATTCACACACACCATTTTCACAACATCGTACTTATCGCCTCTCCTTCGCTTTCGCTTTCGCTCTCGCTCTCTATCTCTTTGGATCCGCCATGCAAGCTCTTCAATCTTCGTCTCTTCGTGCTTCTCCTCCGAATCCACTTCTAAGGCCTTCGAATCGACAGTCGCATCAGATTACCAATGCGAGACCCACGAGGAGACGCTCGTTCATTTCCGCATCAGCCGCTGTTTCCGCTCCCAAACGCGAGACGGATCCGAAGAAACGTGTTGTGATTACCGGTATGGGTCTCGTTTCTGTGTTTGGGAACGATGTCGATGCTTACTACGAGAAATTGCTTTCCGGTGAGAGTGGAATCAGCTTGATTGATCGATTCGACGCCTCCAAGTTCCCGACTCGATTCGGTGGCCAGATCCGTGGGTTTAGCTCCGAAGGTTACATCGATGGGAAGAATGAGCGTAGGCTTGACGATTGCTTGAAGTACTGCATTGTCGCTGGGAAGAAGGCTCTTGAGAGTGCCAATCTTGGTGGCGATAAGCTTAACACGGTACATTCTCATTCTCACTACCTTAGATTGATCAATTTCGATTGATTTGAAGTTAATTCAGTTTAAGATTTCTGCTTTCTCCTTGTACCAATAAATCAATCTTGGTTTTGGACTGAAAATTGATGAATTTCGATCGATTAAGCACATATATAGCTTAAATTTCAATTTTTTTGTCCAACTGTCTTTAAACAGAAGCTTGAAACCTATTTGAAGGGATTAATTAAGTTTCTCATGAGTTGATTACGTTACTCTTCTTTGTTGTTTACATTACTGGTTTGGGTTATCTTGTAGATTGATAAGCAGAAAGCTGGAGTACTAGTTGGGACTGGTATGGGTGGTTTGACTGTATTTTCAGACGGTGTTCAAGCTCTGATTGAGAAAGGCCACAGGAGAATATCTCCATTTTTTATTCCTTATGCCATTACAAACATGGGTTCTGCTTTATTGGCGATTGATCTTGGTCTTATGGGTCCAAACTACTCGATCTCAACCGCTTGTGCAACCTCCAACTACTGCTTTTACGCTGCTGCGAACCACATTCGTCGTGGTGAAGCTGATATGATGATTGCTGGTGGAACCGAGGCTGCCATTATTCCCATTGGGTTGGGAGGTTTTGTTGCTTGCAGGGCTTTGTCACAGAGAAATGATGACCCTCAAACCGCTTCAAGGCCATGGGATAAACAGAGAGATGGCTTTGTCATGGGTGAAGGAGCTGGTGTTCTGGTATGTTTCATAAACTCTTACTGTTTTGGTCTTATTAAACTGATGGGTTTGATACACTGCTGTCTTTAGCCGAGGACTCTTACTCCTTTTGTAGAAACTTGTGTTCCCATAGTTGACTAGCTCGGGAAGTGTCCTTGCTCTTGAATTGTACGAAGTTGGTTCATGAGATTGGGTCATACATGTGACACGTTGTTTCCGCAAGTTCAACGATTGTGTTAATTTAATTCTAGCCCTAATAGGTGATGGAAAGCTTGGAACATGCGATGAAACGTGGTGCTCCAATTGTAGCAGAATATCTTGGAGGTGCTGTTAACTGTGATGCTCATCATATGACTGATCCAAGAGCTGATGGGCTTGGTGTGTCTACATGCATTGAGAGCTGCCTTCAAGATGCCGGTGTATCACCCGAGGAGGTAAAAACACAAACTTTTCATGTTTCTAATGTTTTGTGGCTGTTTGTGACAAAGGGTTTCCATTTCGTTACCTGTCATATTTCCTACCTATATCCATAGCTTGTGATTGTCTGAACTTTTTTTCAGGTAAATTACATCAATGCGCATGCAACTTCCACTCTTGCCGGTGATCTTGCTGAGATTAATGCCATTAAAAAGGTATTCAAGAGCACTTCAGGGATCAAAATCAATGCAACCAAGGTTCGTCCCCAACACTCCGCTATTTTGTCCTCCTCTGTTTCTTGAATTTGCTTTGCATTTCCTATGATGACAATCTTGTGAATGCATGTTACAGTCTATGATTGGTCACTGCCTCGGTGCAGCTGGAGGTCTTGAGGCCATCGCCACCGTGAAGGCTATCAACACTGGATGGCTTCATCCTTCAATCAACCAATTTGTAAGCATAATCTCTCTTTTCCTAAAACAAAATCATTCACAAAGTCGAGATAAATGTTGCAAGATTTGGACTTGTGCTTTCTCTTAGACTCTTTACACTTTGTGTTTCTTATTGTAGAACCCAGAACCAGCCGTGGACTTTGACACCGTCGCTAATGAGAAGAAGCAGCACGAGGTTAACGTTGGTAAGTGACGACTCGCCTTCTTGTCATTGGGTTAAACCGACGACTGTTTCTCTGATAATAATGTCTATTTTTTTTTTGCTGCAGCCATTTCAAACTCGTTTGGGTTCGGTGGACATAACTCAGTGGTGGCTTTCTCTGCCTTCAAACCCTGATTTTTCAGACCCATTAGATTCTCTGCCCCATCTGTTACATCATCATCATCGATCATCCATCACCAATCATCGTCCTTGCAGCTTCTTGGTTCACAAGTTGGAGCTCTTTCTCTGGCCATTTACGTTTCATTCAGCTTTTTGTTTCTTATTGTTATTGAGCTGTTGAGATTTCAGATTTTGCTTCTTCCCTCTTGTAAGGAATGTTTGTATCTTAGTTCGTTCCATATTTGCCTAATTTATAAACTGAACTAAGAATCTTTGTAGTAACGGTGTTAGTGTCAGAATAAAATCCAATTAGGGGATTTTTCATTTACAATATTTCTCGGTATTTATGACTATTTATCATAAACTCTTTTAATGGGCTGCCAAATTATAGTAAAAACTAGCGCGTAGACGCCACCGCCAGAAAACTCGTGAAGTAGTGTAATAAAAAGGCCCAATATGTATCGGCCCAACATAACTCTCTCTCTTCCCGCCAAAAAGGGAACAGATCATCCCACAATATCCCGCCAATAACAATACCCTTTATGCCTCTCGAAATCGAAATTACATTTTGTTTGTCAATCGCTACTCCGACTTGAAGGAAGAAGAAGACGACGGACGAGATTTCGTAGGAAGAAAAAAATGGATGTGCCGGAAGAGACGAGGCTTCGCCACAAGCGAGATTTTTTCCAGTTCCTGGAAAACGTAAGTCCTATTACTCTCTCTCTCTCTCACACACACGAGACATATCGAGCTTCTGTTGGTATAACTGGGATTTTGGTTTTGATAGATCTACATGGATGAAATCAAGGCGCTGGTACAGCAGAAGCGTCGCCGTCTCATTGTTAATGTCGCTGATATCCATACCTCCTTCCCCGGAACTGCCTCTAGGTTTGTCACTCAGCTTCTGAATTTTTTTTTCGCTTTAATTCTCTAATTTCTACTCGGTTCCATAATCTTATTTCGTCTCTTAGTAGAAGGGATAGTAGATTTCGTTGGGTTTGTCAATTTTTGGAGTTTTTAGGGTTTTTTTTATGCTATTTCAGTGGTGTGAATTTGGGGATTTCATTGGATTTTCCCGTTTTGCTTTAATTAATAAGAAATATGGGATAGGAGAAGTCTAATATGAAGAATGGATGGTAATTCGAAAAGCGAGCTGTTTGAGATTTTATAGTATGGCTCAGTGAATAGATTTTTTTTTTGGTGCTATGTGTTTCCTGACTCAAGTTTGTTGCTTTCGTTTGCGTAGGATACTGAAGAATCCAATTGAGTATATGCAGTCGTTTTGTGACGCAGCCACTGAAGCTACCCGCAATATCGACCCAAAATACTTGAAGGAAGGAGAGCAAGTCCTTGTTGGGTTTGAAGGTCATTTTGTCTCTCGACGTGTCACACCTAGAGACCTTCTCTCTGAGTTTATTGGATCTTTGGTCTGTGTTGAGGGCATTGTCACCAAATGTAAGCCTTTTCCTTCTACACATCTGCTTAGTGAAATCGATGAGAGAGAGAGAGTTGAAATCTCTGACGCATGTTTTGCTTTTCAGGCTCTCTTGTGAGGCCAAAGGTTGTTAAAAGCGTACATTTTTGCCCATCTACCGGTGAATTTACCAATCGAGATTATCGAGACATTACGTCCCACGCGGGTTTGCCCACTGGGTCTGTCTATCCCACAAGGGTATCACATGTCTTTTCTATGTTTTGTTCATCTACCTTTATTGCTTGAAGATTTACCTGTTACTGAGTTTTTTTATATTTAGGATGATAACGGCAACTTATTGGTGACTGAGTATGGGCTGTGCAAATACAAAGATCACCAGACCTTGTCAATTCAAGAAGTGCCTGAAAATGCTGCTCCTGGTCAGCTTCCACGAAGCGTGGATGTCATAGCTGAGGACGACTTGGTTGACTCATGCAAGCCAGGAGACCGAGTGGCTATTATCGGCATTTACAAAGCTCTTCCAGGCAAAAGCAAGGGTAGCGTAAATGGAGTCTTTAGGTGCGTATTCCTACTACCTCTGAAGCTCAAGATGTTCTTTTCACTGCGATAATCTTGACTGAGCTCTATCTGTGTAGGACTATCCTCATAGCCAATAACATCACTCTGCTCAACAAAGAAGCAAATGCACCTATATACACCCCGCAAGACCTGCAGGAGATTAAGAAGATTGCAGCAAGAGATGATGCATTTGATCTCCTTGCTAGTTCCTTGGCACCTTCTATTTATGGGCACGCTTGGATAAAGAAAGCAGTAATACTACTGATGCTCGGCGGTATGGAAAAGAACCTCAAGAACGGAACCCACTTAAGAGGGTAAGGCCATACTTAGAAATAAAATTCCAGCTTCAGTTCACTGGTATGACTTTTGCTAAATTTACAAACTTTCGCTTTTAGGGACATCAACATGATGATGGTTGGTGATCCATCTGTTGCCAAATCTCAACTTCTGAGAGCAATAATGAATATTGCACCATTGGCTATATCAACTACAGGCCGTGGTTCTTCCGGTGTTGGGTTAACTGCTGCTGTGACGTCTGACCAAGAAACAGGTATAATCACATATAAGCCTTTTGCAAAAAAATTTCCATAGACTTCAAATCAAAATTAGAAAAACGTGAAAGTGCTGTTTCATGAAAATCAACTCTCTTTTTTTATCAGGGGAACGAAGACTAGAAGCTGGTGCAATGGTCCTCGCTGATAGAGGTGTCGTGTGCATTGACGAGTTTGATAAGATGAACGATCAGGACCGAGTTGCTATACACGAAGTGATGGAGCAACAGACTGTAACAATCGCGAAAGCCGGTATTCATGCATCACTAAATGCTAGATGCAGTGTCGTTGCAGCAGCAAATCCCATATATGGAACGGTAAGTTTGCATAGAACTCATCCTGATCTGTTAACTCTATAGACTAGTAAGTATCCCTTATTCTAATATCCTACTCTTGTGCCTTTAGTATGACAGATCACTGACTCCAACAAAGAACATTGGACTTCCAGACTCGTTGCTTTCTCGTTTTGATCTGCTGTTTATTGTTTTGGATCAAATGGATGCTGGTATTGACAGCCTGATATCGGAACACGTCCTGCGCATGCATCGTTACAAAAACGATAGAGGTAGGCTGCAAATCATATTTCTCCGGTGTACTAAACATTTTGACAATCATTGACTTGAAACATATCTGGCTTTTGAGTGAATTATAGGTGAGGCAGGGCCAGATGGGAGCTTGCCGTACGCAAGAGAGGAAGATGGTGAAAGTGAAGTGTTTGTTAAGTATAACCGAATGCTGCATGGGAAGAAGAAGAGAAGAAGCCAAACAAATGAGAACACTCTTACGATTAAGTTCTTGAAGAAGTACATTCACTATGCTAAGCATCGAATTCAGCCAGAGCTCACTGATGAAGTGCGACACTGAACTTAAATGCAGATTTACGTGTTTGATATCTGATAAAGATTTTCCACTAAAATCTCTCTTTCGTTATCGAAAAATTTCAGGCATCCGAACGTATTGCAGAAGCATATGCAGATCTCAGAAATGCAGGTTCTGATACGAAGGTAACTATTCCTCACAACGTAACCTTGGATACTGAGTGTTGTGTTTTCGTCTTAGGAACTTGTATTTGACACGACCACCTCCATTTCTGCAGACTGGAGGTACGCTTCCTATAACAGCCAGAACGCTAGAAACAATAATTCGTCTTGCCACGGCACATGCCAAAATGAAGTTGAGCAGACAGGTAACAAACAAACCTAAATCTTCTGCCTTGTCCTCGTAGTCGTGAATAAGTTCTACTGAGATTCACTCTTAAAATGATATATTTATTTTGAAAGGTTACTAAAGCCGACGCAGAGGCTGCCTTGAAGCTTATGAACTTTGCAATATACCATCAAGAACTGACAGAGATGGATGAACGCGACCAAGAAGAACGTCAAAGGGAACAATCAGAACAAGCACGAACACCAAATGGTCACAGAGGCAAACAACGCAGGGGTAATGATAATGGACAAGAGAACGTCTCTGCACATGTCGAAAGGTAGCTAATTTGACCTTTATTTTCATGTAAACCCACATCGCAGCTATCTTAATTCTAATACATTGTTCTTTTTCTCTTTGCTGGTTCATTCAGTGAAACAGCAGGTCCAATGGAAGTAGATGAACCTCCTGTAGAGCAATTTAGTGGCACGGTCTCTGCAGCAAGGATTGAAGCGTTTGAGCGAGTGTTTGGACAGCACATGAGGACAAACAGGCTCGACGACATTTCTATTGCAGAGATAGAGACTGTAGTCAACAACAATGGCGTTGGAGCTTCTCGGTACTCTGCAGATGAGATTATGGCGCTATTAGAGGTACATCACAAAATAAGAAACAGCTTCTCAATTTGGTCATGGAGTTTCTTCATTACTTACGTTATTGTGGATTTGTGCAGAAACTGCAAGATGATAACAAAGTGATGATCAGCGATGGAAAAGTTCATATCATTTGATTAATCATCATGAGAGAAATGCACCTAAAGAAGTAATTTCCTCATATTAGAACTCAAAGTAGTGTAGTGGGAGAAGAACAACTCTTGGAGACCAAAGTATCTTTTTTGTAAAATCATACTTTTTAAGTTATTTGTTTGCATCTATTAGCGAAGTAAGAACCGCATTTGATTCCAAAAGTTGTGGTGTTTAAAGATAACAACAGTACGGTCCAACAATCAAAAGTACTTTGCTTTATCAATGTTGCTGTTTTCACCAATGATTCTCTTACAACGGCTCTGTCTCCAGACAACGTTGGCAAGAAGAAGGCGATGTGGTTGAACCACTTTAAGGCCGGTTTGAGCTTTGGTGTTATACTCTTTCTTGGAATGTAATGCATGCGCCATTAGCCAAATTCTCCGTTGTTAAAGTTAACATAAACATACTCTTAATCGAGCAAAAATGACGGTTAACCACTTTTTTAAGTGATACGTTGAGTAATTAACGAGAACCAAATAAAAGAAAGATAGAGGAAAACAGCAAAACAAAAATAAGAGACAACATGAAGTCATCAAATGAATTCACTTTTCCATTAAACGAAATTTAGCATTAACAACAACACCAAAGCTAACTCCAAGTGAGCATTCAGAGGACTCGTAGAAGCCAAAAGGAAACCCAAATCCCACACAACATCTCACTTCCCATAACTACATACATGTTTCAATTTCTTTTTCTTAAAAAAAGGCGAAACGAAACCACACAATTATACAAACAGAGATGAGAAAACATGTTATCAAACTTCGTGTGAAGATGTGGGAGGAGGAGGAAGCGGTTTACCACGCCCCATTGTAAAACCTCTCGTCCCATCAGGCATTCTCGGGCCAGGCGGACGCTTTGAAACCTCAACAGGATGATGATTATAATTTTGATGGAAAGACGATGAGCTTGATGGTGAGGTTCCATGTCCTGTGGCTGTGGCCACATAACAAAAAAAGAAATGAATAGGTCACCACTTTCCATTGTTGCAAGAAGTATAGAAGAAACGTTTTTTACTCTACAAAAATGTACTCATACCATTGCTGCCTACATGATTCGGTCGCCTTACCCGTCCCCGACCTCTGCTTTTGTTCCCATTTTTGTGCCCCCCTTCCTGAAAATGGTTTAAGAGGAAAAATCTGCGATTAAGAAACAGCTGTTTCGTATCCTGTTTTATCATAAATATGCAAGTAAATCCAACTACTAAAATATCACAGACCGTAATGTTTGATTCCAAAACCTTCAATCAAATTCTTTAACAACGCCATCAAAGATGGGCCATTATATCAAGTAATATTAGAAATAAGATCGAACTTACATCATCAGCCGGAGTATCAGAATGATGGTGACGATGATGCTGATGTTCATTTGACTTTTTGTTCTCCTCACCTCCAGTTTTGTCATGCACTCGGCCTGTACTGTCCTTCTCTGTATCGACTTCCCTCCTAGCTGGTCTTCTCTGAGCAAACTTTCCCTATGGTGAATACGTAATCGATTTATAAAGCTATATTTTGACTCTATATACATGTTTTTAAGTTAAAAGATCCTTCAGGGATTACTTACTGCTTGTTCAAGAAGCTTAACTCGCAACCCATTTCTCCAGTCTTGCTCATTATTTAATGTAGCTGCCTGCACCAATTAAAGAGGTAGATATAGACACCCATTCTTTAGGTGAGACGAAACCAAATTAATGCACAATACTGATCCTGTAAGTTTTATTTGACACTCACCGCTTTCTCAGCTGCCTCCACTGTTTCATATTCCACAAAGGCATGTAACTATAGCCACAAAAAGAAAAAGTCAGTTACTTACTTACACATAAATATACATATACGTGACTGTGATTCCATACAAAAATATTCTCCACAAAATTCCTTACTCTGGTTCTGATAAATGTGTCCTTCTTACAACCCTTATCTGATTCTTCAACAGCGTTCGGATCACATATGGATACACTTTTTATGCTGCAATTAGGGAGAAATGTTAATAAGTAATATGTGTAATTGATGCAGCCAAGATGTAGCAATGATATGACATATGAAAAGACATGGCCTACCTTCCAGCTTTACCAAATATCTCCCGAATATTCTCATCTGAATGATCCTCTGGCAAATTTTCTACCAACACAGTGAAAATCTGTGGTATACTAGTTAGGACGAATATATCTCAAAGGAAGTAAAGGCACAACATATCAGTCAGACAGAGAAAGAAGAATCATGTTTGAGGCAATTAATACCTTTGGATCCCTGACCTCAGGAAGAGGACTCAGACGCTTCACCTTCTTCCCATCCGAGCTAACAACCTGCAGGTTGACAAAACAGATATACAACCTCTGTATTAGCTTTATCTGGTACTCCACTTTACTTTTTCATGGCAGTTTCAATTCATATTACTTGTAAGTTTGTAACAATTATGAAAAAGCTTACAAGAAATGACGACTCCTTTAAAGCTGATACTATCAAAGCGTGGTCTCGAGTAAGCTTCTTCATTTTATGGAACGTAGCAATAGTAGATATAGGAACTGCACATCGAAAAGAAAGACATTGACATTGTTCTTCAACAGTATGATAAGTACCTTTGAAGTAAAATTGAAACAAAACGACTTTATTTCATCAATTAGGTGAAAGAAAAAACTTTCGGCAAAAGCAATCGATCATACACAAAACTACAGTTCACAAATTGCAACATCTAATCAAGAGATATTTTTATTCGACTACATGTATCAGAAATTTCATAACTACATGAGCGATTCCTCAAAGTTGGTCTCAGATAGTAGCAAGGAACATAAAAATCTAGGGGTCTATCTGCCTGTTTCAGAGTCAAAGAAATATACTCACCAAAGCCTTTTTTGTTTTTCTTCATAGCATTGAGAAGAAATTTGTCAGTAGGCAAATTCTCGTCACTGAAGTAGTATTCAACCTGCAACAAATAGAAGGAAGAACAGAGACTAGATTCAGAAATAACCTTTCGGCAAAGTAATTCGACAGAACAGAAAACAAAAAACCTGAAAAATTAAACACAGCAAGACGAATACGAACTTGACTAATTCCATAATTTCTCGATCAATTCGGCCAATTTATTTGGAAACGTGAAAACGCAATAGAAATTCAAGATTTCAAAATCTTCTTGTTCATCTTTTAATCAAACAAGCAAAAAAAAAAAAAAAAGCTAAACCCCTTGCCTGTCTAATGATCTTCTTTTTCAACTCATCGTTGTTAACAACAACGTCAGTCTCGACCGGATTATCGCCGTGATCGTGGTCAAGATCCTCGCCGCTATTTCTACCGTGGTCAAAATCATCATCCGACGGAGGTAAACACGGTAAATCCGAGCCAACGACATCTTCGAAAGATCCAGAAACTGGTAACGAATCGACTTCACGTGACGGCGGCTGCGATTTTGGAGGTTGGGTAATATCCGCGGTTGAGTCAATCGCGTCTTCCGCTGACTGCAATTTGACGGCGGCGACGGAGGAAGTCTCTACCATATCCATCTTCCCGGAGTGAAGAGGAAGAGACGACGAAAGACCGCCGGAGAAGAGAGAAGAACTGAGTTGAAAAAAAATCCTCCCGCCTCTCCCTTTTTTCCTTTGAGTCTCTCTTCTTCCTCTTACCTCTCAGCCGACGCGTCTTCTCCTTCCTCCATTTTTATATGATTAAGACTTTTTTGTGATCGGTCAAAGGTTAATTTCGTCATTTTCTATAAAACGACACCGCTTAGCCCAACTCGATTCGAGGTAAATATTAATGGCTTCTTGATGGGCTTTGATATAGCCAACCCACTCTAAGAGGCTTTTAATATCCAATAGTTTTCAAATTATTTGTATTTAGCAAACAAGGGTGAAGCTGCAAGAGTAATATATCAAATTAAATCAAGAATTATGTATTCGTAAACTACAAGACATAAACATGAAATTGGAATATTTGAGTAAACTGAATATATATCTCAAAATATTGTTATAAAACTGATGATTTGAGTAATTATTTTTTTTAATTAATGATTTGAGTAGTTATAGAAATTGATTTCATTGTATACTGTACTAATTTGTATGCATTGCAGCATTCATCTGGCCATTGGTTTTGGTTAATAACTTGATAACTAGATAAAAGATGGATATTTAAGACTTTATTTTTCACAAGACATCGAACATTAGAGATTGATCAATACCGGAAAAAAAAACTACGAGATTTTCTTCTTGAATAAAAAGAAAAGAAAATACCTGTTAACAAGTAAAATTTATTGAAAGAAAACATCTTGTAAGTTTATTTTCAATTTCACTGTGTATTGTGCTCTATGTAATGCATACAATAACTTTGTAAGTTCAAGTTGATCAGTGATGAAGCAGATGTTAAAAATGAAAAAAAAAAAAAAAAAAAAAAACGATGGATACTGCATATTTGTCAATGATGTGACAAAATGGTGGCTTGTATTTGAACCCTAAACGATTAAGACATGAGAGAGCAACTAATCTTTAGAAAACTCTAATGGAATAATGACTCGGAGATTGAAGTTTTATAGTCTCTCTTATCAACCACTTAAAAAAGAATGTTGATCTATACACTAGCATATCATCAAATATTTATATATATATATATATATATATACCTATAATGATCATTATACATGTTGAAAATGACCAACTAAGAGTGATGTATTAAGTTTATATCACACTTTAATTTGATTTCCTATGTAATTGACGAATCATGTAAAATTTACTTTAGAATTATTGAAATAGATAGTGCATAGGCAATATTTAAACAACAACAAAAAAAGATATGTGGATTAGGCAATATATACATATTCACTAGTGTGGAGAGAAATATAAATGGTGGAAATGAAAATGAGATGACATTTGAACACAGTTCTGTAAAATAAAATGTAAAGTCTGATGCATGTTACGTTCTAATTAACCATATCAATTAAAATTCGAAATAACTATGAAGCTTCCGCATTGCTCAATAGAGATCATGTCAATAGAAAGCGTAATCAAGCAGCGGATGTATTAGCAAATGAAAGTTTTTCATCTTTTAATGTTTTCCATTGTCCGCTTATATGGCTTCGGAACTATTTGTATCATCCATTTACGGTTTAATTAATATAAAAGATGTTACACACAAAAAATAACTATGGGCTCCATGTAATTATCAAGTTTAATGCATTCCTGACTTTATCAATGAAATATATATAGTATTAAAGCAATTGATTGAAAAATCGGTCCAAGTAATTTTCATAATAAATAAAAAACTATAAACAAAAATTTGAAGGATTAAATGAAAAACTATAATTGCATGTCCATATACAGTTTTTTTTTTACAGGACCATATGCAGATCTTTTCACTTGCCTTGAGATGGGATTGGCTAAGTTGTTTTTTGGTCCACATTTGGTCCTCCACCAAATAAATGAGAACATTTATATTCTCTTCTCGCTTTCTACAATTTGTATCGTGTCTATATCAAGTACAAATTCTTATAATACTTTTGGTTGTGGATGATAAATACATTGTTTGATCAAGAATGTTATCGATGGTATAGTATTATTATAATAACTAAAAGTTTTGTTTAAGGCATCTCATTGCTTTAAAAAAAAGACGATCAGTTTATATCGTACACACATGTTGTTTTCTATTTTAAATTAGAATATTTGACGTAACAACACTACATTATCACTTTAGCAATATAGATATATTCTACATATAATCAAGTATTAACGATAGAATTTTAATGACTACTTGGCCCGTAAGTACAACTTCTACAAATCATAACATTACTAGGATTTATATTCGGTCTTCTTTCTAATTATATATGTGTTGTGTATAATGTGAAAACGTTTCAATAGGGAAGAAAAATGCTTATTCCAATTCTTCGCGTAGATATGAGATATGCAGTCCATATATATTCCGATTTGCAGTACTTTATTTGAGCTTTTAAGAAAAAAAAACATTTCTTAGAAATTTACAAAAAGGAAAAAAAAAAACATTGAAACTTTTTTGGCTAAAATATATAAAGAATTAAACTTCGAGCAAAAAGGGTCTTAGAAAATCATTAGGGTTTTACTGTTTAGAAATAGTGAGAGACTTAAGACTCTCTCTCCCCCTAAATACTAGGGATATGCTCTTTTGTCTTGGTCTCCAATTTAGTAAATGATCTTTTTTTTTTTTTCAACATTTTAGTAGATGATCGAGTTGAACATATCCGAAACCCCCACTCATACATCTCATGTGGAAGTCACGTGAACCTCGGAGGCAGAAAAGCCCATCATATCACAAGGGAAAGAAACTGAATTTTGGTCTCATAACAATTTGATTATTCATTGCCATTATAAATTCAGCTAGAACCTATTTAAACAGGAGGCTATAATTTGTAATAAGGAAACAAATGTACAATTTAGTGTTCTCTTTTGCATAACTATTGAAAAATGGAAGCTTTTTACTTTTGTTTTTGACTAGAACGATAGGTGTGAATCTTTACAAGAGATGAAGAGAACCATAAAGTATTATTTACTTAATGATTTTTGAACTAAAAGTTGCTCCCATATCAATCATTCCCTGATAAAAACCTAAAAAGAAGCAGGAAATTTGCAAGCTAAATTGAAAAATTAAGTAGTTATGTAAATCACAGAGAATCATATATATTGTAAAATATAGCTTTAGTAAATTATGTAAAAAAAAATAGCTTTAATAAAAAGCTTTTTGTCAACAATTGCGTTAGTATTTCATAAACATATATTATTCTAAAATGATTTTTTTCATTAAATCATACAGTTCCCAACTCTGAGTTTGTGTACTTCTATAAACATAGAATGCACCAATATATTTATATAGATTCAATCTGAAAAACTGTAAAAATTCTATGATTAACTTGAAATACATTTATAATCTAATTAAGATAGAAAATAAACATGTAGCATACCAAAATCTGTCGTCTATTGGCTTCCACTAACATTTTTAGGAGTTTATGTCTGTGACAATATTCAGTCTTACTTAAATGTGGTATGACGAATTAACGGTAAAGAAAAAATGGTGTACCAAAAAAAAATGGTATCTATCCACCGTGACACACTGTACCTACAAAAAAATGGAAAAAAAAAGTGAATTGTTTAACAAAATTCCAAAAGAAAACTTTCGAGGGGTTGCTTGATTATCAATCATGGTATCTTACTTTCCTTATGGTGAATCTAATTTTCTCTTTCTAGTAAATAAGGACGACCCCTACGAAGTACGAACACATTTTAATAAAATTGGTACCCGTTATAATATTATAATGTTTATCTTTAGATTTTATGTAACTTTTCTTCACCTATATATTCTAAGCATTTTCTTGATGATCATAACAACTTTCTAAACATATTTAGATTTTACACGACTATGGCGTGAAGAACTTTGATAAGGAGAAGCGAACCAAACCAAACAAAAAATGGTTCCCTCATTATGTTTAACAAAGTATAAAATTAGTTTATAATATATTCGACCTAATCAATATGATGATGTCAAGTCACTGTTTAGTAATTCGAAAGAAGTAAAAATCTTGTTTTGATATCTTATAAGCGTGATCTTCATTTTCTGTGTATCATTCTATCATTTTCATTTACCAACCTATGTGTGTCTCAGTGTCTCTGTAATACTTGTTTTGTAACTTCTTTTCATATCTATTCGTTGTAACTAGTCTCAAATAGATCTTCAGTTCTCAAAACAAGAACAAAAAATTATTGACAAAAAGAACTAAATGTAAATTCCATTACTGTATAACCATGGTATATGTAGGTTTAATTGTCCGCTATATAGTTTTGTATGTTGTATAGCTGGCTATGCGTAAATTGTTCATCACCATTTTCCGTAGTTTCGTGATTGTGTGCGGATACATAGTTAGATTAGATCCATTAAAAATCGTCATTTGCAATAAAATATATTTAAAAATATCGGGAAATATGATAAGGCAGTGGTTAGAATTCATAGCTTTAACTTGTAATGCCCACTTTTTTGCCATTCAAAAAGAAAAGAACCCAATCAGTTTGAGCATATATCTGATTAATCTAACTGATCATTTCAAAATATCATCAGCTTAAATATACACAGCACTTTTTGTGATTTTCAGATCATGATTATCCATCAGAATCAAAGTATACGGAATTCACTAACACTTTGTGATATGTGGTGGCTTGATTTCATTCACCATTTATAAATGATTTTGCTATATATTATATTAGATTTATTCTTCTAGAAAACACTTGTAGTGAAATTTAACTAATGATTCTGTCGTAAGGAATAATAAATAGGTCTCAACTCAAGGTCAATCGAGCTTTATGAATATATACTATGACTCTTTGAAAAATCAAGCGATAGTAATACTTCGAAACTCTTCCAAGTTACTCAATCGAGCTGCCAGTTCACGCATTTTCCTGATATATAAAATTGTCAAATTTGATTTTACATACTCCTCTATCTTTACTAAAAACTAAATAATAAACTGTTTTGAAAATTCAACTATTTGATTTCAAACGTAATTTTTAATCTTCATTTTCGTCATTTCACGTACCTACAAATTAAATATATCTCATTTATTATAGTATTCTTATTTAAGAAAAAAATCAAAGTGAGTTGAACACTATATATCATTTCCAATAGATTTTCAAAATGTTTTTTTATTAACAATCTCTCATGAATCAATCTGTTAAGTACATCTTTAATGTGTTTACAACAGACTCTTGTTAATAGTCTCATCTTCATATCATCCTTGTTGTTCATGATATCTTATCTTATATTTTTGTTTTAATATATCTATCAATTAATTTCATCTCTCCAGTTTTTTAATAACAATGGATTTATTTAAAACCTGGAGTATCCCAAAACAAAAATCAAGTTTAATCTTCGAAATGTATGTAAAAAACTAAACAGTTTTTGCCACTTAACATTATATAGTTGCTACGAAGGATCTAATAGAGAGATTTATATCAAAATTATAGTATATCTAATATCAAGATTTATATCTAATAAGGAAAAACTTTACCACTTACTACAACTCTTTGAAATTATAATATCGTTTCATGGAAAAATTTTGTTATTATAAAAATTGGTACAAATCATCAAACAAATTATTAGCAGTACTGTTTATATATCTTCTTTCATTTTCATTTCTCTAATAAACAAAGCATATAAGATAAATATATTTGGTCTTTTGAATAACTTTTGGTTTAATGTTGTTTTGGTAAACATGTTAGTACGATACCTTTTAAGGAATATGCTATTTTAATTGTTTGCCGGAAGGAAATTAAAGCACCTAATTACGGGGAGGAAATTAAAGAGCAAACTAACAGAACTTTTGGTCGTGTGGTTCCTAGAAAAAGGGAGTTTGAAAAAAGAGTTTGAAAAAAGAGTTTGAAAAGCTTAAACCGTTCTTACTTCACAGGCTATATATACCTACCCAGCAAAAAAACAAAAGATGTATGAATGATTTTAGTTTTGCTTTATAGCAAAAAGTTTTCCACGTTGTAGGACAGTGGCGAGAATTTTCCTTATGGTTTTGACCCTACTCGACATAAATAAACCTAATCGCGTTATATACACAACCTACCTAAAATTATTGAATCTAATTAATCACATGTTTTAAATACTTCTATAAAATGCAATGTTCAATTGAAAAAAAAAACAATTCTGAATATTTCGGAAAAATTTTATCGTACCAATTACTATTTGATTTGTTGTGAAATTTCAAATAAAGAATAAAGAATACGAAATTCATAAAAAGATACAAAAGTTTTAGCAAATGAGACAAATATCCTTTTGTCATAATTCTTATTTATTAATAACTGTGTGAATTATGATTACAAATTCTTATGATCCGTATATTTCAATTTAAGTGATGTTTACGAACAATTTTTTTTTTCAAATTAAATGATATTTTCAACGTTCTATGCTATTTTTTTGTGACCATGTATTATACATTATATTTAATTATTGGTTGAATTTTGTTTGGATAGACTATAATAATGTTTTAGTTTAGAAAAAAAATAGTAAATGATATTTTTATATGCGTGGAAAAACCTCAATCATCTTTTTAATTAAAATAGAGTAAGATCGTTTTGAAAAAAAAAACAGAGTAAGATAAATACTCCATTGCATTTATATTATTAAATATCAGGTCACCTAGTATAGCATTATTATTTCTTCATTTTTTATAACTATTAGAGTATTAGGTAAATTGTAGAGAACTATCAATTTTGGTATTAAATGGTACTTGTCACTTGAGGAAAAACCTTTTTCATGTGTTTTTTAACAAGCGTTGTGGTAAAAACATGAATTGACTTGCCCTTTTTTATGTCTGCTGATATTAAAATAATATCACACTCATGTTTTTTTTTTTTTACATCAATATCACACTCATGTTTTTACCCGTCTATGAATCATATTACCCTTTTCACGTAGGAGTGTGAAAACAAACAATAGTTAAAAGTTTAAACCATAGTACCTTCTTTTTGTAGTAGTTTTCAGAATTTTATTATTTAAGCTGTACAAAGATATATGTTTGTTGGACACATGGCATTTCTCTCTTTAAAGGTCCCGAATTTTATTAGTTTTATCTTTTTATTTTCATCCTTTTTGGTTTTACTTTTTGTTAATAGTTGTAATATTAATACAATTTCTGGTTTTCCAGTAAAAAGGAAAAAGTAGAGCAGGGGAGAGATTTGGTTATAACTTTCTTTTTTTGATCTTTTTTTTCAGACAATTAACGGATCATAACTAAACATTCGGGTCTCGAATATAAACATTGACACTAACAAAAACTAGTACACTACATATCTTCATCATTGTTATATTATAGACGTTAAAAGTATTGTAGTCAAATGGTAATGAGAAGGGTTTAGAATACAATAGTTGACTTTTAATATAATGGAAGATTTATTGGAAAATGTCTATATCTGTTATCTAGTATTGGATTCAATATTAATTTGCAATAAATGTGGGGTACTCTATCCCAAGGAAAAAATCAGGATTTTTTAGATAACAATATTATTTTGTAGTGGAATAGACCAGCATGGTTCAATCTGGTTGTTTCTAAAAAGACCAATCGAAAACAGACCCTATTGTTTTACAGATCAATAAAACCATCAAATTTAAAGGTTAAAAAAATGTTTAACCGCTTTGGTCCAATTCATCACTCTTATACCAACCGGAGACCAATATGGTTCCACATGATCGTTTCGTTTTTATAACAGACACTAATGTTTTAGACTATACCTAATATATACAGATCAATTCGTAGTTACCATCGAATTAGTAAAACAACAACCTTTGATAATTCGGTCCAACTCACTAGTTCTATACCAACTGATGTTGGTCCAGCTTTTATTATCCTCAAAATTGAATTAGTCGAGTCAGGGCCGGATTTGGGCAAAGCCTAGTGAAACATTTGCTTCAGACCCCCATATTTTTTGACTAAAATTCAGCCCATTAATTTTGTATTCAGTCCATAAAAACTAAAAAAAAAAAAATTCAGCTCAAACATTTAGGCCCACTTCGACCAGACCCAGAAAAAAAAAGTTAAAGAAAACAGTTTTTTCAAAATCTCACATCGACAATTGAGTGAAAAGAACTTCTAACTTTTCTGTATAAATAAAATATATGCTCCAGCATTGGCTACTTTATTCAAAAGTATCAGATCGAGCATATTGTTTTTGCTGCAAGTTGTTTGGTCGAGATCAAGATGCTAATCAGTTGTCAAGCAAGGGGTTCAATGATTGGAAGAATATCAAGATACGACTGAGTCAACATGAAACTAGTCACTACCATATTTGGTGTATGAGTCGGTAGATGGAATTAGAATTTAGGCTAAAGAAGAATCAGACGATTGATAAGGGTCTCCAAGAAGAAATTAATAAAGAGAAAACCCATTGGAGAGAGGTTTTGTTGAGAATATTTTCATTGGTGACAACTCTTGCTAAACAAAATTTAGCTTTTCGTGGGACTAATGAAAAGCTTGGTCAAAGAAACAATGGAAACTTTCTGAGTTTTATTGAATCATTTGGAGATTTTGATCCAGTCATGCGAGAGCATATCAGACGGGTTAAAGGAGGTGAGATTCATTATCACTATTTAAGCCACACTATTCAGGATGAGTTGATTGTTATGCTAGGGTCTGAAGTCAAATCTATGATCATCAACAAAATTCAAGAAGCTAAATATTTCTTGGTTATTCTCGATTGCACTCCAGATAAGAGTCATAAAGAACAAATGAGTCTTATTATCAGATGTGTGGATGTCTCCATGGCTAAAACACAAGTTGAAGAGTTTTTTGTGACATTCTTAGAAGTTGCAGATAAATCTGGAGAAGGGTTTTTTGAGTTGCTTTGTTCGACATTGGTTGGTCTTAATTTGAGTATTGATGATGTGAGAGGGCAAGGCTACGACAATGGATCTAATATGAAGGGAAAACACAAAGGAGTACAAAAAAGATTGCTTGACATCAATTCAAGAGCATTTTATACACCTTGTGGTTGTCATAGTCTTAACTTGGCACTTTCTGATATGGCTAAATCATCTTCAAAAGCGATTGCTTTCTTTGGAATCATTCAACGGATATATTGTTTGTTTTCATCATCTTCAAATAGGTGGGAGCTATTTAAGCAGATGGTAGGAGGTCTCACACTTAAGTCACTATCAGAAACTCGTTGGGAAAGTCGCGTTGAAAGTGTTCGAGCAATTCGATTTCAAGCTCCAAAAATAAGAGATGCTTTGGATTACTTGGCAGAAAACTGTGATGATCCTGGAGCTCGTAGCGATGCTGAAGCTCTTACCACAAGCGAAACTCATGGAATTGGAGGGTTTGAGTTCTTATTTGGTATGGTTATTTGGTATGATCTTCTGTTCGCCGTCAATGCCGTAAGTAAGATGATGCAATCAGAGCATATTGATATTGATAATGCTATTGTTCAATTGAAAGGGTTAGTATCGTTTCTGAAAAACTATAGAGAAACTGGATTTGAAAAAGCAAAAGCAGAAGCTAAGATTATTGCAGAGTCTATGGATATCGAACCAGACTTTTCAGTGAAATGAAAGCGCATTATTAAAAGGAAGAAGCATTTTGATGAAGCAGTAGAAAGAGATGATGAATCTGAGATGCTAAGTGAGAAAGAGATTGATTATTTCTTGAGAATCGTGGATCAAGCTATAGTATCTCTTCAAATAAGGTTTGAACAATTTGAAGAGTATGAAAAAACTTTTGGATTTTTGTTTGATTTACATAAGCTCAAATCGGCAACGGATGATAGTTTGAAGGCAAAATGTATCAACCTTAAATCTTCTCTTAAACATGGTGCCAATTCAGACATTGATGGATATCATTTATATCTAGAGATCAAAATTCTAAGAAATGTTTTGCCAAGTGAGATCAAGAAAGCTGTTGAAGTGTTAGATTTTTTAAGAAGATTTGAAGGTCATGGTTATCCAAATACGTGGATTGCATATAGAGTGATGCTAACTATTCCAGTTTCTGCTGCTTCGGCTGAAAGAAGTTTTCCAAGCTGAAGTTAATAAAGTCTTACTTGCGGTCAACTATGTCAGAGGAAAGATTGAATGGTTTGGCAATGTTGTCAATTGAGAGAGATATGGTTGGAAAGCTTGACTACCAAAGTTTGATAAATGATTTTGCGGAGAAAAATATAAGAAGACTTATTTTTCGAAATCCATAGATTGCTATTAGTTTTTTTTTGGATTACTTGTGTATCATTAATATTAGTACGTTCGCACTTTTAAAAGTTTTTTTTATCTAAATTTTTTTTTATAAAAAAAATAGCGACCCCCATTTTTTATTTTGTTTCAAGCCCCCAAAATCTCAGATCCGGCTCTGAGTCGAGTTCGATGATGTTGAATGAAACTCAGCTCCACTTATGTTTTAAGACATATGTAAAACCGGTTTAGTCAAACCCATTGGAAGACATATGGCCCACAACTAAATCTTTCAAAAATAACTAACAATTTTTTGGACCCTACATCACTCTTAGCATGTGACAACTTAACCGAATTAATAAAGTCGTTAACATTAATGACCCTACTTGCACTAGGAAGCAGCAAGTGGCAAACTATCTGTTATCGATTTCCTGGTTTTTTTTTTTTTTTTTTTTTTTAAGGTTTTGGGCTGAAGTTCCAAACCAACGATCAGAACATGTATGTAATATGAGTTATGAGTTTTTTTCCTAATATCAGAACATACAATCTTCTGGTCTTTCTTGTTAAGTTAGAAAAAAAATCGGAAAAAATATATATGGTAAAAGTAGAGTACATTATAAATATTAAAATTTTAAGATTTGATTTTGGATATCTAATAATTTCCAATTTTAGTTGTAATTTTTCAATTTTCCTACGTCAGAGGCAGCAAACAAAAATTCAATAAGGAATCATGAAAGATACATTCGAACGCAAAAGAAAAGATTGGAACGATTTAATAAACAATTTTGGCGAAAAGGTTTGGAGAATTTATACTTGGCATTCTTCATTAGCGAACGAAAACAAAAGTTTAGTCAAATAACTAGAATTACCAAAAAAATCAATATTCGTGTACGAATATGTTTGTTTTTCTCTCTATAAACAGACTTATATTTTCTTTAGGGCTAAGGACTTTTTTGTAATCATTCATACATCATGTTAACTAGCTAGATTCGGCTTCACTACGTGGAGACTCGCTATAGCCTAACAGGTTCGTGTGGTTTCAATAGTTTCATACTATAAAAGAGGTATTCATGTGGCTTCTAGAAGCTGTTACATGTAAAAAGAGTATGAGTTTCTCTCCCTCCAACATAAAATGATTTAAGAGTATATAACATAAACTAATAATTACCCTAAACGTATGCTCTACAAACTTGGCCGTCAAAACCATCTAAATGTTTGGATTTGAGTTAAAAATTGATCATTGGAAGTCAACAATTTGTTGTTAATTAGACCCCCAATTAATTTTCTTTATAATAATAACAATAATAATAATTTTTGTATACAAAAATACTAAAAAAATATTTTATGAGAAAAATATATTTAACGTTACAAACTTAATGTAAACTTAATTTTAACATCAACATAAATCTTAGATTGATTTTTTATGTAACTTGTTTAGGTTAGGCGATATGCCATGTCCAAACATCCGATTAGCGTGTAATGAATTTTTAATCATTGCCGTAAACTAATAATTGATTTTGAGGATGAAAGGAAAAAGCGAAGATATACACTTAAAAGAATAGTAGAAGGAAAAAAAAAATAATGTTTTTCTTGAAAGAAAATACTCTGGCCCCTTAAATATTCTGTCAAAGGCCATTTTCTTTCTTTATTTTTGCCTTGGTCCATTTCTGGATTCCTGAAATGAACACACCATATATTTTCATGCCCATTTTTGTCCTCCCATTAACACACACCAAACACCAAAATGTACCTTCTTTCTATATGTGTGTATGTGTATATGTCTATATATCACTCCCACCTTCAAATGCTGAGAAAGTGGGTTTCACACAACAGTCATAAATCTCATCAAGTAGAAAGAAATCTCCAAAACCATATTGCGTCTACTCTTCTTCTTCTTCTTCTTCTTTATGTTGTTGTATTTGGAATCTGTTTCCTGCCAAAAGAAAGAAACCATGACCATTTCTTCCACAAAAGCTCAATGTTTTCCACTTAAATTCTGTCTCATCTCTTAAGATCTTTTGATATCACACACTACTCTGTTCCGTGTTTTCCGCTTCTTGTTCACCATTGCTGCTTCACGCATTTAAACCATTATTTGGTTTTTGCAGCGTTAATGGCGCACTGAGTCTCTGCTTAAACCCTAAACCGTTTCCTGCAAAATTCTTTATTTTCTCAGAGAAAAGATAAGCAATTGGGTCAGAGCAAGTTGACATAAAGGTCCCAACAAGAAGAGAACTTTCTCGTGTCATTCATCACAAGCTTCATCACTATCTATAACTACCTTGCCAAGAAGAAAGCCTTAAACCTATAAAAGAGCCTTTCACGTAACAGTTTTTTTTTCTTCTTACCAAAACATCGAGAAAGAAAGAGAAAAAAAGATGTCGATTTCTTGTACCCGAAGTTTCTTCGACAGATTCTGTGTTGAAGGATACAATATCGACACTGTAAAACAGAGTAGTTTCCTCTCTTCTGATCTTTTACCATCTCTTGGAGCCAGAATTAACCAATCAACTAAGCTCCGTAAACACATAATCTCTCCTTTCAATCCACAATATAGGTACTTTTCCTCATTTCTAAACTCTTTTAACTAACTTGATCATGTTCTGTTTTTTGAAATCCTCTGTTTTCATATGCTTATGTTTGAAACAGAGCATGGGAGATGTGGCTAGTCGTTCTAGTTATTTACTCAGCTTGGATTTGTCCGTTTCAATTTGCCTTCATCACTTACAAAAAAGATGCGATTTTTATCATCGATAACATCGTCAATGGCTTCTTCGCCATTGATATTGTCCTCACCTTCTTTGTCGCTTATCTCGATAGCCACTCCTATCTTCTAGTTGACAATCCTAAGAAAATAGCAATAAGGTGAGAAAATAGCAAAAAGTGTCATTTTTTACTTACATGCTAAATCTGTGAATCAGGTTCTCAAGATATATGTTTTAAAATGTAACATTTTCAGGTACCTTTCTACATGGTTCGCCTTCGACGTGTGTTCAACGGCACCGTTTCAGCCACTTAGCCTACTGTTTAACTACAATGGAAGCGAGCTAGGATTTAGAATCCTTAGCATGCTCAGGTTATGGCGTCTCAGACGAGTTAGCTCGTTGTTCGCAAGGTTCGTTTTAATGCCAAGAGACCATATATTGTTCTTAGGGTTTAATAAAGAAAGTGCTTTGCTCATCTTTGAACGCTTTTGTTTTGCTTCAGGCTTGAGAAAGACATCCGTTTCAACTATTTCTGGATTCGATGCACAAAACTCATTTCGGTAAGTTCCAAAACAGAGAAAAAAATGAATTTCTATTTTATGGTTTTTGTCGTCTATAACTCACACACGCACACTCTTCAAGTTTGGACCCGGATTATGACATAGTAGTAGCACTAATACAAAGCAATATTCTACATGTTTTAGTAAAAAAAATACATATTTGCTATTAACTACGAATATACGAAAAGACTGTGCTTAGTAAAAAAATTGGTTACCAATATATAAAACAGCTTAGTAAAAAAATTGGCATTTTCTGATGAAAGTTACACACCGTTCTGTAACAGAGATAAAATTGTAATGAAGAGCTCATTAAGTGCTAAAATTGTAATGAACATCATCCTTTTAAAAAGTGTTACAACACTAATGAAAATATAAAAAAGTGACTAGGTATGCAAACCTTAAAAAAAAAAATCATTTCTATAAAGGATGATGATAGTTAATGTAATTAGAAACTTACATGAGCTTTTTGATCCCAGGTCACTTTATTCGTTGTACATTTTGCTGGCTGTTTCAACTACCTGATTGCGGATAGATACCCTGATCCAAGAAAGACATGGATTGGATCTGTGTATCCAGATTTCAAGAAAGCAAGCCTCTGGTTTAGATATGTGACTTCTCTTTACTGGTCAATTACAACATTAACGACCACTGGATATGGTGATTTGCATCCTCAGAACCCAAGAGAAATGTTGTTTGACATTTTCTTCATGATGTTCAACCTCGGTTTAACAGCTTACCTCATTGGAAATATGACCAACCTCGTCGTTCACTGGACTAGCCGAACCAGAACCTTTGTAAGTTCGATCACATTCTTTTAATCTAGGCTTGTTCATTTCTTTTGATCTAAGCTTGATCAGAACGCTTATTGTTCATGTTTATGTTCAAACAGAGAGATACAGTGAGAGCTGCTTTAGAGTTTGCTTCAAGAAACCAACTTCCACATGACATACAAGACCAGATGTTATCACACATTTGCTTGAAGTTCAAAACAGAGGGCTTGAAACAGCAAGAAACATTGAACAACCTGCCAAAAGCAATCCGTTCAAGCATTGCAAACTACCTCTTCTTCCCAATTGTTCAAAACATTTACCTCTTTCAAGGAGTTTCTCGTGACTTCCTCTTTCAATTGGTAAAAAAGAATTAGTTTCTCTAATTTTCCTTTCAATTCAACACCTAAGAGGTTTCATGAAGTTACCCTTTTGTTTTTTTTTACCTGTTCAAGGTTTTAGATATAGATGCTGAGTATTTCCCACCTAAAGAAGATGTAATTTTACAAAACGAAGCGCCTATGGATCTTTACATTCTAGTCTCCGGAGCAGTGGTAAGAGAATTATAATCAGATATCTGTGAAAATGCATTTAATGGCATAGAAATATCAATAAAGTAAAGTGCCTTCTAACATTGTGTAATATTGAATTTGTTACAGGACTTCACAGCCTGTGTTGATGGACATGATCAGATTCAAGGGAAAGCAGTTATTGGAGATACCTTTGGAGAGATTGGAGTTTTATGCTATAGACCACAACCTTTCACGGTAAGAACAACCGAGCTATCGCAAATACTACGCATAAGTAGAACATCGCTGATGAGTGCGATGCACGCTCATGCTGAAGATGGAAGAGTTATAATGAACAACCTCTTCATGGTATGTGATTTTAAAAACATATTCTTGAAAATGATTTATATAGTTAAAGACTCATGTTTTTGTTACAAAACTTGCAGAAACTTAGAGGACAACAGTCGATACCAATAGAGGATACAAATAACGATCAAAGAAACATAGATTTCCAAAGAATGGGATGGGAAGAATGGAGGAGAGAATCAAGAAAAGATGGCAAAAGTTTAGATGTTACAGATTCGGCTTCAGAAAATGGAGAAGAGGCTCTAATAGATGCAATTCACAAAGGAGATACTGAAATGGTTAAGAAGCTACTTGAAGGAAGAATTAACATAGAGAAACCAAAGGCTCTTGCAGAACAACAAGGAAAGAAAAGCATATCTGATATCTTGCTAAGTTATGAAATGAGAAGAACTGAAGACTACAAGTCAGAGAAAGCAAAAGGGGAAAGATCCAATAGCGAAACCAAAGAAAGAAGTTATAATTACGATTCAGATCAATATTGCAGCTCCAGCATCCAAATCAAGCCATGCAAAGGAAAAGGTAAGAGAGTTACTATTCACATGTTGTCACAAGATCAGAATGATCTATCACAGCGACAGAATGGGAAGTTGATACTGTTACCTTCATCCATACAAGAGCTTCTAAGACTTGCAGGTAAGCACTGAAAAATACTCAAAATAAAGAAGAAACTCGTCTTTCTAAAAAAAGAAAGTTTATAACCGTCGAATAAATTGGGAATTATGCAGGTGAAAAGTTTGGAGAATGCAACTTCACTAAGATCACCAATGCGGAGAAGGCTGAGATTGATGATTTAGATGTCATTTGGGATGGTGATCATTTGTTTTTTTCATCGAACTGAGTTTTGATGTACAGACTAACCAACTAAATATAAATTAATCTGTCGGATATGTTTTTGACATCTGCAACAAAAAACTTATATATTTTAGACAAGTTTATCAAATCTTTACAGATTAAAGTAGGCCTACCAGAATATGCAAACTTTACGTAAGTTTGTTAATACTCTGCACACTAAATATATGTCTGCCGGCCCGTAAGTATAGGTTTTTTGAAGTCCGCAAAAAAAAAAAATGTAGACTTTATGTAAGTTTGGCAAGTTGTTGTAAACGAAATATGAGTCAGTCAGATTTGGCTTTTGAAATCTACCAAAACATGCAGAATTTGCGCAAGTCTATCGAGTATAGAGTCTTTATAGAGTAAATACAAGGCTACATGTATGCCCGATAGGTTTTTAAAGTCTGCAAGAATGTGTAGATTTAAGTAAGTTTAGTAGTTTACCCCCAAAAACTTTTCAGTTTGCGACTTCACATTTAAAAAAGGAAAAATGAAATATACCTCATTGATTTAAAATTGTAATCAATATAAGTCTATTTGATCTTGAAATTTCCCAAAAACGTGCAGACCTTATGCAAATCTACCGAGTATAATACCTTCTGTGTGTTGCTGGCAATCAATTTTTAATAATTTTTTTAAGTTAAAATTGCCAAACAATCTTATGTATTATCTTTAAGTTACTAGTACTGTATATATATTACAAAAAAAAAAAATGTGTCGTAGTGGTCGCCACAATTATTGTAGTGAGCCAGCTGCACAACAACTAATCTCAATTATTAACCAAATGAAGACTTTGATATCTTATCTATACTATAAAACGTGCTGAACTCTCTCCAACCAATTTTACGACACGTCAGCATCTGTGAGAGTGCCACGTGTCTTCTTTTATAGTTTAATGTTCACTACTCATGCCTTCTTGTCTTCCTCTCTTTAGTTTTTAGTTTTGAATTTACTGTCGACATTAATTTTTTCCTGCGTTTGCTCTTCTACCCTAAACCTTCATTTATACGAAATCAATTCGTTTTACTCTTCTCATCTGACCATTCGTACTTTAAATCTACCAGGAGAAATATTGATACAAATGAGTGGGAGATTGGGTCTTGTCAACTTTGCCTCTCTTCCATGGAAGCCACAAGCAAAGTAAGCGGCTTTAGACTCAAGAAAGAGATTGTGCTGGTAAAGTGTTTTTGGCATTCATAATCCATTTCAACGAAATCTTGTAACATCGTTTCTGGGTTCACCACAAATGCAACAATTATGGGGGAGTGCTTATATAGATCATTCTCAGGTATTTTTGTTCTTAGGGACTGAGTATGACACAGGTCTATTTCACATTGAGTATTGCCAATGAATCTATCAAGGTAATTTTAAAATTCTCTGCCTCCGCCGTTCTGGATCTCGAGCCTCTCATTTTGCTTTCCATTCGCTCTGCTTCGTCCTAGGGTTATTGTTGGCAAGATTGATCGTTGGAGCTTACGACCATGCCGCTTTTAGGCTCCAAGGTTTAAAGGCGATTGTCAATGGCGTTTGGGGGCCACCGTTTTCCCCCACAACATCGGACTCGGAGCGACCAGGTTTTTTTATATCCTGATTACCATTCCCTTTTACATGAACTGAACCTGGAAATTAAGGTCTGAGAACCTTTACAATCCGATAATTCAGAATTGTTTATAGTTTAAGCTCTATAATTGTAATGGTTTAGGCTGAATTTTACTGTTTTTGTTTTTCTGATGATCCTTGCCTTGTATAGGACATTCACACGAACCTACTAACCTGATTTGGATCCACCTCGTAATCCTAACTTTGCTTCAATTAGCTTCTGATTACAGGGTCGTAGTAGTATTGAAGTGGCTGTCATTAGAATCTGTTTTGGTCTAAGATCGGTTCTTCTATTGGTGCCGTGCTGCGTGTAGGTTGCTCTTATTGTGATAACACTGTTGGTTCTTGTCGTCACTCTGTAGAGCGCAGATTTGGTCAGAAGAATCGTAACCGCAACTGAACTTGGAGTAAGGCGGAGTGGAGTTCACTGGGCGTTTGCTTCCTACGAGGCTGTAAGTCACTTTTGTATACGTAATTCCCATAACGATATTGAAACATCGTGACTTGTAATTATTGACTCGAACGTTTTGTTACTTTTTTTTTTTTATTTATAACGTTTTGTTACTTTGTTCTTCCTAAAGGTATACAGAGATCTCAGATGGGAACAAAGCTATGACAGTTATGATGGTGGACTTGTCTGTGAGGCCAGCCTCGCTTGTTTCAGGAGTAAAAGGCGTCCCACCCGAAGAAAACTCAAACGGTTACCATTTTGTTGCAGGTGGGTATGTATATGGCTTCATATGTGCCTTTTAACAGCTATGATGTCACTTCTCATGGATTAGTTCACTACTTGTGATAGAAACAACGTGATTGCAAGTGCAAAACACTTTGTTCGAAATGATGTTACCAAGAAGTAGACCTACCACCAGTAGAGTCAGCCGGAGAAGATAATGATGCTTTGAGGGGAAGATACAACAAAAGATTTACTGCTGTTATTGTATATCAGAGTTGTATGATTGCTGACCGTATCGACTTTCTCGGTAAGCTGTTTCTTATTTTCATTCCAACTTTTGGACAACTTTTTCCTACGGTCATATTCAATATTATTTTCTTCAACAAGCTTTTCCATTTTCATACTTACAGTTAATAATCTTTTCTGATCCAGTTGATCATGGGTATATTGAGCTCATTTCCAAATAACAATGAGATCTATCATCTACATACATATATATATATATATATATATATTGATCATGGATATATTGAAATCATTTTTAGAAAACAATGAGATATATCGTTAAACAGAACCAAGAGATAATAACACATTTTATTGGTCATTGTGGTGCTCTATACTATAGAGTATGATTTCTATTTGACACATTTTCTTTCCTACTTACAGCCTTCATTTTCTCCATCTCAAGTCTTGGAGCTGGATCCATCCGTCTTCGTCCAATTTTTAATATATTTTGATTTTTGATCACTATGTATAAGTTTTTGTTTACAATCTTTATCTTCTCACGCTAGGTGCTTCTTCCACCAGCCGATTTGCAGTGTCCACTACTGCCACTCCTTGGTATGTATATGGCTTTCTCAATATTCATTAAGCTGAAAAAGTAAAGTTATGTGCCTGGCAAGGCATCTGTGGTGATTGGAGAACTATCAACGTTTTCTTGACTTGGATTCTTTGCTTTAGATTTGGAAATTAGATGTTTGGATGTTCTGACGTGGTTTACGACTGTGTGATACATATTTATCTTACTGTAAATCATATAGAAACTTAGCTGCCACTGTTGATGCTATTTGTGGGGAGATAGCAAATGATCGTTTCCAATCTTATTTCATAAATTACGTATGTTGCACCACAGGAACTGACGCCATAACTTCTCCTCACTTTTTATTCTGTGATTCAATTACGCCATGATGTGCAGCTTGAGAATACACTGCTTACTGACACCTCTGCTCCGCTTTTCTAAACTTGTCATTTTGGTTACTCTAAATGATATATAAGATATGGCTAAATACCTTAGTTGATCTTCAAACCAAAAAAAGTACTTCAATTGACTTAAAAAAAAACAGACCAAAATTAATGATGTTATTAAAGAACAGGAGGCTTGAACATGAAATAACAGAAAACCGACTTAAGACATGTACCGACTTAAGACATGTACACATCAAAACACATGAATGTTTGTTTATTTTCAATGATTAAAACAGGAGATGATTTTAATAGAAAAACCAAAAGAACTAAAAAAAAACAGACATGATCATTAAAAAAACAAAAAAAAAGAAATTTATGAAATTCAATTAAAACAAAGGAAACTCTAATAACATCTTATCTAAATTTTTAACAAGTTCTATTGCCTCAAATAATATATTAACAATTACAATTAATTACTTCTGTTCCAAGAAATAATCTATTATTCGTTTTTTTTTTTTTTTTTGACCTCATCTGTTATTCGTTCTAAAATACTATCTTGCTTTTCAGCTTTCAAAAGGTTACTTTCAACTAAAATACAGAATTTAAAAAAATGATCAATAAATTACAAAAACAATCCGCGCGTAGCACGGACATTCACCTAGTACATATAAAAGTTGCTCAATATCAGCATGGGATAGGTTGACGTCTGTGCTTAAATTTTAATTAATAAATTTTAATATTAAATTTTAAAACACTTAAAGAATATGAAAAATTTGTTTTATTAATTGACTCTTAATTAAAGATGTTAAACAAAAATTTATGCTATAACTAATTAAAAATATTGATAGATATGTATTTAATTTTTATATAATTGTAGATTACTTAATAATATTTAGATTATTTAATAATATTCAAGATATATTTTAAATTAATTTTTTAAAATTATTTATAGTAAAATACTGACAAGTAACAAATGAAATGATGATTATATTAATTTTATTTTTAAAATTAATTGACTATCAATTAATATTTCTGTAAATGTTAAACAAAGATTTATATTATAACTAATTAAAAATATTGAATGATATTTATTAATTTTAATATAACTTTAAATTATTAAATAATATTCAATATGTATTAATATTTTATAATTTTTTAGAATAAAATATTAACAAATAAGTTTGAAAATTTTGAACAGAAAAACCCGCACGTAACGTGCGGGTATTCACCTAGTATATATAAAACGTACTCAACTCTCTCCAGCTGCATGACACGTCAGCACTGGAGAGAACGACACGTGTCAACTTAAAATTGAGGTAAGTATTAAAAAAAAAATATTCTCTGCGTCAACTATCAAGACGAGACGTAGCAACTTCCGCTTCAAAGTCTTTATGTTTTTCTTCTTCCCTTGAAGTGTCATCATCTCCATGGCCCACCAACCGATCTAAGGTGAAGATCGATGCCGTTGCTGCTGCTGTCAAGCCTGTTTGTAGTTTTCCCGAGATTTCTTTTTAATCATTTTTGTTGATAAGTGAATATCGACAAGGGGTAAAATAATACTTTAGATCGGCAAACTCGGTTTTTATTAGATCGAATCGAGAGAATACAACTGAGTTCGGTAGTTAAGCATATAACAACGAACTAAGACTTTATGAAACTAAGAATCTAGCGTAATGAGTTCTCAGTCTCTAAGTCTTCTCTGGAATATATTTTGTTCTCTAGTGTCGATTCATCTTCCTTCATATATATCCTCTGAGTCGGTCATCGAGAGCATCTTCAGGGATATGGGACCGAGAGGACTTTCCTTTTCTCTCGGTCCTTTTCCTTTTCTCGTAGCAATTTCCTTTTTCTTTTAGGCAACTTTCCTATTCTCGACCGAACTCGGGAAACTCCTCGGTTCCTTCGAGAAGCTTCTCGCCGACCTTGGCTTAATGGGCTGCGTTCGGCCCAAGATTTTACTCGGCCCAGTCTTCCTGGTACATTCCTTTGTGAACCGGGCTTATGTTATGCCGATCTCGGTTTGTACCGGAGAAAACCGGGGTGCGGTTTTCACCTCCAACAGTTAGCCCCCCCTCAGTTCGATGAAAGGAAGTGGCTTTAGTCGAACTCATTTGATTCAAAGTAAGTCACAAACTGAGATCGGTAACTGCAATCGATTCACATTCCCGGACGTTTCACACCCTGTCTTCAATGAGGCGCGTGAATTCCGGGATCTTCGCGAAAATCGAGGAACCACGATTCCCACTGTTTATAAGGGAAATACTTCTCCTCACATTCATTACTCTCGTTCAAGCATATATAAGGTACACTGCTCTCCCTTCTCTCTAGATTTTTGTTTCTCTCTCTAGTTTTTTATTCGTAGTTCTCTCTCGTTTCTTCAACTTCTGCCGCCGCAAACCCTCAATTTTTCCGATCAATCTTCAAATTTCCCGTTCGATCTTCAAATTCTCCGATCAATCTTCAATCTTTTCCGGTTGATCTTCAAATTGTTCTTCATCCTTCTTAGATCTCCTTCGAATCTACTTTTCCGAGCTCAAAATGTCTTCCAGTTCTTCAATTAATTCTTCTTCTAATCAAATCCTTCCGGAAGATCGCCGCGAATCCTCGGAGCCGAGCTCTTCCTCTTCAAACCCTCATTCAACAAGGAGAGTAATCCTCCGCAACTGATCCGTAAAAACTCCAGATCGGTCGGCACGAGCAGTAGCTGATCTCGACCGCAAGTTGAGGCTACCGAACAACTGGCTACAGAGACTCGCGAAACGGGAGCTCGAACTGGGCCGAACGTCGATGGTATTGATCACGAGATCGAGGAACTTGAAGAAGAAAATCTTGAGGAAGACGCTACCGAAGCAGGAGTCGCCGAGGATAATCTTGAAGCAGTGAACCATGCTTCGCCGCCACTTCTGAGGCGAAAAGTTGTTCGTCCTCATAACGTGCCATCTTGTTCTTTCTCTCCGGGTGCCGTTCGAGCCGTACTCGAGGAGATCGACCATGGGACGTTCCTGAAGGTTTCCTTTGCATCTACCTGACATATTTCACTCAGTGCGGGCTCACCCTTCCGATTCCTTCTCGTCTACTTGGCTACTGCAATCATCGCGGCGTAGCTCTCACGCAGGTGATGCCAGCCTCAATAACGAACTACATAGGGTTCGTTAGCTTATGCGACGAGCTTGGCGAAATCCCAACCAGTCGGCTGTTTGAAGACCATTTCTCGGTCAACATCCACAAATCTAAGGAATGGTTCTTCGCAGCGAATACAAAGCCGAGAAAGAACATTGTTACTGGGGCTAAGCCCCGTAAATTCAATGACTGGAAATCCCAGTATTTCTACCTCGAGATGAACGATCTCACCGTCAGCAACTCTGACATTCCAACTCAATCGGAGTGGAAGATTCCGATCGGTAGATGATCGTATACTTAGTTGATTTTTGACTTTGTATCTTGCTAATTCTCTTTCGATTCCTCTTTGCAGGTCGTCATCTCCCGAGCATTATTCTTAACTCCGGACTCACATCTGAATTCGAAACAGCTTTCAGCGAAGCCGGTAAACGTCGTTGGCCTGAAGTGTGGGAAGAGATTCTTCAGCGCCGAGCTAAGAAAGCAGATTCGACTATTAAGTTCAGTTTTATTTTGGTTTATTATGAGTTTATTCCGAATTTCTCCTTGACATATTTTCATTACAGCTTCTGTCCGAGAACCGAAACCGCGGAAGCCAAAAGCTCGAGCTAGCAAGCCCCGAGCTGCTCCAAGACGCAAAGCACCAAAACCGCAGGCTAAACGACCTCGAACTACCAGGATGCTTTCGCTGGACGAGATCCCAACTCTGTTCGACGAAGAGGAGCCGAACGACGTGACTCCAAACCCCGTTCATGCTATCGAAGAGGTTAGGGAGCAACCTGAAGAACCGCCGCTCGCTGCGAACTCACCTGACCACGCTGGTCAGAAAAAACTGAAGAAGAAAAAGTCCTCGAAGAAGACTAAGAGGATTGAAGACTCTTCTCGGGCGCAGGACGCTCCCGCTGAGCTCGAGCCACCGACGGCTGTGGCGTCAGACCTCGCTCTTTCTCAAGATCGAGCTGAGGCTTCTCATTCTCGAAAGAGACAAGTTGGAGACCGCGCCGAGGGTTCTCCAGAGCCAGAGCCAGCGAAGAGGGCGAAGGTCTGCTTCGACTACGATGAGGAGACTCCTTTCGAGGAGAACATCGATGCTTGCGCCGAACTCTACCATAAGATCTCTTCTCAGGTCCCGAGTCTCCCGGCAGTGGCTGAGCTCCGTTTCCCAAACATGTACAAGGGGATCGCACGTACAACTGCCGTAGTAATTCCCTTACTTCTTTCTTTTGATT